>NC_088859.1:35353438-35719271 GCF_963853765.1 Magallana gigas
GAAGCTAGTTTAAAAGAAAACCCTTGCACTGATATTTATCAAACTTCGTACACGTTTTTGGCATGGTAAAAGGACAGACCCTGTAAATTTTCAAGTTGTTTGATTTAATACTTTTTATTATATCGTTGAAATAACACAATTTTAAACAGAAATTCTATGTTCGACTTGACAATAACTACTTCCGCTTCACTTATGAAAGTAAGCAGTTCAAATCAACAAAATTGTATTTTTGGATTTAGATCTAGTACAGGAAAAAAAATTCTTTTTGTAGCAATGGGGGTTAGAAGAATTTGGTCTCCTCATTTACATTTACAAAACTGTATATTGCTAGATAATGCATCCCCCACAATAATTCATGTCATGAGAGGATGCCCCGCTTAGCGGCGCCCTTGTTCTTTATGGTATCAAAAAGAAGAAGAAAAAACCCGAGAAAATTTCATATGTGATTATGTACGTCCATGCATGTTATTCATTGCGTGCCACTATTTATAAATGTTGAACATGTAGTGTTCATATAAATATTTGTTTAGTAATAAATTTAAATTTCGTCAACTTGATACTAAAAGTATAATAGTATAATGACTGCAGATGCAAACCTGTTTAGTTGAAGAAATTTTGCTTGATTTTGACTAATGAATATGATACAATTCTACAACAATGGTTTAAAACTATGAACATGTGGTAAGCTTTTGGCATGTTATGACTGACTGAAAATCTATACAATTTGTATGTATGTATAAAATAACCCAAAAATTTAGGCTGTCAAATTGCACAAAAGAATAAAATATATTGTGTTCAAATAATAATAAGTCTTTCTTTTGTACAGTTATTAGTTTTAGGTTGTTTCAATAAAGGCATTCTACATGAAAATGTCACTATGAATCAGAGTTTTTCATTAAAGCAAATGTGAAGTATCATATACATGTAGTACATTTTCACAATGTGAAAAATATTTCTCAAAGTCTTTAAATCTTCTTTAGTTGCATGTATATATGTTTTAATATATTAGATAATTTTAACAGTTTATATCAAATTCTTTATTAATAGAATCATTCGAGAATTTATTTTGTATGTTGGCAGTAGTACTATAATTAATACATAAGTGCTTCTCTGGTGTTCCTATCCAGTGTTGAAGTTTTATAGGAGATGCAAAAGCAGCATTCTTATGAATTTAAGAGAACTTTAAGAAACAGACTTAAGACTAAGAAATATCCTTAGAAATATACTTAGGACGCACCTTAGTCCTAGGATAATTTTTTGAATATGCCTACAGGTTTATAACTGAGGCCCAGAAAGGTCAAACATGTGGTCAAAAGGCTATTTTTGAAGCTTTTTGATTGTTTTTAATCGTTTAGAGCAATGAGTGTAATAAAATGAACAAGAATAACTAATGCTAATGATTTAATAGATGTTACCGGTTAAGTTATGCTGTATGATCTTCTGCATAGCATGCATTTCCCCTGATGATGACTGATAGGTTTTACAATAACCAAGTATAAATTGCAGGTGACCAATTTTTTGTAATCTTATTAGTGTACCATAAACATGATGGTTCACGGTGGGAAACTGTTACTAATTTTAGCCGGATGCTCTTGAAGGATATGATTAATCGTAGAGTGCATATTTTTAACTACAAAGAAACCCTACATGGATTTTAGTGTTGACTGAATATACACATATGTATATGTATTGTTTTTATATTCCGTTATTATTCACTGATAAGCAGGAATCATCCAAATTTATTATTTTCAATAAAGTTAGTTGATAGCTGTACTCGAAAAAAAGAACAAATCCAAAACGATATTTCTAAGTATGTTTATACATGTTAAGGATTCTGCTTACGGTGATATTTAGGAACGTCATAGAAAAGAATTAATATAATTGATAAAAGTGTAATAAAGAGATATATATATACAGCACATATATTTGGTTTCATTACCTAATCAAAGGGATTTTGTTGTTTTATTACAAATTAGATATTTGCGTCTATTTTGAAGTGCCGGTCAATAGACTGCGATCTATTAGACTGCGATCTATTGGACCGCCGGTCAATAGACTATGATCTATTGGACCGGCAACGTATATCAGACCGCGTGTATGTTATAATATTACATGCATATTTAAAAAATAAATTTTCGTTAATATCTATTACAAAATTGTTTTAACATTGAATTTTCTTCCTAAAGGTTTACAAGGACTGTATAATTTTACAGAAGTATTTTCCAAATATAGAACAGTTATTTGCTTGTAAAAATGAATTGCTACAATTTTTTACAAATACTGACCATGTGCGCAAAGAGCGTTAACACTGACAAGTAGGATACTTTTTTAAAAATATATATTGAAACATCGACTTACGTAATGCACTTGTCTTGCATATCAGGTAAATCAGTGAAAAAAAGAACCACGTCTTCCACATGTTTTGTAACAATTTATAAAGATCTCAACACTTTCATGTACACATTCGCAGTGCATGCATCAAAGTCCTTATTTACAAAGACCTTACTTCCATACTAAGATCCAAATAATGTAGTGATGAAAAAGAAAGAATCAAACCCATAAAAGCCTGCATTGTTGTAATGTTATAACAGGATTTCCTACTGCATGTGTAAGATACTAAAGTTTATAGTACATGTATTTGTTTTTGATATCCGGGTTCGCTTTCTCTAGAAAGGGACTGTTTTGATGGCCTGTTCTTCTACATATAAAGAACTTATGAACTGGCATGAATGATGTGTGTTGCTTGGAAAAAGACGTATGCAAACTGATTTTGTTCCCCGTCTTCATCTTAGGACCGAATTACATTAAAATATTCTGCGCCAGAATAAACATTTCAATGTTTAAAGCTGACATAAATTCAAAAAAAGTATTATTTTAATTATTCCTCTTCTGCTCCTGGGATATATGCTTGTGTTAAATAATTTAATTAAGCTTTTTATTCTTAAAAAGAACGAAGAGTAATCAAATAAACGGAAAATGGCAGGTAAAAAATTAACGTTAAACATCATAAATGACACAGATAGCGGCACAGCCGGGAAAGACTGAAAAACTAGCGAGTATTCAAATATTGTATTTCACTACTCCATCGTTCAGAATCAAAATCACGATTATTCTCTTGATCACTATTACCGGTTAGCAAAAAGCAGATTAGAAGGTAGATTGAGACACATTCGTTGCTGAAATTAACTGAATTTAAAGTGTCCAAAAAAATTAAAGTTAGTTATCATTTTATTATCCGAACCCCCCCCCCCCCTCCTGGAAAAAGCTCCTGATATTAGCCTTGGTCCCCAATCTTCTCTTTATTGGGAAATTCTTGCATCTTGGCTAATCATTGCTAACTTGTTTTGGTTGGCTTATATCATCTTTTTAGAAGATACTGTTATTCAATTTAAAATGTTATACATATTAAGTTAAAAAGTATTACGGTATGTACACGAAGTAAGATACGTGTGTTTCACCCAATATGAATGAAATCGCCTGATATTTTTTACATTTTGGAATTATGTTATCGCGCAGAGTTTATCTTTGGGCAATTTTGATATATAACCCTTTATATATCTATCTACAAAGAATTTTTGGACTCAAATCACTCGATCTTCGAAGAGGATTAAAAGCCATTTATACTGTAAATTGGAATGTTCAATTGCTTACAAGGGTTCACACCCATACAAATATAATGCACATTATTTAGTCAAAAGAGTTATGATTATTTCCACTGTCATCTGAATACTTTTATAAAACGATTTTTCTTATCTTTTTTCTACACTGTAAAACTATCCTGGTAATGTTCAGCGTTTGCATGACAGAGAGAAAATATACATGTAACATCACAAATAACCAAAAATGTTTATACCTGTATTATCAGTCTTGAGTAAATGTTTGCCAAAATGGATCAAAACATAAATTTCACTGAAAAGATACTGAACCTTTTTATCTGGACCAATTAAAAAACCTAAAATTAAGTGGAATACAAAAAGCAAAAGCTGACCAAGTAAAGTCAAACTTTTGGAAATAGTTTGACTGATACAAGCATGATTGTCATGAAATCAACAGAATAAAGCTCAACTGCATTCATAAATAGTTAACTTAAATAAGTATATTTAAGGAATAAGGAATCATTCTTTGAGTATTATGAGGTGATAATTTCGGACGGGGCGTTGTCAAATCCAATAATGCTATTTTGTTTTTACCGATGCTATGATAGGTTTACTAAGTTTTGTCTAGGGGTGGTGTGAATTAAGCAACCTGTTGTTGGTTCTATTTTGTTTGTTAATTGTAAATACAATTATAGCTATTCTTCCGAATATTTCCAGACACCTTCAGATCTGTTAAGTATTTCTACTCAGTTATTGATTATACGGAAACTTTTTTCTATTTTAGGATGCTTTATTACAATGCTTGTTCAGTTTAGAATTTTGTAAAGTTTATAAAAATTTGTTGATGAATTGTTTACGGTCTTTTATGTCTAGGGATGTCAAAAAGCAAGGCGCCTGTTCCCTTTTGTTTATTGTTTCAATGGTTTTCTATGTATGTATAAGACTGGTAGCTTTGTCATTAAGGGTATGTCCAATCTAAGAAAACGTTGCTCAATGGCCGATTCAATTCTTTATAACGGTTCTCTCCTGTTCAAAATTGATAATGTGCTTTCTTGCTTACTTCTTTTAATTTGTACAAATTTGTTCCCGAGTCGCATTGTTAAGGTAATGATCTACAAATGTAGTAAATGTTGATTCCAGAGTGTCTTTTTGGTGCTAGAATCATTAAAATGTCATAATCTTACGGCTTTAAAGTAATTATGTAGAGAAATCATATTGTTTCTTCACATTCTTTATTAAATCACGAAAAAAGAATACCTATATTTAATTTGACATCATTTTAAAAAGGAGATAATAGCTTGTTTAATGCCGGTTGTTTTTAGACAGACTGTAGACATTTTAGATATATAGTACATATGATAGTATATAAATAGTGCCTGTTTGGGAGGGTAACAGTTGAAATTGACACCCCGAGGAAACCATTGTCAACCGACGCGAAGCGGTGGTTGACAGTGGTTTTCAAGAGGTGTCAATTTCAACTGTTTTCCTCCCAAACAGGCACTATTTATTTTATTATACTGAATGTCTTAATTTTAGAGATTTGTTTTACTGATTTTATATAGAAATGACGTGAATTCCACGGCGAACCGTGCGCGCATAATTTACGCGCATGTAACAATTCGTTGTGTTACCCGTTGCTAAGTGTGTTGCTAACGCTAAGAGTAATAGAACGGATTATCAACTGCGTCTAAACCAATCAGATTTCAGTATTTAACATGAATGTATAATAATATAAAATGTATTTCTTTATGTCTTTATTCGTTTTATTTATTTTGATCAATACAATCTTAAAATTAAATAATATCAATAAGTTACGACGCGCAACTTGATTGAGTTGGCTTAGTAAAGTCTTTCATTTTCTTTAATGAAGAAATTTGTACTGATTAATGCATATCACTTTTCTCTTTTTGAAACAGGCCTATATTAAATAGTTTTTGATCAATGTTAAAATACATCATATCTCATGAGCAGATTGTTGGTGAAAATATTAGATTATGCCACCAAAAGAGTATAAGAAGTTCTGAACTTATCAATCTAGATCTTTTCAAGTCAATGGACTTTTTTTTCAATTTCAATTTATTAACAAAGACCACGTGTGGTGCAAGGCATACATACAGTACATTGATTTTATTATGGTAAATGCATCACGTATGAAGTCACAAATTTTTCATGTTGATTTGACATCTGCTGGGTTAATTAATAATTTATAAGATATACACGCTTAGTTAAAAAGAAAACCTTTATTCATTTCGCAGTTAAAAATTGTTTATAAAGAGGACATATAAAAAAAATAAATATACGGTGTCAATGTGATACGGAATTGATGGATATATAGGTCCGAAACATTTGTGGGACTATACCCCCAACAAGATGGCGTCTGATGTAAAGTAACGACAGCATTGTTGACGAGGGAAAATATAACGCGAGTAAATGGGTGCATGCAATTTCGACTCTGTGCTCAGATATGTACACATCGCATGTTACACTTACTCCAATGAAAATTAAATGTTGTAATGCAACAGCATCGAAAGATGCATCGTTTTCAAAAGCATTTTGTGATACTGAACCGTATCACAATAGCCATGCATTTAGTAATGTTTACAAGCACGTGCACGTTATTAAAGTTTTTGAAAAAATATGAGAAAAACAAGTCGGCACCAACGCAGCAACACTCACTCTTTGTGTTTCAAAAGCTACTAGATTTCATAAATGACCGTAAGTAGACATATAACGTTACATGTATATACATATATTTGTTTATTATACTTTCATGTTAAATACTGAAATCTAATTGGTTTAGACGCAGTTAATAATTCGTTTTATTACCCTCAGCGTTAGCAACGCACTTGGCAACGAGTAACACAACGAATTGCTACCTGCGCGTAAACTATGCGCGTACGGTTCGTCGTAGAAATCATGTAATTTCTATATAAAATCAGTAAAGTTTTCTTGAAAATTAAGACATTTAGTATAATAAAATAAATAGTGCCTGTTTAGAGGGTAACAGTTGAAATTGAAACCCCTCGAAAACCATTTTTAACCTCCGCTTCGCGTCAGTTGACAATGGTTTTCTCGAGGCACTTTTTATAATATTATAATATTTACCGGTATATATCAGATATTACCTCAAAGTGTAACCACCCATGCTTACTTAACCGGTACAATTTTTTTATTAGGTTAGTTACTAACTGACCACAGAAATATAATTCATAGATGGCGATGCAAAGCCGAGCTGTCTATGAGATTGATCAACCAGATATATTTCTGTAGTCAGTCAGTAACAATCCTAATAAGTGTTTTGTTTTCTTGGGGAGTATCAAGTGACAATTGTATTCACAATAAGCAGTAATATACGCAAAACCATTACCAATGTATACAAGTTGCCTATAATCCCGTCCAATTTAACTAATTTAAACTCTTCAAAATTGCCGATCTCATCTTTCAAATACTTTTTTGAAAATCTTCACTTCACTAATGTTTACTTACAATGTTTTGTTGCTATTCAATTTTAAACATTGTCTCCCTTTTCTATGCAGAGATTTGAGCACATCTCGACGCTGCTATTGTGTTCTGCTCCAGACACAACAATGTGACGTCAATATATACGGGCAACTACGCATACTCTAATTTTAAAGCATTTCAAAGGGCAACTACTCCAAATATTATAAGAACTTACGGCATGTGGTTACTATTTCAAATAAGTTAAACGTTGATATATCGAAATGAGTAGGCGAAGCGTAGGCTAATGACGGCCATATTACCGAATATTATTTTTCACCGAACAAACATAGAGATACATTTATATGAGGCAGGCTCGTGCTATGTTTAAACCAATGTAAGTGGGACATTTCAGTCTGGGGGACTGTACATTCTGTAGACTATATATAAGTTTATTTCATCCATTATTTGTTATTTTATTAATATCAATATTTTTATAGTGCTACCATTGGGGCGAGCGCAGCAAGAATTACATATATCTTGCATCCATTTACCAACATGTGATATTTGGACAATTATCATCTACCATTGAACAAAGAATTTTTATTTTATTATTTTTTTTTTTGAGAGAGAGAGATTATAATTTCAAGTTTTAAAAAAAAATCTTACAAAATACAAGATTTGCTTCTTCCTAAAACAGTTCTTTACTTTTGGAGAGAATTGATCAGTCTGTAAAATGTAATTCGTGTTTAATTTGATCAAATAGATAAACAATAAAAACTAATTTTTTTGTTCCTTGTTGTTATATGACTTTTATTTTTTTCCTGGTTCATAAATTTTGTTGTTTTTTTTAATGTATATTTTTGTATGCCAAATACATTCGTTGTATGCGTGTCCCTGGTCACACTTTGTAGGTGTGTTACATGTATTTTCCATTTTCCCATTTAATGGTTTGAGAATATGCAATATACATGTATATGTAACAGTCCTCGCATAAAATAAATAAGTCAAGACTGTTGAGGGTTCGACTTGGCTTTATGTATTAAGAATTTTTTTTACCCTGTAACAATTGTATAACATATCTCAGGCATAAAATAACATAAAAAAGACAAATTACTATAATTGAATTTTGATATACAATATTAGTTTTCATCAATAATAATTAAATCAATTACAAGGGAGATAACTTTATATTACGTGCATATATTATATACAAATATATGCCTCCCACTATAAGACAATTACATAAAATATAATTAATTAATCATACCATTCTGTGGGAAAGGGCCTTTATCAAAAATCTGATTACTGCCATATGATGTAATGTCATGTGAATCTGTAAATTTATATATGATAAATGCCTTGTTTTTTGTAATAAAACAATATTTACATATAAAACATCATAGTGAGACAAGGTATTGTTTGCTAATTACATGTAACTTTATCTTTGATGTCTCACTCTCACTTTACATATAGTCAGGAGAAATATGTGATAAGGAAATTATCTATTGCGGAATTACTGGATAAACATTTTAATAAATAAATAAGATATATTGTTAGTATTAATAATAAACATATTAACTTACCAATACAGAGGAAATGTCAGTCTTATATCAGTATAAGGTTTTTGTCAGGTCTGACATAAATATACTGTGACTGCCCAAATCAAGATCACGAAAAAGAGTAACCAAAAAAGAGGGAAAACCTTGCTAACCAATCCAAACACAGAACAGAAAACTAAAACACCAATAGGATTAAAAGACATATCTAATATTTGGCCAATACTCAATTATATACCTCAGGCAGTTTCACTGACCAGCCAAGCACTATGCTTGACTGCATACTAATTGCTTATGTAATATCAAAGACTACCTGATGTAAGTAAAATCTATTTAAAAAACAACCTTGACTATGCAATATATAATACACAGCATAATTATATTACTAGAATACATTATAATAACAATACACCTATCATATATCATATATATATATATATATATATATATATATATATATATATATATATATATATATATATATATATATATATATATATATATACGACAATCCTGTATAAGGTCAACACTGCGTCGGATAATCATAGCATCAATGTCGACCCGGAAGAATGTCAACACATCGGTGTTGACATTGTTCCGCACCCTTCTGGTTTGGTATGATCTGCTTACTGAAAGTCGTTTTTCTTGTTATTATTCGAAAGATTGACATTTAATTGTAAAAAAAACTTTGCTTTGGTTTCTTTAAACTTATCTGCTTTCGTGTTTTTATCTTTGGAAGGAGGGTACCCTCATAGGAAGTATATATCGCCACCTTGATAATCATAGTGAGAATGTCGACACGCATGTTTTTTGACTTTCTTTTAATAATTCTAACTATATAAGAATAAAGGAATGAGTGCATACGTTTAAGTAGTAAAGAATTGATATAACCTGAAGAGATCACAATGATTTTTTCAGTAGTGTTTAAAAGACTTCGGAATTTCTATTTTAACAGGCTCTAAAACCGGCATTCAAACTGTATATACATTTTGTGACGTCAGGCGGTTTATTTAGCTGGAAAACAATGGCGGACTAGGCTAGTTCGCTTCAGGAGAATTTTTGTTGTTTTCATGAATTGTGCAAGTTCAATGGAGTATTTTAAGGTTACTTTTTGTTCATTGGTGTTGTTAACGTAAGTATCTTCATTACTTGTATTCTTGTGATCATGCTTTTAGCTATATTATTCGTACTTTCGGTAGGTAATACCTCCTTTGTTTACACATGAACTACACGCTAGAAAGTAACAGTTATTTTTCTGGGTTAGATTTTCTCTTTATCACCACTGTTCCTCATTTGAATCTGCTGTAAAAAAAAAAAAACTTAGTATGAAATTGTGTACCGTGAATTACATCGATTTGCGTCGTTTAATTAATTTTAAAATATAATATGTGGGTCAATAGCATACTTTGTTTACCCATAATATTGGAATGGAAATAGTTGAAGTTGTCATACAAATAACAAAACACAAGAGATCTAAAATAGGATTTTTACCGATCAATATTTTCTGATTTTGCAATGTTGTTTGAATACAAGAATCTATACATTTCAGATGCAAGAAAATTATTCGATGCACTGTCCTAGGTACAGAAAATTATCATTTTCATGTGACAATTATCTTTAAGGACCAAAGAACGGTTCAATTTTTTCTTTATTTGTCATACATTTATCTATCGTCTTAATTTGCCAAATATATGAAATATAAACCCTCAGCTTTTAATATTTCACGTCTAATTTTCAAGAATATGAACCATTTAAAATATTCCATACATGCATTTTGCGTGAAATCAATATGATATAAAAACATTAAATGGGTTGTTTTGTGATAAATATACTCTCACAAGACGTGTTTATTTTGTTATTCATTGTAAAAGAAATATCTTCAATTAATATTAAAACATAGGTGAATGTAAGTTTTTTTCTTCATTTACAGTTTTTACAAAAATATAATGACGTTCTTAACAGAATAAGTTTTCATTCGCAAAAACGTAGTCTATTTTTTGAAAAAACTAAAAATGTTCATTCAATGAGAGGAGAAAAAAATTCTGGGTTTTTTTTTTTTTTACTTTTTGTTGTTGAAGCAGGGTGTTGCTGAAAATTTTAAGTCAAGTTTTTTTTTATTGGGTATAACTGATTTAATTTTGATTAATTAAAATCGGAGTTTGATTATTTAAAATCGGAGTATAGATACCCACTAAATCTAACCAGAAACTAGGAATTGTACATGTTCTTAATTCCTGTCTTTAAAATGTAAACAAACGAGTTGCAGTCCTTGTAAATGGAATGCCGTAGTCTAAAAATAACCTGTAAACAAAGTGGCAAAACACGTGAATTATCTTCCCTTCACCATTCTTAGCACACATGTTTTGGCCGGTGAAAATAATGTGGCATGTACAACATTTTTCTGGGTTTTCTTTATTATGGCAAGTAAAATATCCAAATTCCTTAAAAAAAAAAAAGGCGAGGAAACTTCAAATACATTTAAAGCCGTCACAAAACCAATATTCACTAAATGTTTATCATCACCATAACCAGCAAAAATTAATTGCTTAAGAGAAATATTGTGATGACTGGGGTATGCAAGTTAATTCTAATAAAACCAAAGTTATCATATTTAACAAAGCCGGGAGAACAATAAAACATTAATTTTGCTTCAAAATTTTCAATATTGAATGTGTACCAAGTTACTAATACTTATAGGCATTCATTTCACAGCTTCAGGGACTTTCTCACTGGCTAAGGTTGAGTTACACAAAAAGGGATTGTAAGATTATTTCAAACTACGGAAAGATTTCCTGAGTCTAAACCCCGGGATATCCACTCGCTTAAATGTATTTGACCACACTATAAAGCCAGTTTTACTTGATGGCTCTGAAATATGGGGAATCTTTAATGTCAATAACATAAAAATAAAACAGTCTAATGATATATTGATACAACAGTGTTATAACAACTTAATAGCTGAAACTTTACATCTCAAATTTTGTAAAACCATATTGGGTTTGAATACGAAAAGTATGAACCATGCTTCACATAGCTAAACGCTAAACAGTCTTAATATTCAAAATATTATGACATATTCTAATCAATCTGTAGACTGCGGATATCAGCGCATATACTTATCATTGATTTGGGCAGATATAATCACACACCTAGAACAGAAAGAATATGTAAAAAGTGTACACTTAATAGAATTGAAGATAAAGAACATTTTCTTATCCAATGCAGCAAAGTTACAAAGGAAAGAGAGGAACTATTTATTTCATTTCATCTAAAGCAAAACATTTTACTAGTTTGCAAGCATTGCCTTAATTTGTATTTCCTGGTCAAATATTGGTTTTTAACTTTTTAATCATATGATAAACTATTTCATATTTGTATGTACATTTGTATTTTGACATATTTATGTATGGTGTTAAACATAAATATACAGAGGACATTGTATTGAGTGTATAGAAACATACATATATATATATACTAATAAAATGTTTATGTCTGTCCTAGCTCTTTCAATCATCCAACTCTTTCCCTCTTGCACATGTTTATTGAATGTTTAATGTACATTGGATGCTGTATGTACAATCTTCATGTTGCCCCTTGAGGGCCTTAATTGGTAAATAAAGAAATTAAAATTGTTTTGTACGATTTTTATACCGTACGAATTCTATACCGGGAATCATGTATGTAGAAAATTAAATATTTTTAAAAAACATTTCTGTCCGGTTTCTTGCATATTGATTTGTGTTGTTTTTTTTTTAATTTTAAAAAACCCTTTTTTATTTCAGATAGTTGATCCTGTCATATGGTGTGGCTATTGATTGAAGTACTTGATGAGTCTTGAAATTAAGCAAGCTGATTTTGTACTACAGTCTGTTGCTACTGAGTTTTCCAACACCAGAAATGAGTTCCAATTCCTGATTTTGATACATTCGATGACCAACGGATTTTTTGAACTTGTTTTATTAAAAAAGGTGAAGGCACATTTTTGCACCTGAATAAATTCTTCATTATTACAGTTCAATTTTTTCTGTAATATATTGTTCTGAGATATAATTTTTAAGAAGACTAAAGATAAACCAGCAGACATATTCACAAAACTTTCCTAAGTTGTGACTTAAGAGTGTTACTCACATATGACTTAGATAAAAAGTTAGAAAAATCCTTAGATCAGCTTAAGACATACCTTATGATGTAGATCGACGGTATCCTATAAAAACCTTATTAAAAAAATCATTTTATAATATTATATTCAGTACTTTAATTTAAGAGACTTTTATGGGGAAAAATCACTATGAATTTTGACAGAAAAAAATTAATTAACACGAAAAAAACCCAGTATATTTCAATTTGTATACATTTTTAAAATAAAGGTATCTATTGAGATTTACAAGGAAATTAGTAGCTAGTAAAACATGAGAATATAATACAATCCAATGATTATTTTAACAAGAAATTTTCTTGAAATTAGACACTCTTACCATACGGGTAATACACGAAAAAGCACCTTTTCATAGAATTCATGGGGGGGGGGGAGTAATAAAATCACTTTTAATTTGCAATGAATAGAATATTAATGTTAGTTACAAGTATGATTATAAAAAAATTGGTATTAATCTACCTCAAAAATACATTACACAATTAAATTTCAATTCTTTATTTCTTTAATCTTTACATTTTACTAGTATCAGTATAACATATGTATAACATGAGGTGGTAGTGTATTTAGAGGAGAACTTGTGCACGTACCAATAATAACATATACTATACTATATATACCGGTTGAGAATACAAAACAAAAGACTAACAATTATGTAATACAAATAGCATTCTTTTAGAGATGAATTTGCCAAGATCTTTAACATTTTCAGTATTAAAAGTTGAATTAATTTAAACATAGAAGGTTTTTTTAATAATAATATTCTTTCATGTATAATATGCGCAATGTTCTGTTTAAAGGACAAAGAAATATAAAATGGAATTCATCTTCAACACTTGTTTTGCAATGTGGAAAAAATCTATTTTCTCTATTTGTGATATTATATCTGCCAGTTTCAATAGCGAGGCGATGTGACGATAGTCGTAATTGAATTATATATTTCTGTAATTTAATGGGAATAGGTTTTCCTAAATAGTATTGAAGATGCATATCATCGATAAGATATTTGTAAAAGGAACACTTTTTCGAATTTTCAGCATTTGCAAAAATATCTTGTTTGGCCTGATCAAAAATTCGTTGGTATACAAGTAGTAAAATACCATGGTTTATTTTTTGGTTAGTCCATATATAAAAGAAACCGAGGTCAATGAGAATTTCCTTTACATCGAAAACCCAGTTTTTATAACCGTGTTCTTCACAATTAATATAGATAACTTCGTAGCAATGTCTAATTATACAATTGTCAATAATTAGACATTTTTCCAAAACATAATAATGTTAAACATTCTATAATGTACAAGGGGCACATGGCCTAATCCAGCATATAAATAAGCAGTATTTGTATTTTTCTTAACACCGAGAATTTGTTTACAGAAATTCTGTATGAAGTTTTTCGATATTGCAACCAATATTATTTCCCCATATTTCTGAACAATAATTAACAATTCCGCCAATAAAACATTCCCCGTATATTTTTTCTAAGCGCAAACAATGCTTTTATACCTTGTTCAGAAAATTGTTTTTTCAGCTTTAGTAAAGTTGTTGTTAAAGTTGAAAAGTATTCCTAAGTAAGTGAATTGATTTACAATTTCTCAAACATCATTACCAATGTGCCACCACTCACTATCTTTTACTCTGTCGTTGTTTCTGAAAAACACAATTTTTCTACTTAATTCATCAAACAAAGCTGCAAGTCTCTTCCAATTATTTTTCAGGAATAACATGAAAATGTGAAAATCATCTTGCATGGCTTATACTAATTAAAGTAAATTAACTCTTTAGCCAAAAATATTTTCATAATTTATTGGTCAATTTGCAAAGCAATAAATGTAACATACTTTTATCAGTGTCATGATTAAATAGATGAACAATTTTCATTTTCGCCACACAGAGACAATATTTGTAAATAAAACAAAAAACAAATTGATTAATTCATGAACTCACAGTAAGGCACGTAGCAATGGGGGAGGGGGGGATGGTGGTCCCTCTTTTTATTTTTGTCAATGTACTTTTTTGTTATATTCATTATTAGAAAAATATACGTACAATGCTAATATGCTGTATAATTTTAAAAAGTATCTATAAAAGGGTTGTTAGGTTCAGAGAATAAAGATTTGATCGCCCTATTCTGCCGATCTTTACAAATAACATTAAAAAACACCAATAGTTCGTGAAATCGTGATTTAGACTAATGCTGATCTAAAGCTAGGACGACGAAATGCAGGTTCCTGAATTTAGGAGAGCTTAGAGAAACTGATTTAAAACTAAGACTAACGTTTGTTAAGAGCATGGTCCTAGGATAGATTCATGAACATGTCTGCATATTCTTGATAGCTATATATTAACTCTTCTACTACCATATCATAATGGTCAGCTAGTGTGTCATATGGAGTGTTATAATATTTATGAAATAGATCCCCGAGATCTCATTACCAATTTGCCCACACCTGGCGGTGTCCTTGCCAAGGTGTTACTGAAAAGTATCTTCCTCTACATGGGGAGTAGCCTATGTCTTAGTCTGTATAGAAAGAGGAAGCAGAAAGACAGCTTCCAGTTGAGTATCTTTTATTCAGATACAACATTTTAACAATAGATATTCATATTAATTACAATTAAGTTTATCAACATTAATATTCAATACAAAAATCTCTGAAAATTAAATATTAGTTGAACCCCATGGATCTCTTAACATTACTTGTGAGAATGCGCACAGGTGTAATAATCTTAGCTGTAAAAAAAGGAGACTACTGGAGAGCTGTGTTTTCCTCACCTCCATTTTATACGCACGGACATTCGTATCCTAATACATGTAAGTAAATGCGCCCATACTAATGATTTGACGCAACGTAGTCAGCGATAGACGTTTATTTTTATTTTATGACCCAGCGTCAACAAACTCATCACAGCACTTCATTTTACATTTCTTAATGAGCAAAAACAATTATACGCTATCTATATAACGCGTGTTCTTTAACCAATTTCTATACAATTTCCGTTATGATAACTACATGAAGCTATAGCATTGTCACGGGACTTCCAATTTAGCTTCTACTGAATCATTATTTTAAAACGGGATGAGAATCTTTAGTTAAAAGGTGGGAATTTGCTAAGTAAATCTTGTGCAACAATATCTCATATACATTGCTGAATGTTTTCGAAAAGATACCAATTTCTGGATAACGGGTCTTCCAACAATTTTTTGGAATTGCCATGGGTACCAATTGCGCCCCATTGTTAGCAAAACTATTTTTATATTCATATGAAGCAGAATTTGTACACGATAAGAAGAAATAACTTGCTGTGTCCTTCAACTCGAAATTTGTGTAAATCGATATACCCCAGTAAACTCTCCATGCAGTACTTTTTATCAAGATACAATTCCTAGAACTAAATCTGATTCATATTGAAAAAAATCTTTAATATTTTAGATGCTATTTTACTTATAAAAATAATTTGCAACTGATATTTAAAAATCAACATCTTTTTGTCAGTTTTGAAGAAACATTTCTAGTAATAGCAATAATACAAAGGTTCCGAAATATCTTCTTCATGACAACGGAAAAAAAAATATAATTCATACAAAATGAAATAAGACACAGTTGTTCAGTAAATGTTTATTTACGCATGCTACCTAAACTGTGTTTGGGAAAGGAAAGAAGATACGTACGAATCACTTTCATGCTTGTTTGTTTCTTTTTTTTTTTTTTTTGTATTTAGAGAATCTTCATAATTGGGTTTTAAAATCTTTATTATGGATACAGTGATCATGTTCATAAAAGTATCTTAAGATATTAAAAATGTCTTAGGATATATCTTATGACATAATTTTGACAAATTTCTTTTTTTCTTAAATAAGATATCAACAAAATATAATGTGAAGTGAAATCAAACTACTCAAATTTCAAATAGTATTGTGTCTATCATAGATATATTGAATATTCAGCTACTCTATAAAATGTGGCATTTGATCTACCAATGACGTTTAGTCATTTTATGCGCGCCGATTTCGTATTAACATTACATTTACGTATACATTCAGTGAATATGCTCCCTAAAGAGTATTTTTTCCACTCATTTTAGATATCAACGTGGCATTCTCACCTTATACTTGGAATCGAAGTTCTATGGTCTGAGACATAGTGTTAAACACTCCTTCTAGTAGTTATTAGATACAAAATCCAACCTTTGTAACTTCAGAGTTAGGGAAGGGAGGGGATTTCTAAAGAACTTGAAGAGGAACCGTCTTGGAGTTAAAGAGGAAACATTCGATTTCAAGCTTTCAAGTTTTTGTCTTGATATATGTACATGTTATGATATTTGTTACGTGATCATTAATTTTAAATTGTGTCCAACTGACCGCTATTCATCAAATAAATATAGATTAATTTTTATATTAATATACGAATTTTCTCTCCCGATTACATATTAATATTGATACTTATATTATTATCATCATTTTACTGATACATTGATCAGATAAAAAATGTTTATTTAGATCTTGAGTGATTCATAAAAACTGAAAATCTTCTGAAATTTTTCTGAGATTTTGCTCTTAATAATACATAATCCATGTGCAAACATAGATGGGGTGTGGAGTCGGGTCGGTTAAAATTCAAACCAATTAAAATCAATAGGTAGAATTACAAAAAATAGGTCTTTGAACCATCCACCCCACTCCCAGAAAACAAATTCAAATATGATGCATCCCATATATACTCTCTCTCTCTCTCTCTCTCTCTCTCTCTCTCTCTCTCTCTCTCTCTCTCTCTCTCTCTCTCTCTCTCTCTTTTTGCAACCACTATTGAAATAATTATTTCCATTACAGATGAAAATGAATTTCATTATAAGTATCACTTTTGAACCACTATTCATAGGTGCTAGGCCTCCGACCGTTACTGCAGTAGCCGTCATTCAATACGGCGATGACCAGATAAAAAATGTTTATTTAGATCTTGAGTGATTCATAAAAACTGAAAATCTTCTGAAATTTTCAAAACAGATTTTGCACTCAATAATACATTATCCATGTGCAAACATAGATTGGGTGTGGAGTCGGGTCGTTTAAAATTCAAACCAATTACAATCACTAGGTAGAGTTACTAAAAATAGGTCTTTGAACCACCCACCCCACTCCCAGAAAGCAAATTCAAATATGATGCATCCCATATACTCTCTCTCTCTCTCTCTCTCTCTCTCTCTCTCTCTCTCTCTCTCTCTGCAACTACTATTGAAATAATTATTTCCGTTACAGATGAGAATGAATTTCATTATAAGTATCACTTTTGAAGCACTATTCATAGGTGTTAAGCCTCCGACCGTTACTGCAGTAGCCGTCATTCAATATGGCGATGACCACAAAAGGCATAACATTTTCAAGACGATAACTTGCTAAGCAGAAATATTAGAACACGTTTTTCGCCGTTGACGAATTGAAAATATGAAGTGATGACAGGTCATTAGTACTTACATATTGAGTTTTATCGACGTTTAAAATGTGACGATGGCAGAAACTATACCATTTGATGACGGTAACTACTGATTGATTAACAAAAGGATTGTTTGCAACTGCCTAAATGATTGTATTGATACCATTATTGTTGCAGTTGAATATATATTTTTTATTGGAGATAAAGTTACATTACATCAATTATTATTATTGATATTCAATTTCAATACGGGGAGCAATTGTGATACATCAAGTAAAATTAAGCAGACAGCCGCTATAGTAATATATTACATAAAGGAACAATAATAGAGTTCAAGTCATATTATAAGCGCATTTATAATAGTTTACATTTTCTTTAAACACATTAGCACACTGTATGTTTAAACCCCATCCCCCTCACCAACCAAACCGATGGAAACATTATGCATATGTATTGGAATTCAATAAATATGTTTTACATGTATGTCAATTTTTCAACTTTGAATTCAATTATGTTGAGTAAACTACTAGTATATATACGGTAAGAGTTAAACATGCCAACAAATCTGAACAGAATTCCACAATCATTATGAATACAAGTAAATTAAATTATTAACGCTTTTAAACATGTGACCAGGTTCATAAAAGATCTTAAGATCTATCTGAAGGCTTGTCATGGGATTTGTCTTAAGACATATCTTATTACCACGCTTAGAAAGGATGTAAACTGAAGCTATTCTAAATTAAAATATCTTAGATAAACTGTATCCTTTTTAAAATGAAAATATCAACAAAATATGTGAACAATTAATGTGATTCTCAATCATAAACATACTTGAATATTAAGCAAATACATTTTCAAAGATCCCTAGTGTGGTATTTGATTCACTAATGCTCAATTTTGTATCACTCATTACATATTTATCAGTCATTCTCATTTATGTGACTCGATTTTGAAATATCACTGTCGCTCAAGTTAAGATCGTTCTTTCTTAAAGTGAAGGGATAATATTATACATGTTTTGCAGTACATGTAAATGATTTTGGAAGTTTCCTTCCAATTCATATATAATAAAAAAATATTTTTTTCATTTCATTTTTTTTTTTGCTATTGAAGTAGACAAAGGAAAAAAATGAAAATATATATTTTTGATGTAATAAAACTCCATCATTTAGAGACTAAAGTTTTTGCCATTCGTCAATATTTTTTAATCAAGGATTGATAAAACTTGTCGCAATGTTAGCATTAACTAGCGTTACTAAAACTTACCTCCGATAGAAACTAAGCCAAAAACGATATTGTGTGAATAAAGTTTCATTCGAATATATCTTTTTTGTAGGTATTTAAATATATGATCAGTCTTTACTGTATGACATTTGCGTTGTTAAAAAAAATCGCCATCTTCCGATTCTTTTCACTGTAATATGAATATGGGTTAACAAGTGTTACCGCTTTTTCTCTGCGTAAACAATACACTCTGAATAATCCTATCCTATCTATCCATTGGGTAGTTATATAGCTTAATTTTTGGCGATATTCAAAGTTAATAAAGATATGATGTAAAGAAAAACAATAAAATATATGATTTTTTGTTAACAAGTGTTACCGTGAACAAGCGTTGTTTTTCTTTTATTTTCGAAACGAATATTACTAATCGAGAATTTCAAATATCTAGGCACCCATGACGTAACAGTAAAGTAAAAACCACTAGTAAGAAAAAAATTACCACAACAGCAGCATTTTTGAAAGATCACAACATTTGATACTTTAAGTTTTTATCTTCATGTGCACTAGTACATTCGTGTATCGATCATATGACGTATATGACTTTTTTTTTGACAATGCCCATACAAGTATTAAGAACATGAGTATACCACTCATTATAACGGCACCCATTAAAAGCTGTATATATAATTTCTTTTTGGTAAAAATATGCACTGACTCTAAGAGCAATGGTAACAGATTATAAGGAGCTTTGTTATGTATAAAGAAGTTATAATACAACGCCCGTTACCGCCTTTATTACACAAATTATTTCTTTATCGTGTAGATGTTTTTCATTGTTTAAATATGTAAAGACACATTTCAGTATCTATCTTGTATAATGATTTATAAGCAATTTATTCAACATGAAAAGTTTATTGAATGAAATTATTGGTCACGGTGTATGTGCGGTTCTATATGGAAGAGAGAGGGGTCCGGATCCCACCTGAAAATTATATATACCGTACAAAATAAATTTATCGAAAATAGGCCCCTTCCCCCAGCAAACGAAGATAATCCTCGGATTCCCCTCTTTAAAAAAATCTATATTAATATTCTTAAAGCAGTAAAACCTTTCCTGATTTAATTTAACATGATTTTTTTCCTCAGCGGTACTTTACACAGCAGAAATGCAACCGCCGGTATTGGGAAAAATCAAGGGCAAAAATAATAAAATGAGAGAGGAAAAGTAAATTTTATATGTTTTACATTTTTTGTCAATGAACGTTATTATTAGGAATATTGAATAACCTATTGAAGATATACCTAAATAGTATCATATAAAGGAATATAGTTTGAAGTTTCATCTAACATCCGTTACTTTATCTTTTCATTTTGCACCACTCAGACATATATATGTTTCTCACATTAAAGTAACAATCTTTGAAATCGGTCTTTGTATGTAAGCAAATTTGCTTCAATTTCCATGCGTGCTGGGCATTCAATTTTTTTGCAGTTTTATAAAAAGTGTCCTCGGTTTTAAAAGTTTTAGCAAAAGACTGCTCTATAATTTGAAAGATATATAGAATTAGTGAATTTTTAAACTATTTATTTTTTTATTGCTGAAAAAAACCACAGCTTTTATAAGATTAACATCCGTTACTGTGATTTCACCCCCACACCCCACACCCCCAATGCAAAGAATCTGAGCTAGATTTGTAAATAAAAAAAATTATGTGGGGAATATTTTAAGAAAAAGTATCATAGATGATGTTCTTTTGAAAAACCAAATTATTAAAACAATCTGGCAAACTTACTTTATTAACAACGTAACCAGTGTAATGGAGTAGCAATTCTGAGAATGACTGTTATACGTTTTGTAAAAAAGTGTGTCCCTTTTTGTATTTAAATTTTATCTCCCATTTCAAAAATCAGCAAGGCTTGGTCACCTTATTTAGAATCCAAATCCTCCGAGACCCGAGACAGAGTTTCAAAACCTCCTACAAGTAATGATAACATAAACATTGAAACTCTTGTAACTTTATATATTATATTATATTATATGCCGATCAGGTATAATTCGCCGCATATTATTATTTTAATAAAATACAAATTACAAAAACGGCTCATTTAGATCTACATGTAAATATATAAGATGGAAAACTTTCTTGAAATATAGAAAACGGATTTTATACTCAAAGGATATAACATGAGCCATGTGTGGATTGGCGGAGAATCACATATTCAGTTTAATGAAAATAGGCCTCGCACCCTCCCGAAAAGCAAATGTAAATATTATTAGATATTATCCCTGGTTACCAACCACCCTCCTCCCGCAAATATTTCCGCATATATTCCATTCATATGTTGTTTGTATTATATTTAGACTCAAATACAAGTAAAGAAAAATGTATACATGTAGGTAGGTGTATTCAGTGAACCCATCAACTGTATCTCCCAATAACATCCAAATGCATGTACATCTAGATTTATTGTTTGTGTGCTTATTTATATCCCAAAGTACTATGACATGATGTATATATTAGTTCATCTTAGTTTTGGAAGTGCTGGTTCACAATCTACATATTTACTGTTGAGTTTATTGAGAATAAGATAGCTGGTGGGATGTCTTAAATAAAGTGGATTAAATATAAAGGTTTACATAATATTTTGTTCTGATATACGACGCAAAAAAGCACTTTTCCTGAATTAATGCCTAAATGTATAAACTGTTACTGCATTATTTATTTTAATGCAGTTTACATTTCTACACAGATTTGATTTGAACATATTTTATTGTGTAATTACACAAGAGGATTGGAAACAAGTTCTTACAGTTCTACTCTGCTGATTGCAACAATATAATTTTTGCTATTTCTTGTGTGATATTTTGAAACATTTTTGGTTACAGGAGGAATAATGTTGCTCAAGTACTCAGGTACTTGATTTGTTTGAATTTTAAACATGGTTATTAATTTAGCCTTATTACGTCGACTGACAAGAGGTTCCCAGCCAGTTTTTGTGTAGAGAGATTCTGTAGGTGCTAAAATGGGTAACCCAGTAACTATCCTTGAAGCACTTAACTGAACTTTTTCTAATCTCTCCATGTCAAACATATTACAACCGCCCCATACTACAGAAGAATATTCAAGAACTGGTCTAATGAATGTGATATACATTTTTTAATAAATTTGTTCTACCTTATAAAGTAAACTTTAGTTTTTTCTACACAGGAAATAAATGTCAAAGTTAAAACTCTTTGTTAAAAATATGATTGTACTTATGCTTATTTACTTATTTATTAAACCTTCATTTGATTTAATTATTCAATTTATTCAAATTATAGTAGCTGACACCAGTCTTCGTAGTAACTGACACCTTTTTCTTAACTTCGTGTTAGTATTCAACATCGTCCACTTATAAACACCGCTTGCATTGGATTTAAGTTCAATGTAAGAACATGCTATCGCTTCATATTTCACTAAAAATGTGTCCTTTCTGATATATTTCATTTTATCAAATAAAATATACAACATGACTACTTCAGAATATATCAGAAAGGACAAATTTATGTACAAAAAGAACGAAAATAACTAGAAAGCAATAAAAATATCAATAATTAGCAAATTATCAACATGAGAACTTCGTGTCTTTTTGGTCATCGTCATGTTGGAAGACGGTAGCTGTAGTAACGGTCAGTCCTCAATACCAGTAACTATTAAATTTCACAACCTGTGTTGTCTATAGTTCAATTTTAAAATTCATGAGAAGTGTTTTTTTTTCTTACAAACTTACTTATTTCAGTTTGGTATAAATATCTTTATAACAAGCTAATTATTTTGTGTTAATAGAGGCTAAATATCTTTTATACAAGTTATCTATTTAGCTTTGATCAAGCACTCACTTCATGTCAGCCTAAATAACCAGTTCGGTCACACATTTGTCAATTCTCTTCCATCCTGTTTGATGACTGCCTCAAACATCTATGCTAGTCTTTTTAATTTTGAATTTTTAGTTTGTCGGTATTGTATCATATTTTGAAAGAATAATTACGAGGGTTGATCCAAAAGTAATGTCACAGATGCAATAAAATCGTGAAAAATCGACAAAAAACTTGTGCTTTAAGATATCTACCTAATTCAGTTCAGATCTAAAAAAAAATTACTGCATTATGATAAATATTTCTGAAGCAACTAATTACTCTTTTTGTAATCGATGGGGTAATATGATGGATATTATTTAATGTGCGATCAGTTTGTCGATCTCTCTTCAAGAAGTCATGAACGAAGCTTTATGATACAGCTCATAACGTAAGAACCTAGTTTTAATTTTCCTTCAGAGCGAATACCTTCTTTCTATTAACGTGACATATGCTTTTATTAAATATTGGAACCACTTTAAGGGAACCCTTTTCATTCGCTCTCAATTTTAGATTGATATGTCAGTTCCAGTACATTTTCTAATGATTTCTATCCATCGAAGCAAAGAATGCCTCGTATCACTATTCACATGTCGAGTATTTTTATTCCCTGATATAGAGACAAAGGGCATTGTGTATATGTCCGAAATGGACGGTAACGGTCCTTAAATTTTTAAATCAGTTAGGAAAAGTATATGATATATCTGTTTCAAAATATTGTGTTGTTTTTGGTCTTTTTCAAATTTTGGAAGCATGTAGTTTATGCATAAATACAAACCTTAAAAAATACGTAAATTCATGACGCGTCGATGTCACGTATATATCATCCTACAAAGTGTTAAGTGTTCAATGAAATTTAATCAAAATTTTACTTTAAATCAGAATTTTGATAAGGAAAGTTTTGATGTATCATTTTATACAATACAGCGCCAGCGCGAAACGTGGTGCATAGTTACACGGTGTGAAATTCAATCTTTCGGACTATATTTAATTATTGTGTAAATTAACTTTTTCGGACTTTGTGTTAATTGCTACAAAAACTTTTTATCTATTTCGACAACTGTTGTATAAACGTTATAAATTCCGCGCAGCATTAATCCCACCTGAGGCACAATCAGTGATGGACAGCTAATCTTTTAATTGACTTCTGTTTATGTTTATTGACACTTAAGATTCTTTCATCTTATTAATCCTTTTATGTACATGCTGCTAAAATGTCCCGAGTTACTCAATAGCTGTTTGATAATTGATTTACTTACATCTGTACTTATTATGTTAATCCTTCATTGTGTTGTTCCATTGTTCATTATATATTATTCTGAATTGTAAAATATGGTCAGTTGGAATCGGACCTTCGGTGCTGATGCATACCAAACTCACGTAAAAGTATATTTCATGTAAAGTTTATATAAAAGTCTAAATCTAAAACGCGTGTTGGCTTCTCTGAGGTTTCATGAGGCAGGGTCCAACAACAAGAGAAAAAGCTCACGGTTGGCCCAGTGTTAGTCCTGTACGGGAGAGAGCGCCCCGTAATATTGCGTAGTATGACATTACTTTTGGATCAACCCTTGTTCATATGGAAATGGACGTATCATCTTATACAATACAGCGTCAGCGTGAAACGTGGTGCATAGTATGACATTACTTTTGGCTCATTTCTTGTACATATGGAAATCTATTAATATACAGAAAAAACATTCTTAAAAGTATGGCACGTCATTATGGTCTTTCATGGTAATTCACATATTTTATATCAAAGTCCAGGCTTTTTAACATCATCGATGCCTGGTTTTTCAAGAAAAGTGGATCACGTAGATTCATTACCTTGTCACATCGGTCATTTGCAAAATTGTTTTGTTTAAAACCATTCGGATTGTGTATATAAGTACTCTGAAGTGGATATTAAAAAGATGCTTGAGTTTCTGAAAGACAACATCTATGTAGTTTTTGGAAATCAAGTCTTCCAACAATCTGTTTGAATTCCCATGGGTACTAATTTCGCCCTATTGTTAGCAGACCTATTTTTGTATTCATATGAAGCAGAATTTATTCAAAAACGTGTACGTGGAAAAATAAAACACTCACCGTGGTCTTCAACTCAGCATTCAGGTATATCGACAATTAGTTGTCATATCAGTTGTTACTTCCATACTTGCATCGACTCGATATATTCCAAAGATTTTGAAACAAAAGATACCACAGAGTTTGCATCACCTGTTTCATAATTGGATATTTTACTGGAAAAGGACATTTAATTGATGGTAACCTAACAACAAAACTTAATGATAAACGTGATGTCTTCAATTTTTCTATAGTCATGCAACTTTCCTTACTTATTATGAACAGTTTCTAAGGCGAGGCAAGATACTGACAAACAAGTTGATAAAACATGGCTATCAACAATCTCGTTTGAAGTCATCTTTTCGTAAGTTCTATGGTCGATACAACGACCTTGTCAGCAAATTCAATCTTCCACTTGGTTGCAGGCTGACTGACGTTTTTCATACTTTTGTTAGGCCATAATTGAAAAACCATTCAACGGATTTTTCTGTTTTTCTCGATTGCAACAAAAAGCAACCGGTGGGTGTGATCGGTCAGAAGAGGATGCTCACTCCTCCATTGTACCTGACACTACCTCTATTTTTTAAGACTTCCGTGTTTCCTCTGCTCCTGTCTTGTACTTTTCCTTTGAACTTTTGATTTTGAACATTGTTCGTTATCACCACATGTCATTTCTTAGGTATAAAGCAATGAGTCTACATTTTCAAGTATTGTTATTTATTAACGTGAAAATAACATGTTTTCCATATATATGGTGTTTATTTGTTCATTTTTTGGACAGTGAGTGGTTCGCATGCCATAAACACAGCTTGGAAAAAATATGACCTAACAATTTATTAACGATCCTAACTTTTCCTACACGATCTATGCAGCCGGCATGGACAATACAAGGTCCAGTCTCCAACTGATGATGAATGTGAATAACGACCACTTTATAGGCAAGACATACATGAGTGAATAAAGAGAGTTACTCTTGCCATAATAGATAATTAATTAAAAGGATTACTAAGGATTTAGTATTGCTTTCACAACAGGTGGCACGTTAATGTCTGGCGGTCAAGGTCTAAGTGATCAAGATGAAACTTTTCAATCACCAATTATTAAACATCATCAAAACGACTTCCTCCAAATCATATACCACATTCCAATCAACACTATATAGCTGAAAGGTCTTTTCATTTCTAAAGAACAACAGTTTTGTTGAATTTCACAAATCAATAACAAAAAGGTCCTTTTTCAACACATTAAATTGTGTGTTAAGGTCGGTCGCGCGTTTGAAATTTTGAGCCCCCTACGCAGGGTATTGCTCATTACTGTCGTAAAACGCAATAGCAGAGTAAAGTGTGCAAATATACGGTTATCATGCAACGTTTTTATTTTAAAAAGATTGCTTATCATAATTTTTTTTTTAGTGAAATGAATCCTTAGAATAATGTTCAGGGTCCGGTTTTTCGAAAGGTAGTTAAATTTAACACTGTGTGAAGGATAACAACGTGATAAATCCTAATCAAATGATTAGCTATCGCAGTGGTTAAATTCTGTTGATCAAAAGAAATTTAACGCATTGGTTAGCTAACGCTGTGTTAACTGAGTTAACCACTTGGCAATCACTTGGTTACCCATCATTCAATTTTACTGCCTATATATGAAGAAAAAGATTTTGCTTTGGGATTTCAATAAGTTTGAATTTAGTGAAATATTATTAATATAATTATATGTTGAACATCTATATCATTTCAGGGTTCCATCCTATAAAGTCTGCAATTTTCCAAATCCTTTCTTTTCTTGTTGTCTATATAACACTGTTAAAGTACAATGTAATAGCTTCAAAATACCATTATAAATTCCTTTCAATGTGTAAATTAATAAGGTACAAGTATCATAAAACACAGTCCAAGGCTAAAAAAATGTTTCTGATAAATTTATAGGTTTTACCTTACACTAACATTCTATGAAAAGACATCCTGTCTCAGAATAAGAAAGCTTATGCAATTCTTAAAAAAAGTATACCCCATATTGCCAATTCCATTGAGGTTTAAGAAATATATATATGGTCATTTAAGTGAATCCACCATTTCCACTTTACTCTATTTAACGTAGATTCATATAGTTCGTCTTTAGCAAAACATATTTACTTAATCTTTTAGAGGTCAATTGTTGTTCAATCTCTTGTAATAAGAAACCTTATTCAGTACTGCATGTATCTACATGATATTTTCATTATAAAAGCACCACATCACTTAGAAATACCCTTGCATGTATACCATTCCTTCCATGTATTGTTTTTCATTAAAAGCAGTGGGTTGACATCTTTCACCTAATATTATGAAACTTGTGGCAAATTCCTTGTGTCAGTTCTCAGACATATCTAAAAACAATTATCACAGACACTAAAAATTGACCTATTTTGATAAATTGGATGAATTGAAGCATTTTTAGTGACAAATATACATGCCGTTCTGCATGTAATTTCTTGTTTTTATAAAAAATTAAGCTTAACAATCATATTTCATGAAAATCTTATCTAATATTCTGGTTTCTAATTCTCCTCCCTTTTCAACCATTAAAAAAAAATTAAGACTTACCAGTGTGATGCCTGCCTTTAATAAAAAAAAAAATCAAACACACCGGGGTAGCTGGAGACGGATAAGAAATCAACGAAAAATGTTAAAATGTTACATGTTTTTCTACTTATTTGATGCATAAATACAATACAAAGGTAAAAATAGTGTTGCTTCTTGTTCATTTCAAAAGTAGTTAATTTAGCAGATGTTATTTTAATCTATGTAAAATGTACATTACATATCCTACATATAATGTAAATTGAGACAATTGGAAGGAGTGGGTGATTTTTCAACTATGTAAATATATATATAAAATTTCATTTGGACAGGAAGGAGCTAAAAAATTGGATTTTTTTTTTTTTTACATTTTTGTATTATAACAGAGGCTTACTAGTATTAATGCATATTTTTATACAAGGACATTATAGACAAAACATAAAAAATAAATGTATTAAATATTTAATCTAACATGGGTAATTAAAGACTACTATTTGTTGTTAAAAAAACCACAACAATATAACATTTACACCTAAAACTGTGATAAACAAAAATTGAGTCATCTATATGTAACATTCTGTATATACTTTAGTTTATTTATTGAGTATTTCATATTTGGATGAAAATCTCAACTTTTATATCATAAAAGTACAAATATAAACCAACCAACAAACAAGAGAGAGAGAGAGAGAGAGAGAGTGTGTGTGTGCAAAGGCGTATATTCGTATTGTTTTACATACTTTAATGATTATATCATTTCCAGTTTATGGTACTTTAAACAATTTCATAATAAGAACATGTTAGACATGTTAATAGCCCACTTTCTTTTGCAAAGTTAGACCTAACCATTAGGCACATAGCGTTAGGGAGGGTCCAACCCCCCAACCCCGCCCCCCCCCTCCACCCCCACTTTTTCTTGCAGCAAACAAATTGTTCCTAAATTAACCTTAAGGTATCTCACTCCTCATGTTTTGATTTCATTGCGCAGATGATCATTATATTTAAAATGAATATGATTTTATTTATTTAATCATCACAGATAGATTATTTTTTCATAATTACACAACATTCATAAAGAAAATCCATTTGAATTCAAGAAACAAACAAGTTTTTTGGGAAACTATTTTTTCGTGCGGAAGGTTTTTTAGACGAAAATGACAGAAACAAGCAATCTTATGAATTTTCAATATACTTTTCTTTTTATTATACTTTAATCATTATTCACATTTTTAACATTTGATAGGTTTGAAACATATTTTATAGGTTCTGTGTGACATGTACAAAATCAAATCTTGAGAATGTGATAGCCGTTTAGCATAAAACATGCATATATATAGAACATGTCTGAATTTTTTTAGGCCAAATTTTGCGAGAATTTTACCTTTGAAGCCCTATATCTAAAATTTGACATCACTGACCCCCATGTTATATTATGTCAAAATGATACTGAATACATATTTAGGCAAACTGGATTAATCTTATAAAATTCTTGATATTCAAAAAGTTTTTATTTCAAATCCAATTGCAACTATTAAAGAAATTGTTTATTTTAAGTGCAAAAAGGTCACACAAAAATTAATTCAGCTTATTACAATTTTTTTTTCGTAATCCCTCTATTCAGTGTGACCATTGTGCATAATTAAAAACAATATTTGAAGAAATAAGTTTGCTTAATCAAAAATACTGACAACAAATCCTAATCAGGATGAAATTGCATTTTAGGTGCAAAAAGGTCAAATTAAATGGGCCATAACTCAGAGGGATGGATATTGATCCCCAATTATCTTTGTATTTTTAAAGTTTGTTTTGTCTACAGATTTCAATGATATACTTCTCAAGAAAATCTTGATACAACAACATTGAGGAGTGGGTTACAATAAAAGGTTGAAATATTAATAGCGATATTGAAAATTGGAGTCATTTATATACCAGCTCCCCTTCCCCCTCCCTGGATTTGGGGGGAATTTTACAGGTGAGATCTTTTTTTATTTTTAGAGTACTAGGCATACTGCCCCCCCTACCCCCACCCACCACCACCACCACACATACACACACGGATTAGGATTTTCATGATTTTGGGAAATAGGTGTCTTTGGTTTTTTTTGTTTTTGTTTTTTTTGCTTGTCAAGATTTTTGATGATTAGTCTAGCCCCCCCTCCCCCCCCCCCCCCTTTCAATTTGTTTCCCTTTTAAGTTAACCTTTTACTGGAAAAAATATAGGACAAGGTATAATTGAAACATTCTCCCTGAGACTAACGATTAACTACCCTATTGATGTGTTCCATTCCATAAACACATCTTAAAAAAATATCTCATACACTGCCAGTTTCCATGTACTATCCGTGTCCTCCTCATAAGCAGATGGGAGTTTAGACTTAGAGGGAAAATGTTAAAATCCTATCTGATTCAAATTAAATTTTAAGTTTTTTGGTCAATTTTCATTTCTAATAAGCACAATTTCTCTGCATTGGAAAAGTGATCAAGATGACCTTACTTTACATTACCAACTATTACACATCATCAAAATTTATTCCTCAAAAATGACATCACATTCCAATCAACACTAGATAGCTGGCAGGTCTCTTCATTAATCCTAAAAGGAACTGCCCATACAAAAAAAAGTTACACTTAGTCATAACTTTTCTGTAACTAAAGTGTAACTTTTATGTACCTAAGATTTAGGCACATAAAAGTTATAACTTTTTTGTACCTAGATTGGACTTAAACTTTTTGCCCTATAACTAAAATGTACCTACATGGAACTTAGAAATTTCTTAGTATAACTAAAATGTACCTACATTGAACTTAGAAACTTTTCAGTATAACTAAAATGTACCTACATTGAACTTAGAAACTTTTCAGTATAACTAAAATGTACCTACATTGAACTTAGAAACTTTTCAGTATAACTGAAATGTACCTACATTGAACTTAGAAAATGGTCAGTATAACTGAAATGTACCTACATTGAACTTAGAAACTTTTCAGTATAACTAAAATGTACCTACATTGAACTTAGTCAATTTGTGAATGTGTTTGGACTTTGTCATTTTTACACTAAAAATTTAAGAGTATCTTATCCAAGAGGTTCAAGTCTAAAGTAGACTTTTATCACAATAAATCTAAAAACTAATATAAAATATCGTTATATCTTTGTTTTTTTTTTTTTATAAAAATCACGATAAGTGGGGGGGGGGGGGGGGGTGGTAGATGTAGGTTGATCACACACTGGGTAGTAAAATCACTAAGATTTGTTTGAAAACAATGACATAACCATTATAACGGGAATCCAGTCCATCAATTGCAACACAAACACCTGTCCAAAATTTTATTGTTTTTATAAGGCAGAAACAGGAAATCACTTTCCGCCTGAACGCACACACATCCCAGGTTAACAGTAAAGGGTGTCTAAAGAGGTCATGCTTAGTCCGTGCTGTGATGACACTGATGTTTGTTTAAGATAAAAAGTTGATGTGTGTGTTTTGACCAGCAGACATTTTTTATTTTGCTCCTGCAAGCATTATTTTGTTATCGGTCTCTTGAACATCATTAGACATATTACGATTTCGTTTAAACAACTAAGGGGTAGCATCAACTTTATAATATCACTGAAAATTTTTCCAACTTTTCATGGCCTACCCCATGAAGAATGGAATAGAGTAGATTTCTAGAAATTGATTCAGAATTTTCCCACGACATCGAATGCATGCGAAGAAAGGGGGGGGGGGGGGCTGGGGAGGGGTGGTAGCATTGTTTGTTATTATGAGATGGGTTCATCATATTTATTCACATATTTCATTAATAGACATGCTGTTAACAAAGAACAGTACTGCTATTTCCATCTGTATGTTTTCCCAGTACAAGCCTATCTCTCATCGTAATTTATAACAGCACATAGCTATAAGGACTGTGTTATAAACTTTGGGAAACATGTTTTATTTAAATAAGGTGTTATAATTTTTAGTTTTACATATTCATCACTTGTAAAAATGCATTGGTATTTAAATTGATTTAGTTTTTAAAATTCCCTCAAATTATTCAAAATGGCGGCTCTTGAGACCGGAAATGCCCAGTTTTGATGATCGGTTAATAAACTAACAGGTTGTAAGGAAAGAAAATATTACTAACATTTGTTTCAATTAAATGCAGAATTCTTAAGATAATATTAAGTAAATAATATTGTTTTTTAACCAAAATAAATTTTAAAGATTTATCCCGGTATTAATCGTGGCTGTATCGTGATTGGCCAAAATTTCAAACTTTGACTTTCGTGAATTCTGATTGGACAATTGCCATTCCGCCATCAAATTTTGAAATGGGCAAAGAAGACAGGAGTTGTTGTGAAGATTTTCCTGATTTTTTCAAGAAATATGCAGAATCACAGCGTGTTGTATGTAGTAATGAAACTGCAAGCAGTGGTTTCATAAAGATAGACATGCTTAAGATATGGCTTTAGTTGTGGATGACCATTTCCATTCAGGGTAAGTCTGATGTACAAACAAGTCATTTTAAATAATTCATTTGTGTTTGCTTATCTCAATTTCTATATTATTGCTTTGCACTTAGAAATGAATTACATTTGTAATATTTCTAGAATTCTAATAAGAAGTGCATGATTTTATCATCTATATCAAAGTATATGCAGCCATGTATATCTAGTGATGTACATTCTATATGTAATCAAATTATGGCCGACTCTTTTAAAAAGAGTATCATTGTATTGCAGAAAAAATCCCAACCAAGTCCAGCTAGCAGACTGTACACCAGATTGAAGATACATCATTAATACAAGATGAAAAAAGTAAGTGTGTGTGTTTATCAAGTAAAGATATACAGATTTTAAATTTTTAACCATATATTATGTATATCTTTTAGTAAATGAATTATTGTAAATTTGAGAATATAATGGCAACTGCATGCTGTATCAATGTTGACTTTTTTTAGAGGGGGGGGGGGGGGGTACTAGGTCAACAGAGAATTGAAAAGTTTTACTGATATTTAATAATAATTTATGCTACATATATTGAAAATTGTCAAACAGTATCATGTTTTAAATATTATTGCCTTCTTTTAGATTAATGGAGGACGAGGATAATACTATGAAAGAGATCATATGCAAGAGCAACCGTTCCCATAGAAATACATGCAGCCATGTAAACAGAAACCAGTTTTCACCTGCCAGGTGCTGGTCATATATATATTCAACTTGGTATGCTATATAATTTTCTGTTTTAAGTATATGGTAGTTGTCAAGGATTTTAACAGTTACAATGAAAGTACATGTAGTAAGAAATTGCCATAATGCAACATTCTTTTTTATACATTTTAGGAAGTTCAACAGATTCAAGAAACAGATCCAGTTGTTTGCTGATAAATTACTGCAGGTCATTGGTATCATCTAGAACCAGGACTGTTTTAAAAATCATACTAGTATGTTTGGAACAAAATCATGCTAGTATATGTTAGGAATTTAACCTAAAACATGCTTTAATTATGAAGGTTTTGGTCAAATTTTGGTTTACAAAATAATGTTTTTCAAACTTTCTATTCAAATTTAGCAAGAACATTAGACACACATGTATTCCCAAATGCTTTTATGTTAGATTATTGCTTTATTTAAAAAACTTGCATATAGGGTCTGTAATGATTTGAGATAATTATGTAAACAATAAAATGCTTTTTTGGTGACATATGCGGGATATGAATGTAGCGACATTGCAGAAAAAATACATTACCCGCATTAGTGAGTTATGTAAATTTTTTCTGCAATCATTGCTCCCTTCATTACCTGCATGAATCGTCAAAGAAAGTTATATTGTTTATATTTACATCTTTCTTTTAACAAATTAATAAATTGTTTGTAAAGAGTAAGTTAAATTTACTATATTATTTTTAATGTGCATCAGTACGTAAAAGAAACAGCCAAATTGTCTTCAATGGGAATGTGAGTCTGCATTGATATCCTGATTATTTCAATGATTTTTCTAAGGTCATTATAGGTTTCGACCAATCGTTAAACAAGGCGTTAACTATAAGTTTCCATAAGAAATGGAGGAAAGCATACTCATTAGATGTAAATATAATTCAGTAAACATATTGATTAACATAAACATTGACTTGTATTCTTCTGCTCACATGAACAGATATGATTTTAAATTCCTATTCAAGAGCAAAAACAATTTGATGAAAAGTTCATGTCAACATTAGGGACTTTTTTTTCATCAGTATAACACCTGTACATGTACCTGGGTTTTTTTTTTTATCTGAAGTTTATGATACAGATATATATTTTTTGCCTACATCTGTAATTTTTCTGTGTAACTTTTCTGTACCTAAATGATAACTTTTCTGTAACTTTATGTATAACTTTTCTGTACCTACATCTATAACTTTTCTGTACCTAAATGATAACTTTTCTGTAACTATATGTATAACTTTTCTGTACCTACATGTATAACTTTTCTGTACCTAAATGATAACTTTTCTGTAACTATATGTATAACTTTTCTGTAACTATATGTATAACTTTTCTGTACCTACGTCTATAACTTTTCTGTACCTAAATGATAACTTTTCTGTAACTATACGTATAACTTTTCTGTACCTAAATGATAACTTTTCTGTAACTATATGTATAACTTTTCTGTACCTACATCTATAACTTTTCTATACCTATATGTATAACTTTTTTGTACCTAAATGATAACTTTTCTGTAACTTTAATTTGTAACTTTTTTGTACCTAAATGATAACTTTATTATAACTTTTTGATAACTTTTTTATACCTATTTATTTTTATGAAAAAAATAAATTGTCAATAGTTACACTCTAGTTATGACTTTTTTGTACTTAAGCAAAAAGTTACAATATAGGTATAACTTTTTGATGCTAATTTGGAACCATAATTGATCAGATGGTTCCAAATTGTGCTAACTTAGTTATGACTTTTTTGTAACTTTTTTAAGGGCTCATAGGTATAACTTTTTAGTGCTTTTTTTTTGTATGGGTGTGTCTATCAAATTATACAATTTAATCATTACAAACTCATCTGATTAAGATGAATAACACAAATCGACTATCAAATATCATTATATTATATCACATTGAATTGTATGTTAAGGACCATTTAATTAATGGCTTTTTTCTTATAAATGGCATGCAAAATCCCATTTTGAATTTATATTTTAGCAATGAGTGGTTTACAGGCGATTCACACACAGAGTGTTGCATTCTTTTAATGAACACATTTTGGAAACTATCTCATACACTGCCTATTGCCATGCACTAGCCGTGTGTGCACGTGCAGATGGGAGCTTGGAGGGAAAATAAACGTTTAAGTCCCATCAGATTCAACATTTCAGTTTTTTTAGTCAAATCTTTCAGATTCTTTATTTCTTATAAGCACAATTTCTCTGCATTGGAAATGTGATGAAGATGACATTTTACATTTACCAATCATTACACATCATCAAAATTTCTTCCTCTAAACCAGATACCAAAGAAAATTGTGTCTATAATGTTATAAGATTTAATCATTACAAACTCATCAGAATAAGATGAATTTCACAATGTGACTCATAAAAATATCATATTTTATCACATTGGATCATTCTCTCCTGTTCTTTTTTTCTTCATAAAAATGACATGCAAAATCCCATTTTGTGTTCATGTTTTAGTGATGAATGGTTTTCAGGCGATTAACTATACCCAGAGTGTTTAATTCCATGAACACATCTTGGTGGAAACTACATGTATCTCATACACTGATTTTTTAAATGCTATATCCGTGTGCTCATGTGCAGATGGGAGTTTGCAGGAAAAATGATTATTAAGTCCTTTAGAGTTTTGGGGTAATTCTTTCATATTCCTTATTTCTAATAAGCACTATTCCTCTGCTATTGCAAAAGTGATCAAGAACACTTTACATTCATCAATCATTACACATCATCGAAATTTATTCTTTAAAATCACATACCACATTGTGATCAACACTAAATAGCTGGCATGTCTCTTCATTAATCCTAAAGGGAACTGTGTCTATCAAATTATGGGATTTAATCATTACAAACCCATAACAATAAGATGAATTTTTCAAATCACCAATAAAAAAAGTCATGTTTTAACACATAAGATTGAGTGTTAAGGATCAATTTCTAATATGTTTTTTCATATATGGAATGGCATAACAGATCCCATCTTGAATTCATATTTTAACAATGAGTAGTTTTGGGCTATTAACTACCCTAAGTGCATTCCATTCCATAAACACATCATAGAAAATATCTCATACACTGCCTGTTTCCATGCACTATCCATGCATGTGCTCAGAGAGAGAGAGAGAGAGAGAGAGAGAGAGAGAGAGAGAGAGAGAGAGAGAGAGGGAGATACATGCACTTATATTTATAAAAATAATGAGATATATAAACAGTGATAAATTAGGTTATATTTTGATTCTGTTTAGGTGTGTTAATAAACCTGAATGGTACTTCTTTATTTTCTTAGTTTCTTGTTCTTAATGATATATTAAACCGAGATTCCATATGACCTTGATTGCCAATTTAATTCAGTCAGGATAAATCAAATGCAGATTAATTAATGGTTATATATACACATGTATTTATTCATTTTCATTAAATAATATATGTACTACATCATTATTTTTTTTAACTTGATCCTTTGTCATATTTTACAATAGTTTTCTTTGAACTTTCATTTCATTTTGAACAGATCTATTTTATAATGTAACATGAAATTTCTTTATGTAATAGCTAGCTGAATAAATTCGGAGAAGGGGGGGGGGGGGTGGTCCATGAACTCTCTGGTGTGATAGCAAGCCTAGTTGGGGAGTTAAAACCACATTGGAATGTCATGCCAGAGCTGAGTCAGATTAGAAATATGATACTCCAGTGAAACACATATGCAGCATTTATCAAGCCTGGGACAGAGAAACAAGTGAAGAAAAGGGGCCCAAGAGAGGATGAGGTTAAATTAAAAATCACATGAAATGAAAAAATATAAAGAGAGAGAGATCAAATCAGACAGAATAAATTTTAAAAAAGTCATTTAAAGCTTTTTTTACACAGGGTTAAGACATTATACAGACATGTACTGAGAGAGAGAGAGAGAGAGAGAGAGAGAGAGAGAGAGAGAGAGAGAGAGAGAGAGAGAGAGAAAGACATGTACATAAAAAAGAGATATATATATATAAATACAGAGTGAGATAGAGAGAGAATGAGAATTTTAAAGAAAGGGGAATAAAATAAGTGATAAAAAGTTAAAAGATACAGATAAATAACATTGACAGAAACATCTGTCAAAGAAAAAGATATGATAAACTGTCAGATTAACAGACATTTAGCAAGAAAACAATGGAGAGAGAGAGAGAGAGAGAGAGAGAGAGAGAGAGACAGACAGACAATGAGAGATATTGATTGGAGACTAAAAAAAGCTCATGCAGAAGCTCAGAAAGAGAGATAGAGTGATAGAGAATGAAACACAGAGATAAAGAGAGAGAGAGAAAGCGAATAAGAGAGAGAAAGAGAGAGAAGTTATAAAAATAGAAAAAAATATGAAAGTCAGAGAGACAGAAAGATCAGACAGATGAAAAGCAGATAGAGAGCGGTTTTTATATGTATATACATAAGGAGAGAGAGAGAGAGAGAGACAGACAGACAGACAGACAGATAGACAGACAGACAGACAGACGGACAATGAGAGAGACAGAAAATTAGAGATTGATTGGAGACCAAAAAAGCAGATACAGGGCCTGGGAGAGAGAATGAAACAGAGAGATAGAAAGAGAGGGAGAGAGAGAGAGAGAGAGATTATAGAAATAGGAAAAATATGAAAAACATAGAGACAGAAAGATCAAACAAAAGCAGAGCAGTATAAAAAATAGAGAGAGAGGTTTTGAGATAAATGTATATAAATTAGTAGAGGAGAGACAGCTTTTCATTACAAACAGGGGGACTTGAACCAATTCATGCCTAATTTTAATCAAAATTAAATTTACATCCTGTGGTATTGAATACATCAATATACTTATGAAATAATTAAAAAAACAAGTCTGGATTGATGCATTTAAAGCATGGGTTGACCTGCATAATACAATAGAGTCTGGTGTACCTGCAGACTCACCTTTATTTTATTTAACCCTTTGATCCATATTGGAGGGAAATCTTTTTTTAATAAACAACTACTATTTGACAATAATATTAGTTTAGATATATATCAATGATATCATTGAAGAAGATGGTACTTTTTTAGTTTTGATAAGTTTTGTGATATTTATACAGATGTAAAGGTCAACTTTTTAGAATAGAAAATTGGGCAAAAACCAAACTTTAAGAAAATTAGCAAACCCGCTTATTAGAGAAAACAATATATACAGTTATGAAATGTAAAAAGTCAAAGTTCTTCTATCATGATATTTTACACAGTAATATCTCTGTGACAACAGGTAAAAGAAGGTGCCTGGAATGAATTATTGGATATAAAGGACATGGATTGGAAAATAATCAATAAACTACATCTGTACCTTTCATAACAACAAAAGACTGTAAACTTCAATGGTTCCAAAACAGAATAATTAACAAAATTTTAGCAACAAACTCTTTTTTTCAAAATTAAAAAAGTTAACTCTAAAATGGGTACCTTTTGTCACCTGAAGAAGAGGAAACTATAGAACATATGATACATATATTGTATAATCGTGATTGTGTTCAATCTTTTTTAGAGAATTTTAAACATTATTTAGAAGAAAAAATCAATTTTCAGGAGTGACATTTACCCCAAAAAACTTTTATTCTAGGCATCCTTGGTAAAAGCAAAAATATCCTTAATATCATTTTTCTTTGGTTAAAGTACTATATTTACAAAACAAGGTGTGCTGAGAAACAGTTGAGTGTTTCTTATGCAATGTCATCTTCAAAGCACTTCTATGAAAAACAGAAATTTATTTTTTTATAAAAATGGTAAAAATGAGATTTTTGATACTCATTGGAACATCTGGAATCCAATTTTTACTCTTCTCTCTCTCTCTCTCTCTCTCTCTCTCTCTCATAAATATGCATTGTATCTCAGAGAGAGAGAGAGAGAGAGAGAGAGAGCTGAGAGAGAGATTTTATTTTATGTAATGATTGGTTGAGTGGTCACCTCATTTGAAATTAGTGAAAAAAAATATGTTTTAGACTACACAATAGATATAAAAAATATTACATTCACATTGATAATGACAAGTTTTTTGGTATGAAACTTTAATTAGATCGGGCTCGTAAACCGGAAGTCTTCAAGAAATCCGTGTCGATGGCGGGGAAGCTGAACGTAGACCATGGTAGACGTCGTATACTATTGGGCCTATTGAATCGAAAAGTAATCCAAGCTAAGGCATTGAAGGTAATAAGTATTTCGTAGGCACTACTATGCATGCTTGTATTTATTTTTTGTTGGTATGGTTCATAAGGTTTCATTTATCGATCGAATTTTGCATCTTCAAGTTGATTTCTTCATTGACGCCACCGGTGGACATGCAGTCTGATATGAGAACCTATTCCGAATCCGATCACTATTCCATCGTGTTTTGGGTTGCATATTACGAACTTCTTGACAAATTATTTTGGCAAGATGGTGAAGGGTTGAATTTGAGCTGTGATCTTATTGACATGATAACTTTACATTTGAGTTGTGATCTTATTCATAATTGACATGATGACTTTATCACCTGGGTTTTACACTAACTTGATTTTTTTGCTAGCCATGTGGGCTACTAATCTTCATCATTCCAGGGACCCACATCAAAATTTACTTGCCCACACTTTTATTTTAAAAAAAGAAAGAAAAATATTTTTAATCTCATTTAATTATCACCGAGTACCCAAACTCCGTCACCATAAGCAGAAAACATTTTGCGTTTCTCTGCAAATTATTTTTTGAGGTTTTTATCATTTGCAATCACTAAATATAACCTGAAACGTTATAATTTATAAAAATTATTAACAAAAATATTTTTATTATTATTCAAATAAGCCCTCTGAATACAACGTTTATCACACATGCTATCATAGCTGCAATAATGTAGCCCTCTCCTATTTTTTATATCTGATGTTTACTGGAGAGGGCTACAATTCCACAGGATCTCCGTTATGGTGCAGAATTAGGTTTTTAATGCGGCTGACTTCGGTCTGAAAAGATCGATTTTATATTTGTCTTCCTTGAGATAAAATAATTTTTCAATTCAGGTTGAACAAATTAATCGTATATAAATCAAAACCAGATAAAAAACATCAGCATGTTTACCAGTCGTCTTTTTCAGCAGCCATGACAGTTCTCGCGTGATTTTATGGGATGTACGCTTGGAGTTTTGATGGGCTTGATAACGTGAATGTCAGTGTAAATAATTGATCTTACCTCGTTATATCACTAAAACATCATTTAAGGAAATGGTATATAATGGAAAATTCATATTTACCGCGTTAATTATGTTTATAATAGGGGAATTCCTATATTCAGTTCAAGATCCGCTCCTGAATTCTCATTGGCCGTCCCAAAATAAAACCGGTCAAGGTCAGTAGACATGGCGGACAAATTCAACTTTCGTTGTTGACATACACGAAAAGTAACCGATATATGGACTATACTTGATATTTTTGGATTAATTTATGCCATAGACATCTACAACGTTTGAGTTCAGGTAAGAAATGCAAATGTTATTGTCATTTATAAACGATTTGAGTGAATCACTCCCGCACTTGCACGATTATGGAGATCCTATGGAGTTGTAGCCCTCTCCCCCCCCCCCCCCCCAAAAAAAAAAAATCGGGAGAGGGCTACATTATTGCAGCTAATGCTATCATTACTTATGAACCTAACTCCGTCACCCACATGATCTAAAATACGCCAGGGAATGAAGACACATTAACAATTTAGTTTAAACTCAACTTGTATCTAGGCCAAGTTATAATAAGTAAAATTGGTGTATACAATTTAAATTGTATATCATTTCACAGTGAAATGATCGCCAGAAAAAAAAAAATTGGCCCTTGTAACAAAAATCACAATGACCTTTTCAGAATGTATGGATGCCGTTTGATTTCTGTCCTTACATATTTCATATCAATAATGAGTATATTAATGATTATATTATTTATTTATAACATTTTTAATAAATGTAGCATATTCTCAATACCGACATGCTGTATATATCTGTAACCTGTATAAGGCAAAAATTACGGCATGAGCGATTTGACGTTATCATCAAGTGTAGTGCATAAACGATATTGCGGACTGAAAAAATGTATTAATATTCTTAATAAAAAATAAATTACATGTGAAATGTTTCATCTTGACCTCTCTTAAAATGACTGACCACGGTAAATAATCAAAAAGGCCCCGCGTGTCAGAAATATTGTTATTTTAGTGCACCCGTGAAAAGGTGTTAGCTGATTTCACGCAATTATTGTTACATAAAATGAACAAGGTGTAATTTTGTTATGTTTTAACACACTCTTAATTTTAACCGTTGTAAATTGTTGACATTTGAGTGAAAATTTTTGACATACAAAAAATGACGTCATAATCGCACTTGATTTCAAACGGCGAGGAGTTTCCCGAAAGTGATGGAGTTAGGGTAGTGACGGAGTTAGGGGCTATGCGATACATGTATATATAAATTAAAATTCAATTTCTATTTTTCTTAGATTTTCAAACACTTCATTTTCTAAAATCTAATAAATCAGATCAACCACATCTCTTGTTGTTCCTTTACAGCTGTTTTATTTGATCTATCTCTATTCTCTTTTGAGAAGTGGACAGGCATAGCCTTCATCCACTCCCTCATATTTTGATTCTGGAAAATGTGTTAATGTTGGAACCTAAGACGTTCTACGCTTCTCCCCATGTTTCGACTCCAGTTTCCCTGAATTTTTGAACAGACCTATTATTTCTACATTTTAACATTATTGCAGCCATATATCACAAATAATCAACACTTACCCACTGTCAAATCATTTTCGCAACTTTAATTAACACTTAGGCTGCTGCTTTAATTTTCGCCAAGATGGCCGCCACTGCTGAATTACAATTCATGGTAATTGACCATCGAGTTTTAAAATAATGTATCTCAGCAACTATTTATTCAACAGTTACCAAACTTATATTTCATGCAAGAGAAAATGTTGAAGATTTCAATGCAATGCTCATTCATTTTCCTCATTTTACTTGTATTTATCAATCTAGGTACGTTCAAATGTGAAAATCAATTAAAACTAGTACTAGACTAATTGTTCACGGAACAATTAGAGGCATTTCCACCTTTCAAAATGATTTTAAAAAATTCCAGAAAATGTTGATAATTAGAGAAAAATCAATATCCGAGAATTTAAAAAAAAATAAAATTGGTTCCGCACATCGGTATCGATCTGAGAACCCTAAGAATAATAGGCGAGAGTGTTACCACTACGCTACGTCGCTTGTTTCTTGAGTGAAGGTAAAAATTGTTGAGTTGTGTAGTCAATTTGGATGATGATAGAAAGAAGAGATGGAGCATTCTTCTGTCCATCTGAAGTTGATACCCAATGTAGGGAAACCTTTAGAATAGAGAGGGGCTTAGCAATTGGTTGAGAGGACAGTATTTGTTCATCAGTTTATTAATAAAAATCAGTGCTGCTTGTTAACAATGTGACCAGACACAGTACAGGTCACAAGTATCCCGACACCCACCACGTAAAAAACACGGTGAAAAACGGTCTGTGTCACATCGTGTACACGGTGTGACGCCATGTATGTGTATTGGAAAATTCAAGAAAATGTACCGTGTCACACCGTGGCCGCGCATGTAACTCTGTGGCCAATGTGTCACCCTGTGGATATTGTTACCCGAGATGTTGATGGAAACAGCGTATGTTTAGAAATAAATAGGTTATGGCTAAACAATGGTTGAAACATATATCTTTTTGAAATTAAAAAAAAGGAATGTCGACTTAATTACGCGGACCCAGAAATTGTCAGGGCTTTCAAAATGAAGTTAATTTTTTGTGATCTGAAAACTCAACGTGAATCGGTACCTTTTAATTCATTTGCTTTTAAATAAATTAAAAAAAAAATCATCAAATATATTTATTAATCATTTGATATATAATCAAAATTCAAATCAATTAAAATCATCGTTTTTTTTTTTCTAAACACACGTGATGTTGTTACTGACGATCCGATTAAAATGTCAGGAGCTTAAACGTCTTATTTTCTGTTATCTGAAAACTCTGTCATATTAATTAATTTACAACCTTACTTTAAACCAATAAGAAATGAGAAACTAGACACGATCTCGTTGCGAGCAACGAGTGGGTCTTCCGTCCGATTTTTGAATAGATTAGATTAAACTTATCACTTCAAAGATAAAATCGTAGATCTAAGCGAAAAATAGTAAAAAAAAAATTTGCGGCAATCGGGGCTTGAACCCGGGTCACCTGGGCCATGTCCACGACTCTATCGACTGAGCTACTCAGACTCTCACTTCAGAAATTGACGCTTAATTTCTGGAGAATGCCTGAATTACCTGAAAGCACCTTGTTGCGAGCAACAAGTGGGTCTTTCGTTTGTTTTGAATTGATAGGGTTAGATTAAACTGTTGACATTTGGTACGATTTAGTATCATATTAACTTCCTTTTAAACTTATTTTTCAACCTACACTGCGAAATGCAGATTTTGGAAAACGTCATTTTTAAACTTCAATATCTCTGCAATGCGTTGTTCGATTTTAAAACGGTTTTTAGTTTTGTATTGAGTACAAAAATGTCAACAAAACGCATATGCTTTCAAATTCCGAAAATCGAAATATTAGAATCACTTCCGGTGACGACCGGAAGTGACGGACGACCTGCTCATATTAAAATTTGATAAGTTTAAAACATATTCTGATGGGAAAAAAATTGTAGATTATTTGATTTAAAAAATTTTTAAAACACAATTTTCCAAAAATGCTGTTTGAGCGGACCGGACGTGACGGACGATCGTAGTTTTACCTGATATGCCCTAGAAATTCAAAAATCTATCATTCCTGAAACTTTCAATTTTCTATCTTTAATCGTTTTTGTGAAAAAGGGAGGACAGGATCACTTTTTACAAAAAGAAAAACGAATATAACGGCCGACCGGAAGTGACGTCATCAACAAAAATGTACATGATAAAAGACCTTGATATTATGTATTATTCGTGAAATTTTCATAAAAATCCATTGAAGCATATTTGAGATATTTGAGTTTTAAGAAAAATGTTAAGAAAAAAAAGAATAATAATAGTGAAAAATAGAGAAAAAGAAACCTAACAGAAACAATGTATTAAATTATGTAGCAATAAATAAACAAAAAATCCCTTTTATATGATAGATTATAGATAAATACATGTACAAACTCTTGTTAAATTATATTCAATATATGATAGATTATAGATAAATACATGTACAAACTCTTGTTAAATTATATTCAAGCATTGTACATGTACTAAAAATATACCCGAATTTCATAAAATAACTTTCAACTTTATTTCCCGTAAAGCTGGTAATGGCGCCATGATTTCGCATGAACAAAAAATCATTCATGCAATACACCTATACGGAAGCTGATCCAATACACAGCATTGTCATTGTATTTTTCCGACGATTAGTTTTTTTAGCTCACCTGAGCCAAAGGCTCAAGTGAGCTTTTCTGATCACAATTTGTCCGTTGTCTGTCGTTGTCTTTGTCGTCGTTGTAAACTTTTTACATTTTCATCTTCTTCTCACGAACCACTGGGCAGATTTCAACCAAATTTGGCACAAAGCACCACTAGGTGAAGGGGATTCAAGTTTGTTCAAATGAAGTGCCATGCCCTCTTTAAAGGGGAGATAATTGAGAATTTTTGTAAATTTGTTGGTATTTTTCAAAAATCTTCTTCTCAAAAACTATTCGGCCTGAAAAGCTTAAACTTGTGTGGAGGCATCATCAGGCAGTGTAGATTCAAGGTTGTTCAAATCATGGTCCCCGGGGGAAGAGAGGGGCCACAAGAGGGGATCAAGTTTTACATAGGAATATATAGAGAAAATCTTTAAAAATCTTCTTCTCAAAAACTATTGGGCCAGAAAAGCTCAAATTAAAATGGGAGCATCCTCAGGTAGTGTAGATTCAAGTTTGTTCAAATCATGGTCCCCGGGGGTAGGGTGGGGCCACAATGGGGGGATCAAGTTTTACATAGGAATATATAGAGAAAATCTTTAAAAATCTTCTTCTCAAAAACTATTGGGCCAGAAAAGCTCAAATTAAAATGGGAGCATCCTCAGGTAGTGTAGATTCAAGTTTGTTCAAATCATGGTCCCCGGGGGTAGGGTGGGGCCACAATGGGGGGATCAAGTTTTACATAGGAATATATAGAGAAAATCTTTAAAAATCTTCTTCTCAAAAACTATTAGGCCAGGAAAGCTCAAATTAAAATGGAAGCATCCTCAGATAGTGTAGATTCAAGTTTGTTCAAATCATGGTTCCCGGGGGTAGGGCGGGGCCACAATTGGGGGATTTAGTTTTACATAGGAATATATAGAGAAAATCTTTAAAAATCTTCTTCTCATAAACTATTAGGCCAGGAAAGCTCAAATTTGAGTGGAAGCATCCTCAGATAGTGTAGATTCAAGTTTGTTCAAATCATGGTCCCCGGGGGTAGGGTGGGGCCACAATTGGGGGATAAATGTTTATATAGGAATTTATAGAGAAAATCTAAAAATCTTCTCAAAAACTATTTTAGCCAAGAAACCTCAAATTGGCGTGTAACCATCCTCAGATAATGTAGATTCAAATTTGTTCAAATCATGTTCCCTGGGGGTAGGGCGGGGCCACAATAGGGGATAAATTTTTATATATAGAGAAAATATTTAAAAGTCTTCTTTTCAAAACTATTTTCTCTGAAGCAGAGCACCGGACTTATCATCGACTTGTCTAAGGCTTGAGGTCAGAAAATTGTTTTAAAAAAGCATTAGTGACGGGCCGATTATCGCCGACAATCGAAAGTCGGTCGCTAAATGACTCCCGATGTTGATGATCGATTAAGATTTTCATAATCGATTGTTTAAAAATTTGTTGGCATTCTTTAAAATCTTCTCAAAAATCATTTGGCCAATGTGTGGAAGCATCCTTAAGTAGCGTAGACTCAAGTTTGTTCAACTTATGATTCCTAGGGGTAGGGTGAGCCCACAATCGGGGGGGGGGGGGGGTGAATTTTTACATAGAAATAAAAAGAAAAAATTCAAAATGTTCGAAGAAAAAAAAAAACCTGACGTTTAACGTGTGCAGAAAATTTTAAAGATCTTTTTTAAACAAGAATTACTTCACTAACTTGTCAAGATACAGTGTTCTAATTTCATCAGAGTTATGGCTACAGTTGATTAGGTGAGCCATAAGGCCCTCAGGCCTCTTGTTTGCATAACTGAATGCTTTGGTAATATTTTATTATATGGTAGGAAAGATCATGATGCTAAATGTACATGTATTCATTTAGTGCGAAAAAAACAGTTGACTTCTTCCTTGATGTTAAATTTTCATTCAAATAATTTAATGATTAAGATACCAAAATATATTATGATAATCATGGTTATTATTACTCATACCAGTTATAAATAGTATTCTAATATAAATGATCATGACATCCTTTGCCATCTTCTTTTTCTTTAATGAATTACAAAAAAATGCATAAAGATGAGAATGCTGAAAATAATTAATTTTTAAAATCAAGTGTATATATATATATGTAAAAATATAATCATGCAAATGTACTTGTAAGAAATAATCCATGTGTTGATTACATGTATACTATGTTTATGAATGCTTGCATATTTCCTAGCTGCAAAATAAAAATAAAAGTACTTCTGAATATAAATATGCTGGTCAGAATCCCAATTGTTGTAGTTTCCATTGCTTAAAATGCCAACAACTTAAATTTTTAATTCATGGATGAACCCAAATGCTTATAACCATGCAGTTTGAAGAACAGTTTAAAGAATTCTTAAAAATTTATCTGGAAACTGTTACTCAGCATACAAGGTTATTTTTCAGTTACCAGATATACACTTTTTATACCAAATAAGTCCTTGTAACAGAACTGTATTTGAAACACTCTATTCCCCTTAGATCAATGTATTACATGGCTGCTAATTTCATTCCATATTTCCTGTTTAACTGTAATCAAGGATCAGGAATTTTCAAATCATCTTCTTTAAATCTTTACAATCTATATTATACAGGTACCCGATATGATGTTATAGCTATTAATTTAAATGCATTATTTACAAAAATACAATTCCTGCAATTTAACAATGCAGAGAATTTTTAAACATGTTCATCCATTGGCAAATAGCAAGTTGGTATTTAAAGTTATGTTTACATTCCTAATGCATAATATATCATTCCTTTCATTGTTTCATACCAATTAACAGTTTTGGTTGAATCAGAATGGCTCATTATTTAATATATAGAAATCAGCATAGGAGTTATGCATGAAATATAATTTCTCAGCAGAAAAAACTATTACTTTCATCAAGTAAGCTATAAATTCATTACTTATCCCAAATGTCATAAAATTTGATGCTGATTTCAAAAGTTTATAATATTAATTATAAATCTTATGGTATATGAACTTCAATAGATAATAAAAGTAAATTCAGGTAACAATGGACCCCACAATACATTTTAAGAAACATGATTTTTAAGTGTTGTCTTGGGTAGGCGGGATTCAATGTCATTTTTTAGTTCTCTTTATGGTAATTCTAAATACAACAGGGGAATTCAGTGACCCTGACTCCCGACACCCCAATAGATCAGTGCGTGTAATGGCAAATTATTTATACTCAAATTTTGAAGAAATAAAAAGTTAAAAGATCTGCGAATCTTGATATTTACAGTCCTATTCCTATATCCCAATGACAATTACTGGCATATAGACCAGTAAACACAAGCCTATTTTAAACAATACCTATCAATACAATACCTACATGCATTTTTATTCATTGATGTAAGTATGCTTGAAAAAATAATCCCCTCAAACAGTATAAAAGTTAGTTTGGTAACATGTTTCAACTTTCTTAATAACTAGCAGGAAACTTATAAAAGTAACAAAATTCTCTACCAAAAAATTTAGAAACTACCTCTGACTGTTGATTGTATCCCCTACATATATGAATGGATCCTACATAAATGTGCATGCAACAAACAGTTGTAATACATGTATTTTAAAAATGAATATATGTACATATTAGCATATGTGAAAAGTGTTTTTTTTTTTTTTACAATAAATTTTCTAACTTTCAAATGATACATATGTGATTTTGTGTGTATTTTCCAAGCTTTTGTGGTGAGGGAGGGGATAATTTTCATATTAATAATAGAATACCAGAATATGTAATATGGTAATAGCTGTATCTTTGCACACATTTTTTTTTTTTTTTTCGCTTACAGATTTAATAAGTTTGAATTTCTTGTGTGTGTGGTGTTTGTGGAATAGTTTCCCGTACGGGCTATCTAATATCCCATGACGTCACATGGTGGGAACCCCTGCGCAAGCTAAAAGGGATTTGGACCCAATTGCCTTTCTAGCAGTTGACAGCAACGGATAGAGATGCACAGGTGAGTTCGGGGTAACCCACGGTTAATATCATAGGCAGTGTTAGGTATATAAACACCATATTGGCGCCCAACTCACTGCCCTGAACTCATGGTATATATAAGACAGGAAAAAAAATTTTCCCGCAAAGTGTCAAAGCTGTTTATTAAGCGTTTTTTCTGTAGATATACGGGTGTAGCCGCCATTTTGGGGGCCACCACGTGGTTAGGATTGTAGGGTTAATTCATGAATTTATTTTCACCTCTGCATATTTTGTGCATAGTTTTCCCATTTAAAGTTTTCATTCTATTGTTGATAGGTATTGTTTGTTGCATTTGGCACATATTTTTGCATTTTCTCGCATAGTCTGTGTTGATTTTGACTTCGAACTTTTTGTGTATTGTACCATTCCCTCATCATGAATGTTTTATTTGAAGAGGCTTTGCAAGCCTTGGGGTTAGACGACACTTTAACACCCGATGAGGAGTTTGAGTATATTAGTGGCAGACATCTTGGCCAAGATACAGTAGGTGTTAGAACTCCGGGCAATATTGGTTACTGTGTTCCTAGCACTTGTAGGGTAGATCAGGCTGCCGGCCCATCCCGCTTTCCAGGGGGGCAGGCAGACTATCCCCAGTGTGGGAGGGGGGTTTGGCAGGGTACAGTAAGGAAGCCAGAGGTCAAGGTGGCACACTCTGTTGTGCCTGGGCCAGCCAGTAGTATTCAGCCAGGGGTGTCCCCCGGCTCTTCAGTAAGATGCAGTTCACCAGTTTGTTATAGGGAATTTGTCCCGCCTAGCGATTATGTAGGGGTCCCCATGTCACGTCTTTCCCATGTGACCCTTACCCGTAAGTGTGACCCAACTGTTAGGGATGTTCCTGTCAACCGAGAGCCTTAGGATACCATTGGAGTCACCCCGCTGCATCCGCCTAATGTTCAAGGGGACTTGAGACCCCACCTGCTAGACCTTGATCCTCCCATCACCCCGTCCCCCTCCAACCCCCATGCCCGGTGGGCATGTCAGGCCCACATACCAGCCCACACCCCAGCCCTGTAGCTATTGCCCTACTAGTTCAACTTACCAACCCTAGGACCCTGCTAGTGTAAACCAAGGGCAGCTTGTTGATTTGCCACATGCATCTCAAATTGTTGATTCTCAACCCCAAGCTTCACTTGCTCAGCCTAGCCCTGCCCCAGGGAATAGTAACTCCATGCCAGGTAGTAGGCCCCCTCATTGGGTGCCTCGCCATCCTTCCCCTGGGGGGGAGTACCTTGCCATAAGGGTCCAGGAGTCCTTGGTCCATACCTCACAGGGATCCTTTGGTCTGCGTATGTGCACTGCTGTAACCCAGCTGGTCGCACCCAGCTGTTATTACCCCACACCCCAGCCCCGGGATGATCAGTATGTTACTATGCAGGGGGGGACAATGTTGGGCAGCACCAGTATTTTACAGGTTATGCGGTCCCAACGCCTGAGCCCTCCCCCCAGCCTTACATTCCTGAGGGAGAGGGAAGTAGAATAGCACAAGTCCAGCCACAATATCATGAGCCCTTGTCTGGGGAACCCTATCTCCCGGGTGACCATTCATACATCCCAGTACCCCATGTATATGAGCCCCCCGCTAGAGATGTACCTCCCCATACAAGTCACGCGCAGACTCCCGCTGCGCCTTGCAGTCCCCCTGAAAATGCGCGGATATCTGCAGCATCTCACCATACCCATGAAGATGTGCCGTTATCCGCAGCGCCTCATCATCCCCATGAACACGCGTGGTTATCCGCAGCGCCTCATTATCCCCTTGAACACGCGGGGTTATCCGCAGCGCCTCATCATCCCCATGAGCATGTGCGGTTATCCGCAGGGTCTCGCCATGCCCCGGAGTTGCGTCCTATGGCTCACCTGGAGATGTGCAGCTGCCTGCGGTGCAGTACAATCCTCAAGACTATGCTGCACTACCAGCCAGTTCCAGCCACCCGACCGTCTGGAATAGACCTAGATATAAGGATCTCCGCTACGATGGCAAGTCGAACTGGAAAGCCTTCCTTCATAAATTTGTTCACCTTTCGTGACACACAGTGGAATGAGACCAAGCAACATGATCAATTCTGTTTCTTCCTGGAGGGCCCGGCCAGTGAGTATTACACTTTGATGCTGGAGACTACCCCCTGCCTGAGGTTCAGCGAAATACTCAGGAAGTTTGACAAGCGCTTTCGCTCATCAGCACACGACCTCACTCATCAACTTAATTTCCAATCGGCGACTCAGAATAGTGGTGAATCCCTGCGACAGTGGTCTGACTGAGTGCTCACCTTGGCTACTCGTGCATTCCCCCAGCTACCGGATGTTCATGCCCAGGCTTAACCGCGTCTGTGTTATGGAGCGGAGGACCGGGAGGCGGGTTTGTATGCTTTGGATGGCCAACCCAAGACTGTGGAGGAAGCTGTCAACCGCATGCAGTACTTCCAGCATTCGCGTCAGAGCAGACCCCCAAAGCCTAAGCGGGAGGTGGTTAGGGCCATGGTGGATAAGGACAAGGTATCTGTAGATAGCCAGAAGGATGGTGAAGGGGAGAGTGAGATTAAGGAACTCAAGAGCCGCATACAGCAGTTTGAGAATTGAGGGAGAGTGGCAGGGCCCCAGCAGACCCGATGTCTCCGTCGCTGCCACCTCCTCCACAAGGAGGGCCGGGGGCACCCAGAGCTAGCCAATGTTTTAAATGTGGTGAGACCGGGCACTTCTGGAGGAAGTGCCCCACCAATGTAGGGAGGAGGACTGAAGCAGGTGCTGGTGTGGGTGGGGACTGCCCCCTCAATACCGTGGTGGATGTCGAGAGGATATGGGTCATGGAGGATCCAGATCTAGCTTCAGGGAAGGGAGAGACAACCAGCCACCAAGGACTGTGCGTACACCGACGCCAGACCAAGATGTTGGGTTGGAGAGACAGAGAACAAATGACAATCAAGAGGACCTGCAGAGTGTGAAGCCAGAGTTTGGTTAGTCAGGGGAAACCCGTTGCTCCTGTCTTAAGCATTCCAAGCAGCGTGGTGGATTTGGAGTGCGTTTCAGGAATCAGCCCATACTTGAACCGTTTTCTGAGGAGAAGCTGCTGACTGAAGAGGAGGAACCTCTGGTTCCTAGTGATGAGATCCTGACTCCAGTGGACCACAGTCTGGAGCTGCAGGAGCCACCGAGGGTGGATACGACCTCAGAGTCTGGGCCCCTGGAAACAGCGAGAATGGAAGTCGGATGCCTTTGAACCAACAGGCAGTCCCTACGGAGGGGGAGTTGTGTGTCACAGTAAGCCAGCATTGCCCACGGACTGCATTTACCATAAAGCTGATGATCCAGGTAGCCCCCATTGAAGCTGTGGTGGATATCGGGGCAGAAGTGAGTGTACTTGGGAGGAAGTTCTATGACAATTTGGAGTCAAAGCCCCCCATTAAGAGACAGGTCACTTTGCTGCAAGCCGGAAGTGGAGCCCATCTCCAGGGATTTGTTTCCGGCCCATTTGACCTTGGTGTAGGCCAGCACACTCATCAGGTGGATCTCTATGTGGCCCCTCTTAAGGACAGGATGTTGTTGGTAGTGGTGTTCCAATCATCGATTATGATCGAAAATCCATTGATTGTTATCGCATTCTAAGCGCTCGATCAAAAAAGGTTTCATTACGATTAATCGGTTAAGGTTTTTTCCCTTTCAACGAGCACATATCATAAACAGAATATTCCAGACGCGAACTATCTAAACCCTAAAAAGGCGCGCGGTCTGAAAAAAGCTGACATGACAGACGAGCTCGATATTCTTACTCGGGAAATATAGCACATTCTAGATTTTGGACGCATTTTGGTTTCAAGAAAATTACCGTATTTCACGGAATTTAGGTCGATACGGTTTATTGGGCGAAGGAGGCCGTTTTTAGCCATAAAATAAAAAAAAGTATAAATAGGTCGACTTCGAAGAATTGGTCGAAAAATTACCGCTAGTTCTAATGAATAAATGGTTTAAACCAATAACGTTATCATATAGTAGCCTTTAATCTTATTTCACAGTTTTAAACAAAAGGGAAATAAAATGTATTTCTTGAAAACATCGTAAGAAAATGTCTGAAATTGCGTCAAAATTTTCAAACCAAATAATTCAGTACGGCCGGTTTTAATTTAAGATCGTTTTTTATTACTTCCCTGCCATGTGTACAAACTGGTGTTAACCAGGGGATAGTTACCTAGCCTGGAGGCATGACTACGGGAGCACATGCCACCCTGTGTCTCTATGTGACTTTTTACTGTGTATATACACACGAGTCAACCTCTGATCTTATTGAAGCCTGCAGGCATAAGTAGCACGTGCCGAGAGTTCAACTGTGTATAAATAAAGTCAGCGCTACCCAGACTGATTTCAGAGACACCTGGCTAAAATTTCATCGAACGTTTTATGTTGAATATACAGAAAAAGACTTGTTCATGTATTCTCTTATGAAAACAAATTGTTTTTTTTTTTATTTCTACCCGACGATATTTCCCCCCGTAATTACCCTTTGTACGGTTCTCATTTTACTTTTACCGCGCGAAATCGATTTCCTGTTTATCGTAAGCACACGATCAAAATGCATGACAGCATTTAATGATTCAGTCAGTGATCTAAGTAAGAAATGTAAAAAGAAATAAATCTATTTACATTTAATTTTGTTTAAATGATGAATTACTACAGTATATTGATTAAAATCCATACGATTTTTACACAGAAATTCAAGCAGTATTACAGTAAACACTCATGATTTTATTGGAGGGTTGCATAAATTTTTGCAAAATTCCAGCCAAAAAAAAAACATAAATTGGGCGAAGCGATGAATAGGGCGACGTCCACATGTCAGGGGAAAAAAGTATCGACCTAAATTCCGTGAAATACGGTAATGTTGGACTGCCTACAAAGGAAAATCTTTTGAATATAGTTTTTTTATCGCTAAACATAATAAGTAAATCAAATTGCGAAAGCCTAGTAATGAGTCTGTTCATTGTAACTTGTTTATTTACATTTATTTAGCACTACACTATAAAATATAAAAATTTCTGATTATAATCGATAATTAGTTAGTTGCGGGACACCGATTATCGATTATGAAAATCTCACCCATCACTAGTTGTTGGGAATGGACATCCTATGGGAACACAAGGCTAAGATGGGCCTGGAGCTCGTGGTGATGAACTTGTGTGGGGAAGAGATGCAGATGACCTATGGTAGAGGTGAGACGCAGAGCGTTGCTCGCATGACGCTAGTACGCGAGGTCTGCATTCGTGCTGGCTCTGCTGTATTGTGCCCCTTCAAGTTGGACAGGAGTCTGTCTGAATTCATGACCATCCCAGGGATAGAGAAGTTGTCAGAGGCGTTGCTTATGCCCCATACTTACCATGCCGCTGGAGATGCCTTCGTGGCTTGCATGGTGAACGCTTCGGAAAAGGATATTACTCTGAAGGAGGGGAGCCTCCTGGGAGAGATAGTTGAGGCTGATTTGCATGTGCCTGTGCCCTACCCTAGGAGAGTGGCCCGGAGTTTAGCTGAGTGTGAGCCTGGGGGATCCCACCCTAAGGTGCCCGCCCATTTGCAGGACCTGCTAGAACGATCCTCTGGGGAGCTGAGTGAGGAGGAGCAATCCCAGCTCACTGAATTGTTGTCAGAATTTCAGGATGTATTTGCCTTGAGCGAGTTCGACTTTGGAAACTTTACTGCTCTAGAGAATGATATTGATACTGGCAGTGCGGCGCCTATCAAGGAGAGGGTGCGGCATACACCAGCATTCTTTTTGGATGAAGAAGAGGCGCATCTCAAGAAAATGCTGGATGCTGGGGTGATTCAGCCCTCTATGTCTGATTGGGCATCAGCGCTGGTGCTCATCGGTAAGAAGGATTGACAAGTTCGATGGTGCCTGGACTACCGCAGGCTGAACAACGTTACAAGGAAGGATGTATTCCCTCTCCCATTGATCGACCAGTGTTCGGACACTTTGTCAGGGAACATTTGGTTCTCTAAGCTGGATGCGAACTCCGCCTTCCATCAAGTTATGATAAGCCCTTAGGACCGGAAGAAGACTGCCTTCGTCACCCGATATGGCCTGTTCGAGTTCCGACGAAGCCTTTTGTATGAGGACCAGAGCAGCGGACTGGTTTTAAGGCCCTCCGGAAAGCTCTCACTTCACCCCCAATCTTAGCCCTCCCAACTGCAGAGGGCGAGTTTGTACTGGACACTGACGCGTCAGTGGAGGCGATAGGTGCTGAGCTCTCACAGATCCAGGAGGGGCAAGAAAAGCTGATAGCCTACAGTAGTCTCAGCCTGTCAGCAGAACAGAGGAGGAATTGCACTACCCGGAAGGAGCTCCTAACAGTTGTCAGATTCACGCACATGTTCAGACATTACTTGCTTGGCCGTAAATTTGTCGTTCGCACGGATCACCATAGCCGTATTTAGTTGCTCAACTTCAAGTACCCTCAAGATCAGCTTGCTCGCTGGCTCGAGGAGCTTAGTCAGTACGATATGGTGATCCAGCATAGACCAGGAAGGCACCATGTGAACGCTGATGCACTGTACAGACCGCCACCCCCATCCAGGTGTAGGGGGGTGGATTTCACCGTTAACCTTAGTGATTTGCCTTGTGGTGGCTGCATTAAGTGTACTAGAGCCCACCAGTCCTGGATTGCTTTTGCGGATGAAGTTGACAATGTGGCCCCTCTAGCTAGGCCTGGTAGTTGGACATATTCCCCCTTGTTGGGGGAAGAATCTAGCCTTAAGGAGGATCAGAGCCCCATCATCGTTGACCGAGAAGAAGCCTGGCCCTCAATCAGCGAGGCAGCTTTGGGCTATGTCTCCAAGAAGCTTATGGGCCGGATCCGTAAAGACGACTGTGAGGGTCAGAGCAGTCCAAATGGCCCATGCCAGTCTCAGATCCAAATAAGTCATTACCCCCAGTTTCGCCTCTATCATGGGAATTTCCTCAGAAGGCTTGGTTGGCCCGCCTTCCTTGGTGGGCCTTATCCCCGAGGAGATGAGCCATAGCCAGTTAAATGACCCAGAGCTTAGTCTAATCTTGGATTGACTGCAGGGAGATGTGGAGCCGGAGGAAGACAAATTGTTCCTAGCCAGTCCAGCTGTCAAACATGATTATATCAACAGGATTTTGTTGCAGTTTGACAACGACGGGGTCCTTTGGAAAGAGACAGAGGAGGGGGGAGAGAAAAGGAAAGTTCTCGTCGTCCCCATAGAGCTGAGGAGAGTCTGCCACTCTGCTACGATGTACCGGCGGCTGGACATCAAGGGATCGAGTGCACCAAGGCCATGATGAGAGAGCATTTGAATTGGTACGGGATGATGTGGGGGGCCGGATGATGTGGGGGGCCGAGAGGTTTGTTAGCACTTGTGGCCCCTGCAGTAGAAAAAAGCGCCCACAGTGCCACGCCAGTGCAGAAATGATTAAGTATCATGCCGGGGCACCCATGGAGAGGGTGCACCTTGACTTCCTGGGACCGCGCCTCGCCCTAAGACTCCAAAGGGGAATGAGTATGTCCTAGTCATGGTGGACCAGTTTACTAAGTGGGTGGATTGTGTCCCCCTCCCCTCCCAGACAGCTGAGGTTACTGCCACAGTGGCAGTGGACGAATTCTTTGTTAGGTTCGGCTGCCCCCTTGAGATATTTACAGATCAGGGGCGCAACTTTGAAAGTAAGTTGTTTACTGCTGGGTGCGACCTCCTAGAAATACATAAGGCCCCCACCACCCCCTACTGCCCGTCTGCCAATGGACAGGTGGAGCGCTACAATAGAACCCTTATGGATGTGGTAAGGTGTTATATTGATAAGGCCCAAGACTGTTGGGACGAGCATCTGGCCCAGATAGCGGGGGACTTCCGCTCTGCAGTCAATCGTAATTCAAGGTTCACCGCCAACAAACTCATGCTTTGTAGAGAGGTCAATACGCCAGCTAGCCTGATGTACAGGTCCCCCCTGCAGGAGGGCCCTGCAGATATGGAGACGTGAGGGACCTTGAAGACAAAATACAGACTGTTCGCAGGACAGCCAGGAGGCGCCTGCACACCCCTTAGGAGGGATGAAAAGAGATTATGACATCAAGGCCACTACCCGCCCCTTTGAGGAAGGAGATGTTGTGTATGTGCTGGACACTGCGACGGTGAAGGGGAAGTGTTGCAAGCGTAGGCTGTCCTGGAAGGGCCCAGGTATCATAGTCAAAAAGCTGACCCCCCACCTGTACCAAGTAAAGACCAAGTCGGCAGTCATGGTGGCAAATCACGACCGCTTGAAGAAGTGTGTTGACAGGGACATCCCCCCATGGCTCATTCGGTTTAGGGAGAACTTTGAGAACTCTGAGAGTGCCAAGCAGGAGACCGGGAGCGTCTTGGCTTCCAGCCCCCCTGCAGGGGCAGCGGGTGCCTGCAAGCTTCCCGAATCCCCCTCAGGCAGCAGCCACGCCGAGGTCGGCCCCCAAAACACTCTCCTGCTGCCAGAGGGCCTCCTGACAGTTCTCCCAAGCCCCCCCAGACATCAGGGGCGTCCCATGGCATGGCAGGCGTGCCCCCTAAGGGGCCACCATTGTGGCACGAATGCAGCGCTGGGGTGCCTACCGAGCAGGCCGGCGGAGACAGAGGAGACCCGATGGCTGGCCCCCACAGCTGGAGGAGACGATTGCCACTCTCTTCCTGCCCCTTTCCCAATTGTGCCGAGAGGACGAACAAGTTGAGGGATCATGTGACGCTCTCCCACCTTCACCCTGTGTTTAGGAGGTCCATGCCCTTGGGGGATGACGCCACGGCTATGCGACTAAGAGTGTGCGAGTGGTTGACTGACCAACTCCTTCGAAGTTAGGCCACGTTGACAGACCTGATCCAGAGTGTTCCCACCTTCAGGGAACCTGGCGCAGGTATCCCAGGCGACTTGCGAAGGCCAGTCTTTCAAATCTATTGTTTAGCTAATTAAATGTCAGCTTTTGCTTAAGTAACTATAATAGATAAGTTTCCCTTTTTTTTCATACGGAAAATACAAAGAAGTTACCATATGTTATGATATGGTACAAAAGAAAATTACATAATGGAGCAGGTGCCCTCTGATGATTATATCTTAGTTATTACTGGTCCTTACTTTAGTTTCTGTTCATTTTCTTTTCATAGGTTGCAATGAAATTTGGTATACAGAAGTATCATAATATCTCGGTCAAGTTTGATTTTGGGTACGATTGAGCAATTTTTGACAGAGTTATGTCCCCATACTTCGGGCCTGCAGCCTCAGGCTGTATGGAATACAACCCAGGATAAATCCTCATACCCCTTGTTTGGACCTGGATACTATAATAACATTGATTTGGTACTATACACTTTAATAAGTTCAAATGATGTATAAATGGGGCGCGAGATAATTCAGAATTATAAAAAAAATTGTTGGTATTTTAAAAAATCTTCTCCTCAAAAAATCCTTGGGTAGTGTAGATTTAAGTTTTTCAAATCATGGTCCCCGATGGTAGGATGGGGCCACCATGGGGGGATCAAATTTTACATGGGAATATATAGAGAAAATCTTTAAAAATCTCCTTCTTAAAAACTATTTGTCCAGAAAAGCTAAAACTTGTGTGGACGCATTCTCAGGTTGTTTAATCATGAACTTGTTGTTTCTGGTTGTAAAGTTATCGTCTACTATAAATCTCAGCGAGAGTCGTCAGGGCTGAAAAAATTAGACGGAAGTCTCTTAAAGGTGTTACACAAGGATTTAGCCAATCAAACTGTGTACTTAATCAATTGTAGTTCCATTCATATAGAGACAATTTCTTTTCTTTTATTTCTTTTTTGGCACAATTTTTTTTAGGCCTACAGTATTAAATTTGGACTCATTTGCTAGGAAAATTATTACTTGAGTGGAATTGTCACACTTAATTAAATGGAACTGTTATTTATGGTAGATTCGTATGATGCAACTTCCTGAATGGTGCCGAGTCTGTTTGTCAACATGTGGGTATATCCCTTTAACTATTTTTAGAATGTGTGTAGGACAACAAAGTAGTGCTTTGTGTATGTACATTTATTGGGACATTTTAAATCAGAATGCGTGACACATGTAAGAAAAGAGTATTTGCAATTTTAAAAGCAAGTGTCAAAATTGAATTATTATTATCATTTGAAGGAAGGAATTGAAATTGTTTGATGTACACCCTTTCCCAAACTGTAAAATTCCCTACTTTTACTTTCATTTTCAGAGTTTTTCAATACACATGCATTTTGCCGGAAAATGAATCTGACTTCACACCACGAAATTTTAACAGGAAAGAGACAATTTGATGAGCTTTCATTCCAGAGGTCTGTCGTTGCTGAACGAAAATTCAGGCTGGAACATAAACATTACCACCTATGGAAAATGAAGCTCCATGCTGGTAGGGCATATTCGTTGTTTACTTGCAACTATAATGATAAACGTGTGTTTCTCTTTCGTACATCCTCTCATTTATGTGAACAAACTAAATTTCCAACAAGTTTCATCATTTAGATAACAACTTCTATAGAAAAAAAAATCATCACTTGTTCATGTAAACCAAAAGTTTTTATCAATATTAGGAAATAAATATTATCATTATTTATAAAGAAGTTAACTATTTTTATTCAAGTAAATTGATGAAATGACCCTATAAGGCATTGATTTAGATAAAATTCAAAATTACTGATAAGATTGTAGTGTTTTTGCAATTTTAAAATTGTTTGTACTATTAAATTTTCTTTTTTACATATTTTTACATAGTATGGTAATTATGATAATGTTTTGAGAGTTTTTTAAATTTAACAAGCTCATCAAAGAAAATCATAGTCCAATGGGATCAATTTTCTGATATGGAGTTCCATTGTACCATAAGAGAAAGTGAGGAAAATTTGAAACAACTAATTGCATCTGTTTCAGGTGCTGGAGTAGGTTAAGGTTTTTAGCTCACTTGAGCTGAAAGCTCTAGTGAGCTTTCCTGATCACTTTTTTTCCGGCGTCTGTCTGTCTGTCCATCCGTCCGCCTGTCTGTCTGTAAACTTTTTACATTTTCGACTTCTTCTCCGAAACCACTGGGCCAGTTTTAACCAAACTAGCCACAAAGCATCATCATTGGGTGAAGGGGATTCAAGTTTGTTAAAATCTGGGGCCCTGCTCTCTTTCAATGGGAGATCATTAGGTTTAATGAAATTTTGTTGATATTTTTCAAAAATCTTCTCAGAAACCATTTGGCCAGGAAACTGAAACTTGTGTGGAAGCATCCTCAGATAGTGTAGATTCAAGTTTGTTCAAATCATTGTCCCTGGTGGTAAGGTGGGGCCACAATGGGAGGTGGGGGGTTTGGAGTTTTACATACAATATATAGAATGAATCTTTAAAATACTTCTTCTCAGCAACCAATCAGCCAGGAAATGTGAAACTTGTGTGAAAGCTTCCTCATGTAGTGTAGATTTAAAGTAGTGAAAATCATGACCCTCAGGGGTAGGGTGAGGCCACAATGGAGGGTCGTACTTTTACATAAGAATATAGTGTAAATATTTGAAATTTTCTTCTCAAAAATCATTTATTTAAAATTTACATAGCATAGGATTATAAAAATAGAAAAAAATTTAAATTATCTTTGTCTAAAAACCACTTGCTTAGAAAAGCTGTATCTCGGATAATGTAGATTTTAATTCTTTCCAATAAAAATCTTGAGGAGTAGGGTGGGGCCACATTGGAATTCCAATTTCTTTGGAAATTGGATTTCTGAAAGTAAGGAACGGGGTGGGTCAGATGAATTTGATCGTATGTGAATTGGTAGAGTTTTAATTATAAAATATTTTAAAATATATACTGTATTGACAATAATTTTGCAAAATTAATTAGCTGCTATATGGTAAACAGTACATGTTCACAAGTGGCTGTAAAGGTGTATTATACCAGTAATAGCTCTCTGGAAAATTTTAATCAACCAACTTCAATAAGTGCTTCTGTATTGAACTGACATTCAGGATGTCATAAAGATGTATTTTATCATTAGGAATACAAAAACTTATGAAAATAATTTTTATACCATATAGATTTTCTAGAATTATTATTTTTATAGAATAAAAGCAAAGGGGGACAACTCTTCAAGAAAAGGGAACGGTCATTAATAAGGACATGTTCCACTGTTACATGTTGATACTTATATATGAAAATAATGTCCAAGTATACTAATTACCGTATTAAGTCCATACATATCTGTTATGATCCCAGATTCATTGAATCTGGGGCTATTATGGATCGAATACCTTAAATGAATGACAACTCTTGCAGGAAAGTGCACAAGGCCTCCAAATCCAAAATATGACTATGGAAGTTTTATTGCCCAGACATGTGATTGTCTAGAACCAATTGGATGATGCGTTATATAGAATATTCATATTGAGGTAAAATAATATATATGGAGGTATAATAATATATGATATTGTGTCAAACCACACATTAATATATGATATAATGATAAAGATTAAAAACTATGATTTTCATAGAATATGATGAGAGTGATCTCGTAAAGGTATTGCCCCATCTCAGTGAGTTCTATGTTTTGTACTGATGTTGATACAACCACTTTGGTCCCTATTTGCATTTCACGCGCAAAATCGTCGTTTATGCAAATTCTCCCCCTTAGCCAAGTTGGTTAGGGGGAGTTTCTCCCACATAGCAGCAGTGAAAGGTTAACAGGTATATATTTTGTAAACTTTCATCCTGTTTATTATATTTTAGAGCTGCCATGTCTTCTAAGAGAAACTCCATTCTTTGATGACTGATGGAAAAGCCTCATCACTTCCTTTGCTAAAGAACTTGTTATCTTAATCACTAGCCATTAATCAGTGACCACCGTTATCAAAGCTTCCAGGTACATTATGGAAGTCTCTTCTGGCACCATTTTTTTTTGCAGTCCCTGACTTTGTCTTAGAATTGAAATTATTAACTTTTGCTATTTAATTCCTTTAGTAAACTTCTTGTTTCATATTTAATTCTATTAATTAATGTTGAATTGGTACTCATAAGTTCAAACATTTCAGATTTAATTTAATTTAATTTTTTTTCTCAACATTTCACTGATTCAATTTTATTGGACATTAAATTATTTACTATACAGAAGATGAATTTTAAAAGACATTTTCTCCAGAGTTCAGCAATATCTTAATAGAAGATCAGAATACTTTTTCATCCCTTAGAGCCAGAAGTAGATTTCTTACACTAGCATACTGTAAATTCCTAATTAAATGTGAGAAATTGATATCTGCATAAAATGGGGAGGAGCACATCTTGCGGAATTTAAAATTTCATTTTCATTTTTCGGATGAACTTAGATAATTAGAAATCGGGATACAAATTTGCTATTTCATATTCTCGTGTCTTAAATAAAAAACAATTGAATCGCAGAATGAAGTACTTGCATAAAATATGGAATCTACAGTATGACATTTATAAATAATTGATAAATATTTTCTGCAAATTTCATTTAATTTCATAAAATTTTAGTTGACTTCTTAAAGGTCTTTAGCAAGGAAATAGCCAATCAAAATAAACTTTGTTAATTACAGTTATTAGTCATTCCATATATATGTATATAGTCACAATTTCTTCGTATATCTTACCTTCTGCTGAATTGTAAAGAAATCATTGGCTAACAGCAGTCACGTGGAGACCGTGTATATTCCATACACAGTCAGTACAAAATATACCGGGGTATCTTCCCTTTGAGCATTATGACATCATTCTTAGAGTATTGTGACATCAGGTTTCGTACCCAGATTGAAACTTGTAACTTTGTTATAAGACGCTTGATTTTCATTGTTTAATTAATTTTATGTCATTAACACAAAGGCAGTCGGTAAGATATAATCATTACATAGTCATGTAGTGACCGGGTATGGGATGATACCTGGTTAGTAAATTTGCCTCACCAGGTATGAAATTTACTAACCACGTATTATCCCGTTCCCGGTCACTATATGACTATTAACTAATAATACCCCCGCTCGGAAGGAGAGGGGGTAAACTGTTTATCCTTGTGTGTCTATCTGTCCTTCTCTGTGTATGTCCATATTATTAACAATTTTTTTTATCGCAGATGCTTGAAATTTTAACACACTTTTTGTTTAGGCATGCCTTATGGTGGGATTCATTTTTGTACTAATGAGATGTCAACTTCCTGTTAAATGACACCTTTATTTTTTTGTAGCCTTACTTGTCAAACAAATAGTCATCAGAGATTTCTCAGCAACTATTCATCAGAGCTGCTTGAAATTTTATAACAATCTTTGTTTAGTCATGCTATATGGTATGATTTGTTTTTTTTTTTACAAAACAGACATCAACCTCCTGTTAAATGATGACCTTGCCTTTATGTATTTTCACATTAGAGCCGGGTATCACTAGCGGTTATCACAGATATCTCGTTTCCTTTTATGGTATCTTATCTTAGGCCTATAGTATTGATTCTGGAATCATTTGCTAGGAAAACTATCACTTTAGTGGAATGATCACATTGAATTAAATGGAACTATTTTTTTTTTAGACACGCATAATGATACAGCTTCCTGGATCGTGTTGAGTTTGTTTTTCAACCTGTGAAACCCATTTGTTTTTAGGGGTGGGTATGCTTATATTTAATTTTCTCTCTTAGAAACCAAGCAAGTCATTATTTTCCTGGTCTCAAGTTAGTCTCAAAGCATTTAACAATAATTTCTATTTCATTTATAATATACTGAGAGTTTAGTTAATGAACTAAGGCCACATAAAGTTGAAATAATGGTTCTCGGGTCAAATTTTCTAGAAATGGATGTGAGAGGGAAGCATTTTTGCCCTTTTTATTGTTGATGAAATAGATGAGGGAGGCTTTTTTTAATAATCATCGCCCATCTTGGGTTCCAAAAGCGTATGTTTTATAAAACTGTTAAAATACAGGTTTCGTTGATGCCACTTATTCGTTTTCATCACGATGTAGCTCATTTGTGGTCTTGCCTAAGTCTACAGAGACCGGAATACTTAGAGTATCCGACCTTTTTTTATGATTTCATGTCTTTGTAAAGGTGTAAGAAATTATAACCCTCCAATTACCCTCCCTTCATTTTCATCGATGGGAAAATCACTCAACGAAACCGGGTCTAATTTGTTCTGTCCTAGCTTTTTTAATGAAACTTCTTATCTGAATTTCTACTACTTATACCTCATCTCAAAGTTTGTTAATTTTAAACATAAAATTCTATAGGATTTGAAATTTGATTTGGTTTGAAATGTGTCAATTTTGCAAATTTTTTTCAATTTTTTTTACTTTCTGCCCTAGGGAATTTTTTTCTGCTCCACATATAAAAGTTATCGCTAAAAGGCATCAAATTGTCGAATAAAAAAGACCTTTTACCTCTTGGTTTGTTCCAGGGGTCTTATCAAAGTTTATATTTCATGCCCAGTTGATGAATACCAGTGATATAGCTGTAAAGTTGCTCTCAGTGGACTATAGCAATTGACCAGTTCATATTAATAAATATAATGTTGCTCCCATATTGACAGTTTCAATATCCTGAGTACAGGTACATAGCTGTTGGGTTGCTCTCAGTGGAAAAAATAAATTGTGTCGGGTATGAATGAATGACTGTTTTGTTGCTCTTAGTATACCATAACATAATATGGTTTTCTGAGGTGAACATATGTTTAGCCTACTGTACTAAGGTGCAATGGTTATGTTCTTACCAGAAGGTTTATGAATAGACAAGTTATATTAATGTATAGATGTTGTGTTGCTCTCAGAAGACTACCAATTGCCTTAGGTACCACTATTGATGTTTAGTTTCTCTCAGTGACATTATCAATAGACAAAAAATACTAATGTGTAGCTGTTTTATTTCACTCAATAGACAGTATTCATAGGTCAGTGTACTGAATAATGCCAGGTAAATAGGTGCAAAGTTGTTGGGTTGCTCTCAGTGGAAAGTTTGAATTGTGTCGGGTACTAATGTATGACTGTTTTGTTGTTCTTAGTAGACTGTACCAATAGCATTGGATACTTGGTATCAACTGCATCATCATTTGCCTTGAGTACTATTATGAAACTGGATTGTACAACTGTTCAGTTGCTTTTAGTATAGCTACCAATTGGTTTGGTTCTTTAGAATAATGTTGTGTTGCTCTGAGTTGACCATATGGATGGCTTAGGGTTCTGATGTATTACTATTATGTTGCTCTCAAAGGACAGTGTGAATCGTATTGTGTAACATGTGTTTAACCTGCGTGTTTCCATGATTAGACGGTATCAATTGCCTGAGTTCCTGTTGTACAATTGGTAGCTCTTCCAATGACATTTGATCAAAAGGCTAGATTACTTATTGAAAACTGTTGTGTTAATCCTAGTGAACTGTATCATTGCCTAAGATGTTATTATGAAATGCCATGTTGGTCTCATTGGATGATAGGAATTTGTTCTTAGTGATTCACATCAATAGCCTAGTTTGCTATTTTACAATTATTATGTTTCTCTCAGAGGACCTTATCAATAAGCTAGGGTTTCATGCATAAGATAATATGGTTTTCTTAGGTGAACATATGTTTAGCCTACTGTACTAAGGTGCAATGGTTATGTTCTTACCAGATGGTTTATGAATAGACAAGTTATATTAATGTATAGATGTTGTGTTGCTCTCAGAAGACTACCAATTGCCTTAAGTACCACTGTTGATGTTAAGTTTCTCTCAGTGACATTATCAATAGACAAAAAATACTAATGTGTAGCTGTTTTTTTTCACTTAATAGACAGTATTCATAGGGCAGTGTACTGAATAATACCAGGTAAATAGGTGCTAAGTTGTTGGGTTGCTCTCAGTGGAAAGTATGAATTGTGTCGGGTACTAATGTATGACTGTTATGTTGCTCTTAGTAGACCGTACCAATAGCATTGCATACTTGGTATCAACTGCATCATCATTTGCCTTGAGTACTGTTATGAAGCTGGATTGTACAAATGTTCAGTTGCTTTTAGTACAGCTACCAATGGGTTTGGTTCTTTAGAATAATGTTGTGTTGCTCTCAGTTGACCATATCGATGGCTTAGGGTTCTGATGTATTACTATTATGTTGCTCTCAAAGGACAGTGTGAATCGTATTGTGTAACATATGTTTAACTTACGTGTTGCTCCGATTAGACGGTATCAATTGCCTGAGTTACTGTTGTACAATTGGTAGCTCTTCCAATGACATTTGATCAAAAGGCTAGATTACTTATTGAAAACTGTTGTGTTAATCCTAGTGAACTGTATCATTGCCTAAGATGTTATTATGAAATGCCATGTTGGTCTCATTGGATGATAGGAATTTGTTCTTAGTGATTCACATCAATAGCCTAGTGTACAATTGTAAAATTATTATGTTTCTCTCAGAGGACCTTATCAATAAGCTAGGGTATCATGCATAACATAATATGGATTTCTTAGGTGAACATATGTTTAGCCTACTGAACTAAGGTGCAATGGTTATGTTCTTACCAGAAGGTTTATGAATAGACAAGTTATATTAATGTATAGATGTTGTGTTTCTCTCAGAAGACTACCAATTGCCTTAGGTACCACTATTGATGTTTAGTTTCTCTCAGTGACATTATCAATAGACAAAAAATACTAATGTGTAGCTGTTTTATTTCACTCAATAGACAGTATTCATAGGTCAGTGTACTGAATAATACCAGGTAAATAGGTGCTAAGTTGTTGGGTTGCTCTCAGTGGAAAGTTTGAATTGTGGGGTATGAATGTATGACTGTTTTGTTGCTCTTAGTAGACCGTACCAATAGCATTGGATACTTGGTATCAACTGCATCATCATTTGCCTTGAGTACTATTATGAAACTGGATTGTACAACTGTTCAGTTGCTTTTAGTATAGCTACCAATTGGTTTGGTTCTTTAGAATAATGTTGTGTTGCTCTGAGTTGACCATATCGATGGCTTAGGGTTCTGATGTATTACTATTATGTTGCTCTCAAAGGACAGTGTGAATCGTATTGTGTAACATGTGTTTAACATGCGTGTTTCCCTGATTAGACGGTATCAATTGCCTGAGTTCCTGTTGTACAATTGGTAGCTCTTCCAATGACATTTGATCAAAAGGCTAGATTACTTATTGAAAACTGTTGTGTTAATCCTAGTGAACTGTATCATTGCCTAAGATGTTATTATGAAATGCCATGTTGGTCTCATTGGATGATAGGAATTTGTTCTTAGTGATTCACATCAATAGCCTAGTGTACTATTGTACAATTATTATGTTTCTCTCAGAGGACCTTATCAATAAGCTAAGGTATCATGCATAACATATATAATATTGTTTTTTTAGGTGAACATATGTTTAGCCTACTGTACTAAGGTGCAATGGTTATGTTCTTACCAGAAGGTTTATGAATAGACAAGTTATATTAATGTATAGATGTTGTGTTTCTCTCAGAAGACTACCAATTGCCTTAGGTACCACTATTGATGTTTAGTTTCTCTCAGTGACATTATCAATAGACAAAAAATACTAATGTGTAGCTGTTTTATTTCACTCAATAGACAGTATTCATAGGTCAGTGTACTGAATAATACCAGGTAAATAGGTGCTAAGTTGTTGGGTTGCTCTCAGTGGAAAGTTTGAATTGTGTTAGGTATTAATGTATGACTGTTTTGTTGCTCTTAGTAGACCGTACCAATAGCATTGGATACTTGGTATCAACTGCATCATCATTTGCCTTGAGTACTATTATGAAACTGGATCGTACAACTGTTCAGTTGCTTTTAGTATAGCTACCAATTGGTTTGGTTCTTTAGAATAATGTTGTGTTGCTCTGAGTTGACCATATGGATGGCTTAGGGTTCTGATGTATTACTATTATGTTGCTCTCAAAGGACAGTGTGAATCGTATTGTGTAATATGTGTTTAACTTGCGTGTTTCCCTGATTAGACGGTATCAATTGCCTGAGTTCCTGTTGTACAATTGGTAGCTCTTCCAATGACATTTGATCAAAAGGCTAGATTACTTATTGAAAACTGTTGTGTTAATCCTAGTGAACTGTATCATTGCCTAAGATGTTATTATGAAATGCCATGTTGGTCTCATTGGATGATAGGAATTTGTTTTAGTGATTCACATCAATAGCCTAGTGTACTATTGTACAATTATTATGTTTCTCTCAGAGGACCTTATCAATAAGCTAAGGTATCATGCATAACATATATAATATTGTTTTTTTAGGTGAACATATGTTTAGCCTACTGTACTAAGTTGCAATGGTTATGTTCTTACCAGAAGGTTTATGAATAGACAAGTTATATTAATGTATAGATGTTGTGTTTCTCTCAGAAGACTACCAATTGCCTTAGGTACCACTATTGATGTTAAGTTTCTCTCAGTGACATTATCAATAGACAAAAAATACTAATGTGTAGCTGTTTTATTTCACTCAATAGACAGTATTTAGAGGTCAGTGTACTGAATAATACCAGGTAAATAGGTGCTAAGTTGTTGGGTTGCTCTCAGTGGAAAGTATGAATTGTGTTGGGTATGAATGTATGACTGTTTTGTTGCTCTTAGTAGACCGTACCAATAGCATTGGATACTTGGTATCAACTGCATCATCATTTGCCTTGAGTACTATTATGAAACTGGATTGTACAATTGTTCGGTTGCTTTTAGTATAGCTACCAATTGGTTTGGTTCTTTAGAATAATGTTGTGTTGCTCTCAGTTGACCATATGGATGGCTTAGGGTTCTGATGAATTACTATTATGTTGCTCTCAAAGGACAGTGTGAATCGTATTGTGTAACATATGTTTAACTTACGTGTTGCTCCGATTAGACGGTATCAATTGCCTGAGTTACTGTTGTACAATTGGTAGCTCTTCCAATGACATTTGATCAAAAGGCTAGATTACTTATTGAAAACTGTTGTGTTAATCCTAGTGAACTGTATCATTGCCTAAGATGTTATTATGAAATGCCATGTTGGTCTCATTGGATGATAGGAATTTGTTCTTAGTGATTCACATCAATAGCCTAGTGTACAATTGTACAATTATTATGTTTCTCTCAGAGGACCTTATCAATAAGCTAGGGTATCATGCATAACATAATATGGATTTCTTAGGTGAACATATGTTTAGCCTACTGTACGAAGGTGCAATGGTTATGTTCTTACCAGATGGTTTATGAATAGACAAGTTATATTAATGTATAGATGTTGTGTTGCTCTCAGAAGACTACCAATTGCCTTAAGTACCACTGGTGATGTTAAGTTTCTCTCAGTGACATTATCAATAGACAAAAAATACTAATGTGTAGCTGTTTTTTTTTCACTTAATAGACAGTATTCATAGGTCAGTGTACTGAATAATACCAGGTAAATAGGTGCTAAGTTGTTGGGTTGCTGTCAGTGGAAAGTTTGAATTGTGTCGGGTACTAATGTTTGACTGTTTTGTTGCTCTTAGTAGACCGTACCAATAGCATTGGATACTTGGTATCAACTGCATCATCATTTGCCTTGAGTACTATTATGAAACTGGATTGTACAACTGTTCAGTTGCTTTTAGTATAGCTACCAATTGGTTTGGTTCTTTAGAATAATGTTGTGTTGCTCTGAGTTGACCATATCGATGGCTTAGGGTTCTGATGTATTACTATTATGTTGCTCTCAAAGGACAGTGTGAATCGTATTGTGTAACATGTGTTTAACTTGGGTGTTTCCCTGATTAGACGGTATCAATTGCCTGAGTTCCTGTTGTACAATTGGTAGCTCTTCCAATGACATTTGATCAAAAGGCTAGATTACTTATTGAAAACTGTTGTGTTAATCCTAGTGAACTGTATCATTGCCTAAGATGTTATTATGAAATGCCATGTTGGTCTCATTGGATGATAGGAATTTGTTCTTAGTGATTCACATCAATAGCCTAGTGTACTATTGTACAATTATTATGTTTCTCTCAGAGGACCTTATCAATAAGCTAAGGTATCATGCATAACATATATAATATTGTTTTTTTAGGTGAACATATGTTTAGCCTACTGTACTAAGTTGCAATGGTTATGTTCTTACCAGAAGGTTTATGAATAGACAAGTTATATTAATGTATAGATGTTGTGTTTCTCTCAGAAGACTACCAATTGCCTTAGGTACCACTATTGATGTTAAGTTTCTCTCAGTGACATTATCAATAGACAAAAAATACTAATGTGTAGCTGTTTTATTTCACTCAATAGACAGTATTTAGAGGTCAGTGTACTGAATAATACCAGGTAAATAGGTGCTAAGTTGTTGGGTTGCTCTCAGTGGAAAGTATGAATTGTGTTGGGTATGAATGTATGACTGTTTTGTTGCTCTTAGTAGACCGTACCAATAGCATTGGATACTTGGTATCAACTGCATCATCATTTGCCTTGAGTACTATTATGAAACTGGATTGTACAACTGTTCATAGCTACCAATTGGTTTGGTTCTTTAGAATAATGTTGTGTTGCTCTCAGTTGACCATATGGATGGCTTAGGGTTCTGATGTATTACTATTATGTTGCTCTCAAAGGACAGTGTGAATCGTATTGTGTAATATATGTTTAACTTACGTGTTGCTCCGATTAGACGGTATCAATTGCCTGAGTTACTGTTGTACAATTGGTAGCTCTTCCAATGACATTTGATCAAAAGGCTAGATTACTTATTGAAAACTGTTGTGTTAATCCTAGTGAACTGTATCATTGCCTAAGATGTTATTATGAAATGCCATGTTGGTCTCATTGGATGATAGGAATTTGTTCTTAGTGATTCACATCAATAGCCTAGTGTACAATTGTAAAATTATTATGTTTCTCTCAGAGGACCTTATCAATAAGCTAGGGTATCATGCATAACATAATATGGATTTCTTAGGTGAACATATGTTTAGCCTACTGTACTAAGGTGCAATGGTTATGTTCTTACCAGAAGGTTTATGAATAGACAAGTTATGTTAATGTATAGATGTTGTGTTTCTCTCAGAAGACTACCAATTGCCTTAGGTACCACTATTGATGTTTAGTTTCTCTCAGTGACATTATCAATAGACAAAAAATACTAATGTGTAGCTGTTTTATTTCACTCAATAGACAGTATTCATAGGTCAGTGTACTGAATAATACCAGGTAAATAGGTGCTAAGTTGTTGGGTTGCTCTCAGTGGAAAGTTTGAATTGTGTTGGGTATGAATGTATGACTGTTTTGTTGCTCTTAGTTGACCGTACCAATAGCATTGGATACTTGGTATCAACTGCATCATCATTTGCCTTGAGTACTATTATGAAACTGGATTGTACAACTGTTCAGTTGCTTTTAGTATAGCTACCAATTGGTTTGGTTCTTTAGAATAATGTTGTGTTGCTCTGAGTTGACCATATCGATGGCTTAGGGTTCTGATGTATTACTATTATGTTGCTCTCAAAGGACAGTGTGAATCGTATTGTGTAACATGTGTTTAACATGCGTGTTTCCCTGATTAGACGGTATCAATTGCCTGAGTTCCTGTTGTACAATTGGTAGCTCTTCCAATGACATTTGATCAAAAGGCTAGATTACTTATTGAAAACTGTTGTGTTAATCCTAGTGAACTGTATCATTGCCTAAGATGTTATTATGAAATGCCATGTTGGTCTCATTGGATGATAGGAATTTGTTCTTAGTGATTCACATCAATAGCCTAGTGTACTATTGTACAATTATTATGTTTCTCTCAGAGGACCTTATCAATAAGCTAAGGTATCATGCATAACATATATAATATTGTTTTTTTAGGTGAACATATGTTTAGCCTACTGTACTAAGTTGCAATGGTTATGTTCTTACCAGAAGGTTTATGAATAGACAAGTTATATTAATGTATAGATGTTGTGTTTCTCTCAGAAGACTACCAATTGCCTTAGGTACCACTATTGATGTTTAGTTTCTCTCAGTGACATTATCAATAGACAAAAAATACTTATGTGTAGCTGTTTTATTTCACTCAATAGACAGTATTCATAGGTCAGTGTACTGAATAATACCAGGTAAATAGGTGCTAAGTTGTTGGGTTGCTCTCAGTGGAAAGTTTGAATTGTGTTAGGTATTAATGTATGACTGTTTTGTTGCTCTTAGTAGACCGTACCAATAGCATTGCATACTTGGTATCAACTGCATCATCATTTGCCTTGAGTACTATTATGAAACTGGATCGTACAACTGTTCAGTTGCTTTTAGTATAGCTACCAATTGGTTTGGTTCTTTAGAATAATGTTGTGTTGCTCTGAGTTGACCATATCGATGGCTTAGGGTTCTGATGTATTACTATTATGTTGCTCTCAAAGGACAGTGTGAATCGTATTGTGTAATATGTGTTTAACTTGCGTGTTTCCCTGATTAGACGGTATCAATTGCCTGAGTTCCTGTTGTACAATTGGTAGCTCTTCCAATGACATTTGATCAAAAGGCTAGATTACTTATTGAAAACTGTTGTGTTAATCCTAGTGAACTGTATCATTGCCTAAGATGTTATTATGAAATGCCATGTTGGTCTCATTGGATGATAGGAATTTGTTCTTAGTGATTCACATCAATAGCCTAGTGTACAATTGTACAATTATTATGTTTCTCTCAGAGGACCTTATCAATAAGCTAAGGTATCATGCATAACATATATAATATTGTTTTTTTAGGTGAACATATGTTTAGCCTACTGTACTAAGTTGCAATGGTTATGTTCTTACCAGAGGGTTTATGAATAGACAAGTTATATTAATGTATAGATGTTGTGTTTCTCTCAGAAGACTACCAATTGCCTTAGGTACCACTATTGATGTTAAGTTTCTCTCAGTGACATTATCAATAGACAAAAAATACTAATGTGTAGCTGTTTTATTTCACTCAATAGACAGTATTTAGAGGTCAGTGTACTGAATAATACCAGGTAAATAGGTGCTAAGTTGTTGGGTTGCTCTCAGTGGAAAGTATGAATTGTGTTGGGTATGAATGTATGACTGTTATGTTGCTCTTAGTAGACCGTACCAATAGCATTGGATACTTGGTATCAACTGCATCATCATTTGCCTTGAGTACTATTATGAAACTGGATTGTACAACTGTTCGGTTGCTTTTAGTATAGCTACCAATTGGTTTGGTTCTTTAGAATAATGTTGTGTTGCTCTCAGTTGACCATATCGATGGCTTAGGGTTCTGATGTATTACTATTATGTTGCTCTCAAAGGACAGTGTCAATCGTATTGTGTAACATATGTTTAACTTACGTGTTGCTCCGATTAGACGGTATCAATTGCCTGAGTTACTGTTGTACAATTGGTAGCTCTTCCAATGACATTTGATCAAAAGGCTAGATTACTTATTGAAAACTGTTGTGTTAATCCTAGTGAACTGTATCATTGCCTAAGATGTTATTATGAAATGCCATGTTGGTCTCATTGGATGATAGGAATTTGTTCTTAGTGATTCACATCAATAGCCTAGTGTACAATTGTACAATTATTATGTTTCTCTCAGAGGACCTTATCAATAAGCTAGGGTATCATGCATAACATAATATGGATTTCTTAGGTGAACATATGTTTAGCCTACTGTACTAAGGTGCAGTGGTTATGTTCTTACCAGAAGGTTTATGAATAGACAAGTTATATTAATGTATAGATGTTGTGTTTCTCTCAGAAGACTACCAATTGCCTTAGGTACCACTATTGATGTTTAGTTTCTCTCAGTGACATTATCAATAGACAAAAAATACTAATGTGTAGCTGTTTTATTTCACTCAATAGACAGTATTCATAGGTCAGTGTACTGAATAATACCAGGTAAATAGGTGCTAAGTTGTTGGGTTGCTCTCAGTGGAAAGTTTGAATTGTGTTAGGTATTAATGTATGACTGTTTTGTTGCTCTTAGTAGACCGTACCAATAGCATTGCATACTTGGTATCAACTGCATCATCATTTGCCTTGAGTACTATTATGAAACTGGATCGTACAACTGTTCAGTTGCTTTTAGTATAGCTACCAATTGGTTTGGTTCTTTAGAATAATGTTGTGTTGCTCTGAGTTGACCATATCGATGGCTTAGGGTTCTGATGTATTACTATTATGTTGCTCTCAAAGGACAGTGTGAATCGTATTGTGTAATATGTGTTTAACTTGCGTGTTTCCCTGATTAGACGGTATCAATTGCCTGAGTTCCTGTTGTACAATTGGTAGCTCTTCCAATGACATTTGATCAAAAGGCTAGATTACTTATTGAAAACTGTTGTGTTAATCCTAGTGAACTGTATCATTGCCTAAGATGTTATTATGAAATGCCATGTTGGTCTCATTGGATGATAGGAATTTGTTCTTAGTGATTCACATCAATAGCCTAGTGTACTATTGTACAATTATTATGTTTCTCTCAGAGGACCTTATCAATAAGCTAAGGTATCATGCATAACATATATAATATTGTTTTTTTAGGTGAACATATGTTTAGCCTACTGTACTAAGGTGCAATGGTTATGTTCTTACCAGAAGGTTTATGAATAGACAAGTTATATTAATGTATAGATGTTGTGTTTCTCTCAGAAGACTACCAATTGCCTTAGGTACCACTATTGATGTTTAGTTTCTCTCAGTGACATTATCAATAGACAAAAAATACTAATGTGTAGCTGTTTTATTTCACTCAATAGACAGTATTCATAGGTCAGTGTACTGAATAATACCAGGTAAATAGGTGCTAAGTTGTTGGGTTGCTCTCAGTGGAAAGTTTGAATTGTGTTGGGTATGAATGTATGACTGTTTTGTTGCTCTTAGTAGACCGTGCCAATAGCATTGGATACTTGGTATCAACTGCATCATCATTTGCCTTGAGTACTATTATGAAACTGGATTGTACAACTGTTCAGTTGCTTTTATTATAGCTACCAATTGGTTTGGTTCTTTAGAATAATGTTGTGTTGCTCTGAGTTGACCATATCGATGGCTTAGGGTTCTGATGTATTACTATTATGTTGCTCTCAAAGGACAGTGTGAATCGTATTGTGTAACATGTGTTTAACATGCGTGTTTCCCTGATTAGACGGTATCAATTGCCTGAGTTCCTGTTGTACAATTGGTAGCTCTTCCAATGACATTTGATCAAAAGGCTAGATTACTTATTGAAAACTGTTGTGTTAATCCTAGTGAACTGTATCATTGCCTAAGATGTTATTATGAAATGCTATGTTGGTCTCATTGGATGATAGGAATTTGTTCTTAGTGATTCACATCAATAGCCTAGTGTACTATTGTACAATTATTATGTTTCTCTCAGAGGACCTTATCAATAAGCTAAGGTATCATGCATAACATATATAATATTGTTTTTTTTAGGTGAACATATGTTTAGCCTACTGTACTAAGGTGCAATGGTTATGTTCTTACCAGAAGGTTTATGAATAGACAAGTTATATTAATGTATAGATGTTGTGTTGCTCTCAGAAGACTACCAATTGCCTTAGGTACCACTATTGATGTTTAGTTTCTTTCAGTGACATTAGTAGCTTTTATGAAAAATGACAAAAAATACTAATGTGTAGCTGTTTTATTTACTCAATAGACAGTATTCATAGGTCAGTGTACTGAATAATACCAGGTAAATAGGTGCTAAGTTGTTGGGTTGCTCTCAGTGGAAAGTTTGAATTGTGTCGGGTACGAATGTATGATTGTTTTGTTGCTCTTAGTAGACCGTACCAATAGCATTGGATACTTGGTATCAACTGCATCATCATTTGCCTTGAGTACTGTTATAAAACTGGATTGTACAACTGTTTAGTTGCTTTTAGTATAGCTACCAATTGGTTTGGTTCTTTAGAATAATGTTGTGTTGCTCTGAGTTGACCATATCGATGGCTTAGGGTTCTGATGTATTACTATTATGTTGCTCTCAAAGGACAGTGTGAATCGTATTGTGTAACATATGTGTAACTTACGTGTTTCCCTGATTAGACGGTATCAATTGCCTGAGTTACTGTTGTACAATTGGTAGCTCTTCCAATGACATTTGATCAAAAGGCTAGATTACTTATTGAAAACTGTTGTGTTAATCCTAGTGAACTGTATCATTGCCTAAGATGTTATTATGAAATGCCATGTTGGTCTCATTGGATGATAGGAATTTGTTCTTAGTGATTCACACAAATAGCCTAGTGTACTATTTTACAATTATTATGTTTCTCTCAGACGACCTTATCAATAAGCTAGGGTATCATGCATAAGATAATTTGGTATTCTTAGGTGAACCTATGTTTAGCCTACTGTACTAAGGTGCAATGGTTATATTCTTACCAGAAGGTTTATGAATAGACAAGTTATATTAATGTATAGATGTTGTGTTTCTCTCAGAAGACTACCAATTGCCTTAGGTACCACTATTGATGTTAAGTTTCTCTCAGTGACATTATCAATAGACAAAAAATACTAATGTGTAGCTGTTTTATTTACTCAATAGACAGTATTCATAGGTCAGTGTACTGAATAATACCAGGTAAATAGGTGCTAAGTTGTTGGGTTGCTCTCAGTGGAAAGTTTGAATTGTGTCGGGTACGAATGTATGACTGTTTTGTTGTTCTTAGTACACCGTACCAATAGCATTGGATACTTGGTATCAACTGCATCATCATTTGCCTTGAGTACTATTATGAAACTGGATTGTACAACTGTTCGGTTGCTTTTAGTATAGCTACCAATTGGTTTGGTTCTTTAGAATAATGTTGTGTTGCTCTCAGTTGACCATATCGATGGCTTAGGGTTCTGATGTATTACTATTATGTTGCTCTCAATGGACAGTGTGAATCGTATTGTGTAACATATGTTTAACTTACGTGTTGCTCCGATTAGACGGTATCAATTGCCTGAGTTACTGTTTTACAATTGGTAGCTCCTCTAATGACATTTGATCAAAAGGCTAGATTACTTATTGAAAACTATTGTGTAAATCCTAGTGAACTGTATCATTGCCTAGTGATTCACATCAATAGCCTAGTGTACTATTGTACAATTATTATGTTTCTCTCAGAGGACCTTATCAATAAGCTAGGGTATCATGCATAAAATAATATGGTGTTCCTAGGTGAACATATGTTTAGCCTACTGTATTAAGGTGCAATGGTTATGTTCTTACCAGAAGGTTTATGAATAGACAAGTTATATTAATGTATAGATGTTGTGTTGCTCTCAGAAGACTACCAATTGCCTTAAGTACCACTATTGATGTTAAGTTTCTCTCAGTGACATTATCAATAGACAAAAAATACTAATGTGTAGCTGGTTTATTTCACTCAATAGACAGTATTCATAGGTCAGTTTACTGAATAATACCAGGTAAATAGGTGCTAAGTTGTTGGGTTGCTCTCAGTGGAAAGTTTGAATTGTGTCGGGTACGAATGTATGACTGTTTTGTTGTTCTTAGTAGACCGTACCAATAGCATTGGATACTTGGTATCAACTGCATCATCATTTGCCTTGAGTACTGTTATAAAACTGGATTGTACAACTGTTCAGTTGCTTTTAGTATAGCTACCAATTGGTTTGGTTCTTTAGAATAATGTTGTGTTGCTCTCAGTTGACCATATCGATGACTTAGGGTTCTGATGTATTACTATTATGTTGCTCTCAAAGGACAATGTGAATGGTATTGTGTAACATATGTGTAACTTACGTGTTTCCCTGATTAGACGGTATCAATTGCCTGAGTTACTGTTGTACAATTGGTAGCTCTTCCAATGACATTTGATCAAAAGGCTAGATTACTTATTGAAAACTGTTGTGTAAATCCTAGTGAACTGTATCATTGCCTAGTGATTCACATCAATAGCCTAGTGTACTATTGTACAATTATTATGTTTCTCTCAGAGGACCTTATCAATAAGCTAGGGTATCATGCATAAAATAATATGGTGTTCCTAGGTGAACATATGTGCAATGGTTATGTTCTTACCAGAAGGTTTATGAATAGACAAGTCATATTAATGTATAGATGTTGTGTTGCTCTCAGAAGACTACCAATTGCCTTAGGTACCACAATTGATGTTAAGATTCTCTCGGTGACATTATCAATAGACAAAAAATACTAATGTGTAGCTGTTTTATTTCACTCAATAGACAGTATTCATAGGTCAGTGTACTGAATAATACCAGGTAAATAGGTGCTAAGTTGTTGGGTTGCTCTCAGTTGAAAGTTTGAATTGTGTCGGTTACGAATGTATGACTGTTTTGTTGTTCTTAGTAGACCGTACCAATAGCATTGGATACTTGGTATCAACTGCATCATCATTTGCCTTGAGTACTGTTATAAATCTGGATTGTACAACTGTTCAGTTGCTTTTAGTATAGCTACCAATGGGTTTGGTTCTTTTGAATAATGTTGTGTTGCTCTCAGTTGACCATATCGATGGCTTAGGGTTCTGATGTATTACTATTATGTTGCTCTCAAAGGACAGTGTGAATCGTATTGTGTAACATTATGTAACTTACGTGTTTCCCTGATTAGACGGTATCAATTGCCTGAGTTACTGTTTTACAATTGGTAGCTCTTCTAATGACATTTGATCAAAAGGCTAGATTACTTATTGAAAACTGTTGTGTTAATCCTAGTGAACTGTATCATTGCCTAAGATGTTATTATGAAATGCCATGTTGGTGTCATTGGATGATAGGAATTTGTTCTTAGTGATTCACATCAATAGCCTAGTGTACTATTTTACAATTATTATGTTTCTCTCAGAGGACCTTATCAATAAGCTAGGGTATCATGCATAAAATAATATGGTGTTCCAAGGTGAACATATGTTTAGCCTACTGTATTAAGGTGCAATGATTATGTTCTTACCAGAAGGTTTATGAATAGACAAGTTATGTTAATGTATAGATGTTGTGTTGCTCTCAGAAGACTACCAATTGCCTTAGGTACCACTATTGATGTTAAGTTTCTCTCAGTGACATTATCAATAGACAAAAAATACTAATGTGTAGCTGTTTTATTTACTCAATAGACAGTATTCATAGGTCAGTGTACTGAATAATACCAGGTAAATAGGTGCTAAGTTGTTGGGTTGCTCTCAATGGAAAGTTTGAATTGTGTCGGGTACGAATGTATGACTGTTTTATTGTTCTTAGTAGACCGTACCAATAGCATTGGATACTTGGTATCAACTGCATCATCATTTGCCTTGAGTACTATTATGAAACTGGATTGTACAACTGTTCGGTTGCTTTTAGTATAGCTACCAATTGGTTTGGTTCTTTAGAATAATGTTGTGTTGCTCTCAGTTGACCATATCGATGGCTTAGGGTTCTGATGTATTACTATTATGTTGCTCTCAAAGGACAGTGTGAATCGTATTGTGTAACATATGTTTAACTTACGTGTTGCTCCGATTAGACGGTATCAATTGCCTGAGTTACTGTTGTACAATTGGTAGCTCTTCCAATGACATTTGATCAAAAGGCTAGATTACTTATTGAAAACTGTTGTGTTAATCCTAGTGAACTGTATCATTGCCTAAGATGTTATTATGAAATGCCATGTTGGTCTCATTGGATGATAGGAATTTGTTCTTAGTGATTCACATCAATAGCCTAGTGTACAATTGTACAATTATTATGTTTCTCTCAGAGGACCTTATCAATAAGCTAGGGTATCATGCATAACATAATATGGATTTCTTAGGTGAACATATGTTTAGCCTACTGTACGAAGGTGCAATGGTTATGTTCTTACCAGATGGTTTATGAATAGATAAGTTATATTAATGTATAGATGTTGTGTTGCTCTCAGAAGACTACCAATTGCCTTAAGTACCACTGGTGATGTTAAGTTTCTCTCAGTGACATTATCAATAGACAAAAAATACTAATGTGTAGCTGTTTTTTTTTCACTTAATAGACAGTATTCATAGGTCAGTGTACTTAATAATACCAGGTAAATAGGTGCTAAGTTGTTGGGTTGCTCTCAGTGGAAAGTATTAATTGTGTCGGGTACGAATGTATGACTGTTTTGTTGCTCTTAGTAGACCGTACCAATAGCATTGGATACTTGGTATCATCTGCATCATCATTTGCCTTGAGTACTATTATGAAACTGGATTGTACAACTGTTCAGTTGCTTTTAGTATAGCTACCAATTGGTTTGGTTCTTTAGAATAATGTTATGTTGCTCTCAGTTGACCATATCGATGGCTTAGGGTTCTGATGTATTACTATTATGTTGCTCTCAAAGGACAGTGTGAATGGTATTGTGTAACATGTGTTTAACTTGCGTGTTTCCCTGATTAGACGGTATCAATTGCCTGAGTTACTGTTGTACAATTGGTAGCTCTTCCAATGACATTTGATCAAAAGGCTAGATTACTTATTGAAAACTGTTGTGTTAATCCTAGTGAACTGTATCATTGCCTAAGATGTTATTATGAAATGCCATGTTGGTCTCATTTGATGATAGGAATTTGTTCTTAGTGATTCACATCAATAGCCTAGTGTACTATTGTACAATTATTATGTTTCTCACAGAGGACCTTATCAATAAGCTAAGGTATCATTCATAAGACAATATGGTTTTCTTAGGTGAACATATGTTTAGCCTACTGTACGAAGGTGCAATGGTTATGTTCTTACCAGATGGTTTATGAATAGACAAGTTATATTAATGTATAGATGTTGTGTTGCTCTCAGAAGACTACCAATTGCCTTAAGTACCACTGTTGATGTTAAGTTTCTCTCAGTGACATTATCAATAGACAAAAAATACTAATGTGTAGCTGTTTTTTTTTCACTTAATAGACAGTATTCATAGGTCAGTGTACTGAATAATACCAGGTAAATAGGTGCTAAGTTGTTGGGTTGCTCTCAGTGGAAAGTATGAATTGTGTCGGGTACGAATGTATGACTGTTTTGTTGTTCTTAGTAGACCGTACCAATAGCATTGGATACTTGGTATCAACTGCATCATCATTTGCCTTGAGTACTGTTATGAAACTGGATTGTACAACTGTTCAGTTGCTTTTAGTATAGCTACCAATTGGTTTGGTTCTTTAGAATAATGTTGTGTTGCTCTCAGTTGACCATATCGATGGCTTAGGGTTCTGATGTATTACTATTATGTTGCTCTCAAAGGACAGTGTGAATCGTATTGTGTAACATATGTTTAACTTGCGTGTTTCCCTGATTAGACGGTATCAATTGCCTGAGTTACTGTTGTACAATTGGTAGCTCTTCCAATGACATTTGATCAAAAGGCTAGATTACTTATTGAAAACTGTTGTGTTAATCCTAGTGAACTGTATCATTGCCTAAGATGTTATTATGAAATGCCATGTTGGTCTCATTGGATGATAGGAATTTGTTCTTAGTGTTTCACATCAATAGCCTAGTGTACAATTGTACAATTATTATGTTTCTCTCAGAGGACCTTATCAATAAGCTAGGGTATCATGCATAACATAATATGGATTTCTTAGGTGAACATATGTTTAGCCTACTGTACGAAGGTGCAATGGTTATGTTCTTACCAGATGGTTTATGAATAGACAAGTTATATTAATGTATAGATGTTGTGTTGCTCTCAGAAGACTACCAATTGCCTTAAGTACCACTGTTGATGTTAAGTTTCTCTCAGTGACATTATCAATAGACAAAAAATACTAATGTGTAGCTGTTTTTTTTCACTTAATAGACAGTATTCATAGGTCAGTGTACTGAATAATACCAGGTAAATAGGTGCTAAGTTGTTGGGTTGCTCTCAGTGGAAAGTATGAATTGTGTCGGATACGAATGTATGACTGTTTTGTTGTTCTTAGTAGACCGTACCAATAGCATTGGATACTTGGTATCAACTGCATCATCATTTGCCTTGAGTACTGTTATGAAACTGGATTGTACAACTGTTCAGTTGCTTTTAGTATAGCTACCAATTGGTTTGGTTCTTTAGAATAATGTTGTGTTGCTCTCAGTTGACCATATCGATGGCTTAGGGTTCTGATGTATTACTATTATGTTGCTCTCAAAGGACAGTGTGAATGGTATTGTGTAACATGTGTTTAACTTGCGTGTTTCCCTGATTAGACGGTATCAATTGCCTGAGTTACTGTTGTACAATTGGTAGCTCTTCCAATGACATTTGATCAAAAGGCTAGATTACTTATTGAAAACTGTTGTGTTAATCCTAGTGAACTGTATCATTGCCTAAGATGTTATTATGAAATGCCATGTTGGTCTCATTGGATGATAGGAATTTGTTCTTAGTGTTTCACATCAATAGCCTAGTGTACAATTGTACAATTATTATGTTTCTCTCAGAGGACCTTATCAATAAGCTAGGGTATCATGCATAACATAATATGGATTTCTTAGGTGAACATATGTTTAGCCTACTGTACGAAGGTGCAATGGTTATGTTCTTACCAGATGGTTTATGAATAGACAAGTTATATTAATGTATAGATGTTGTGTTGCTCTCAGAAGACTACCAATTGCCTTAAGTACCACTGTTGATGTTAAGTTTCTCTCAGTGACATTATCAATAGACAAAAAATACTAATGTGTAGCTGTTTTTTTTCACTTAATAGACAGTATTCATAGGTCAGTGTACTGAATAATACCAGGTAAATAGGTGCTAAGTTGTTGGGTTGCTCTCAGTGGAAAGTATGAATTGTGTCGGGTACGAATGTATGACTGTTTTGTTGTTCTTAGTAGACCGTACCAATAGCATTGGATACTTGGTATCAACTGCATCATCATTTGCCTTGAGTACTATTATGAAACTTGATTGTACAACTGTTCAGTTGCTTTTAGTATAGCTACCAATTGGTTTGGTTCTTTAGAATAATGTTGTCTTGCTCTCAGTTGACCATATCGATGGCTTAGGGTTCTGATGTATTACTATTATGTTGCTCTCAAAGGACAGTGTGAATGGTATTGTGTAACATGTGTTTAACTTGCGTGTTTCCCTGATTAGACGGTATCAATTGCCTGAGTTACTGTTGTACAATTGGTAGCTCTTCCAATGACATTTGATCAAAAGGCTAGATTACTTATTGAAAACTGTTGTGTTAATCCTAGTGAACTGTATCATTGCCTAAGATGTTATTATGAAATGCCATGTTGGTCTCATTTGATGATAGGAATTTGTTCTTAGTGATTCACATCAATAGCCTAGTGTACTATTGTACAATTATTATGTTTCTCACAGAGGACCTTATCAATAAGCTAAGGTATCATTCATAAGACAATATGGTTTTCTTAGGTGAACATATGTTTAGCCTACTGTACGAAGGTGCAATGGTTATGTTCTTACCAGATGGTTTATGAATAGACAAGTTATATTAATGTATAGATGTTGTGTTGCTCTCAGAAGACTACCAATTGCCTTAAGTACCACTGTTGATGTTAAGTTTCTCTCAGTGACATTATCAATAGACAAAAAATACTAATGTGTAGCTGTTTTTTTTCACTTAATAGACAGTATTCATAGGTCAGTGTACTGAATAATACCAGGTAAATAGGTGCTAAGTTGTTGGGTTGCTCTCAGTGGAAAGTATGAATTGTGTCGGGTACGAATGTATGACTGTTTTGTTGTTCTTAGTAGACCGTACCAATAGCATTGGATACTTGGTATCAACTGCATCATCATTTGCCTTGAGTACTGTTATGAAACTGGATTGTACAACTGTTCAGTTGCTTTTAGTATAGCTACCAATTGGTTTGGTTCTTTAGAATAATGTTGTGTTGCTCTCAGTTGACCATATCGATGGCTTAGGGTTCTGATGTATTACTATTATGTTGCTCTCAAAGGACAGTGTGAATGGTATTGTGTAACATGTGTTTAACTTGCGTGTTTCCCTGATTAGACGGTATCAATTGCCTGAGTTACTGTTGTACAATTGGTAGCTCTTCCAATGACATTTGATCAAAAGGCTAGATTACTTATTGAAAACTGTTGTGTTAATCCTAGTGAACTGTATCATTGCCTAAGATGTTATTATGAAATGCCATGTTGGTCTCATTGGATGATAGGAATTTGTTCTTAGTGTTTCACATCAATAGCCTAGTGTACAATTGTACAATTATTATGTTTCTCTCAGAGGACCTTATCAATAAGCTAGGGTATCATGCATAACATAATATGGATTTCTTAGGTGAACATATGTTTAGCCTACTGTACGAAGGTGCAATGGTTATGTTCTTACCAGATGGTTTATGAATAGACAAGTTATATTAATGTATAGATGTTGTGTTGCTCTCAGAAGACTACCAATTGCCTTAAGTACCACTGTTGATGTTAAGTTTCTCTCAGTGACATTATCAATAGACAAAAAATACTAATGTGTAGCTGTTTTTTTTCACTTAATAGACAGTATTCATAGGTCAGTGTACTGAATAATACCAGGTAAATAGGTGCTAAGTTGTTGGGTTGCTCTCAGTGGAAAGTATGAATTGTGTCGGGTACGAATGTATGACTGTTTTGTTGTTCTTAGTAGACCGTACCAATAGCATTGGATACTTGGTATCAACTGCATCATCATTTGCCTTGAGTACTATTATGAAACTGGATTGTACAACTGTTCAGTTGCTTTTAGTATAGCTACCAATTGGTTTGGTTCTTTAGAATAATGTTGTCTTGCTCTCAGTTGACCATATCGATGGCTTAGGGTTCTGATGTATTACTATTATGTTGCTCTCAAAGGACAGTGTGAATGGTATTGTGTAACATGTGTTTAACTTGCGTGTTTCCCTGATTAGACGGTATCAATTGCCTGAGTTACTGTTGTACAATTGGTAGCTCTTCCAATGACATTTGATCAAAAGGCTAGATTACTTATTGAAAACTGTTGTGTTAATCCTAGTGAACTGTATCATTGCCTAAGATGTTATTATGAAATGCCATGTTGGTCTCATTTGATGATAGGAATTTGTTCTTAGTGATTCACATCAATAGCCTAGTGTACTATTGTACAATTATTATGTTTCTCACAGAGGACCTTATCAATAAGCTAAGGTATCATTCATAAGACAATATGGTTTTCTTAGGTGAACATATGTTTAGCCTACTGTACGAAGGTGCAATGGTTATGTTCTTACCAGATGGTTTATGAATAGACAAGTTATATTAATGTATAGATGTTGTGTTGCTCTCAGAAGACTACCAATTGCCTTAAGTACCACTGTTGATGTTAAGTTTCTCTCAGTGACATTATCAATAGACAAAAAATACTAATGTGTAGCTGTTTTTTTTCACTTAATAGACAGTATTCATAGGTCAGTGTACTGAATAATACCAGGTAAATAGGTGCTAAGTTGTTGGGTTGCTCTCAGTGGAAAGTATGAATTGTGTCGGGTACGAATGTATGACTGTTTTGTTGTTCTTAGTAGACCGTACCAATAGCATTGGATACTTGGTATCAACTGCATCATCATTTGCCTTGAGTACTGTTATGAAACTGGATTGTACAACTGTTCAGTTGCTTTTAGTATAGCTACCAATTGGTTTGGTTCTTGAGAATAATGTTGTGTTGCTCTCAGTTGACCATATCGATGGCTTAGGGTTCTGATGTATTACTATTATGTTGCTCTCAAAGGACAGTGTGAATCGTATTGTGTAACATATGTTTAACTTACGTGTTGCTCCGATTAGACGGTATCAATTGCCTGAGTTACTGTTGTACAATTGGTAGCTCTTCCAATGACATTTGATCAAAAGGCTAGATTACTTATTGAAAACTGTTGTGTTAATCCTAGTGAACTGTATCATTGCCTAAGATGTTATTATGAAATGCCATGTTGGTCTCATTGGATGATAGGAATTTGTTCTTAGTGTTTCACATCAATAGCCTAGTGTACAATTGTACAATTATTATGTTTCTCTCAGAGGACCTTATCAATAAGCTAGGGTATCATGCATAACATAATATGGATTTCTTAGGTGAACATATGTTTAGCTTACTGTACGAAGGTGCAATGGTTATGTTCTTACCAGATGGTTTATGAATAGACAAGTTATATTAATGTATAGATGTTGTGTTGCTCTCAGAAGACTACCAATTGCCTTAAGTACCACTGTTGATGTTAAGTTTCTCTCAGTGACATTATCAATAGACAAAAAATACTAATGTGTAGCTGTTTTTTTTCACTTAATAGACAGTATTCATAGGTCAGTGTACTGAATAATACCAGGTAAATAGGTGCTAAGTTGTTGGGTTGCTCTCAGTGGAAAGTATGAATTGTGTCGGGTACGAATGTATGACTGTTTTGTTGCTCTTAGTAGACCGTACCAATAGCATTGGATACTTGGTATCAACTGCATCATCATTTGCCTTGAGTACTATTATGAAACTGGATTGTACAACTGTTCAGTTGCTTTTAGTATAGCTACCAATTGGTTTGGTTCTTTAGAATAATGTTGTGTTGCTCTCAGTTGACCATATCGATGGCTTAGGGTTCTGATGTATTACTATTATGTTGCTCTCAAAGGACAGTGTGAATCGTATTGTGTAACATGTGTTTAACTTGCGTGTTTCCCTGATTAGACGGTATCAATTGCCTGAGTTCCTGTTGTACAATTGGTAGCTCTTCCAATGACATTTGATCAAAAGGCTAGATTACTTATTGAAAACTGTTGTGTTAATCCTAGTGAACTGTATCATTGCCTAAGATGTTATTATGAAATGCCATGTTGGTCTCATTGGATGATAGGAATTTGTTCTTAGTGATTCACATCAATAGCCTAGTGTACTATTGTACAATTATTATGTTTCTCTCAGAGGACCTTATCAATAAGCTAAGGTATCATGCATAACATATATAATATTGTTTTTTTAGGTGAACATATGTTTAGCCTACTGTACTAAGTTGCAATGGTTATGTTCTTACCAGAAGGTTTATGAATAGACAAGTTATATTAATGTATAGATGTTGTGTTTCTCTCAGAAGACTACCAATTTCCTTAGGTACCACTATTGATGTTAAGTTTCTCTCAGTGACATTATCAATAGACAAAAAATACTAATGTGTAGCTGTTTTATTTCACTCAATAGACAGTATTCATAGGTCAGTGTACTGAATAATACCAGGTAAATAGGTGCTAAGTTGTTGGGTTGCTCTCAGTGGAAAGTATGAATTGTGTTGGGTATGAATGTATGACTGTTTTATTGTTCTTAGTAGACCGTACCAATAGCATTGGATACTTGGTATCAACTGCATCATCATTTGCCTTGAGTACTATTATGAAACTGGATTGTACAACTGTTCAGTTGCTTTTAGTATAGCTACCAATTGGTTTGGTTCTTTAGAATAATGTTGTGTTGCTCTCAGTTGACCATATCGATGGCTTAGGGTTCTGATGTATTACTATTATGTTGCTCTCAATGGACAGTGTGGATCGTATTGTGTAACATATGTTTAACTTACGTGTTGCTCCAATTAGACGGTATCAATTGCCTGAGTTACTGTTGTACAATTGGTAGCTCTTCCAATGACATTTGATCAAAAGGCTAGATTACTTATTGAAAACTGTTGTGTTAATCCTAGTGAACTGTATCATTGCCTAGTGATTCACATCAATAGCCTAGTGTACTATTGTACAATTATTATGTTTCTCTCAGAGGACCTTATCAATAAGCTAGGGTATCATGCATAAAATAATATGGTGTTCCTAGGTGAACATATGTTTAGCCTACTGTATTAAGGTGCAATGGTTATGTTCTTACCAGAAGGTTTATGAATAGACAAGTTATATTAATGTATAGATGTTGTGTTGCTCTCAGAAGACTACCAATTGCCTTAAGTACCACTATTGATGTTAAGTTTCTCTCAGTGACATTATCAATAGACAAAAAATACTAATGTGTAGCTGGTTTATTTCACTCAATAGACAGTATTCATAGGTCAGTTTACTGAATAATACCAGGTAAATAGGTGCTAAGTTGTTGGGTTGCTCTCAGTGGAAAGTTTGAATTGTGTCGGGTACGAATGTATGACTGTTTTGTTGTTCTTAGTAGACCGTACCAATAGCATTGGATACTTGGTATCAACTGCATCATCATTTGCCTTGAGTACTGTTATAAAACTGGATTGTACAACTGTTCAGTTGCTTTTAGTATAGCTACCAATTGGTTTGGTTCTTTAGAATAATGTTGTGTTGCTCTCAGTTGACCATATCGATGACTTAGGGTTCTGATGTATTACTATTATGTTGCTCTCAAAGGACAATGTGAATGGTATTGTGTAACATATGTGTAACTTACGTGTTTCCCTGATTAGACGGTATCAATTGCCTGAGTTACTGTTGTACAATTGGTAGCTCTTCCAATGACATTTGATCAAAAGGCTAGATTACTTATTGAAAACTGTTGTGTAAATCCTAGTGAACTGTATCATTGCCTAGTGATTCACATCAATAGCCTAGTGTACTATTGTACAATTATTATGTTTCTCTCAGAGGACCTTATCAATAAGCTAGGGTATCATGCATAAAATAATATGGTGTTCCTAGGTGAACATATGTGCAATGGTTATGTTCTTACCAGAAGGTTTATGAATAGACAAGTCATATTAATGTATAGATGTTGTGTTGCTCTCAGAAGACTACCAATTGCCTTAGGTACCACAATTGATGTTAAGATTCTCTCGGTGACATTATCAATAGACAAAAAATACTAATGTGTAGCTGTTTTATTTCACTCAATAGACAGTATTCATAGGTCAGTGTACTGAATAATACCAGGTAAATAGGTGCTAAGTTGTTGGGTTGCTCTCAGTTGAAAGTTTGAATTGTGTCGGTTACGAATGTATGACTGTTTTGTTGTTCTTAGTAGACCGTACCAATAGCATTGGATACTTGGTATCAACTGCATCATCATTTGCCTTGAGTACTGTTATAAATCTGGATTGTACAACTGTTCAGTTGCTTTTAGTATAGCTACCAATGGGTTTGGTTCTTTTGAATAATGTTGTGTTGCTCTCAGTTGACCATATCGATGGCTTAGGGTTCTGATGTATTACTATTATGTTGCTCTCAAAGGACAGTGTGAATCGTATTGTGTAACATTATGTAACTTACGTGTTTCCCTGATTAGACGGTATCAATTGCCTGAGTTACTGTTTTACAATTGGTAGCTCTTCTAATGACATTTGATCAAAAGGCTAGATTACTTATTGAAAACTGTTGTGTTAATCCTAGTGAACTGTATCATTGCCTAAGATGTTATTATGAAATGCCATGTTGGTGTCATTGGATGATAGGAATTTGTTCTTAGTGATTCACATCAATAGCCTAGTGTACTATTTTACAATTATTATGTTTCTCTCAGAGGACCTTATCAATAAGCTAGGGTATCATGCATAAAATAATATGGTGTTCCAAGGTGAACATATGTTTAGCCTACTGTATTAAGGTGCAATGATTATGTTCTTACCAGAAGGTTTATGAATAGACAAGTTATGTTAATGTATAGATGTTGTGTTGCTCTCAGAAGACTACCAATTGCCTTAGGTACCACTATTGATGTTAAGTTTCTCTCAGTGACATTATCAATAGACAAAAAATACTAATGTGTAGCTGTTTTATTTACTCAATAGACAGTATTCATAGGTCAGTGTACTGAATAATACCAGGTAAATAGGTGCTAAGTTGTTGGGTTGCTCTCAATGGAAAGTTTGAATTGTGTCGGGTACGAATGTATGACTGTTTTATTGTTCTTAGTAGACCGTACCAATAGCATTGGATACTTGGTATCAACTGCATCATCATTTGCCTTGAGTACTATTATGAAACTGGATTGTACAACTGTTCGGTTGCTTTTAGTATAGCTACCAATTGGTTTGGTTCTTTAGAATAATGTTGTGTTGCTCTCAGTTGACCATATCGATGGCTTAGGGTTCTGATGTATTACTATTATGTTGCTCTCAAAGGACAGTGTGAATCGTATTGTGTAACATATGTTTAACTTACGTGTTGCTCCGATTAGACGGTATCAATTGCCTGAGTTACTGTTGTACAATTGGTAGCTCTTCCAATGACATTTGATCAAAAGGCTAGATTACTTATTGAAAACTGTTGTGTTAATCCTAGTGAACTGTATCATTGCCTAAGATGTTATTATGAAATGCCATGTTGGTCTCATTGGATGATAGGAATTTGTTCTTAGTGATTCACATCAATAGCCTAGTGTACAATTGTACAATTATTATGTTTCTCTCAGAGGACCTTATCAATAAGCTAGGGTATCATGCATAACATAATATGGATTTCTTAGGTGAACATATGTTTAGCCTACTGTACGAAGGTGCAATGGTTATGTTCTTACCAGATGGTTTATGAATAGATAAGTTATATTAATGTATAGATGTTGTGTTGCTCTCAGAAGACTACCAATTGCCTTAAGTACCACTGGTGATGTTAAGTTTCTCTCAGTGACATTATCAATAGACAAAAAATACTAATGTGTAGCTGTTTTTTTTTCACTTAATAGACAGTATTCATAGGTCAGTGTACTTAATAATACCAGGTAAATAGGTGCTAAGTTGTTGGGTTGCTCTCAGTGGAAAGTATTAATTGTGTCGGGTACGAATGTATGACTGTTTTGTTGCTCTTAGTAGACCGTACCAATAGCATTGGATACTTGGTATCATCTGCATCATCATTTGCCTTGAGTACTATTATGAAACTGGATTGTACAACTGTTCAGTTGCTTTTAGTATAGCTACCAATTGGTTTGGTTCTTTAGAATAATGTTATGTTGCTCTCAGTTGACCATATCGATGGCTTAGGGTTCTGATGTATTACTATTATGTTGCTCTCAAAGGACAGTGTGAATGGTATTGTGTAACATGTGTTTAACTTGCGTGTTTCCCTGATTAGACGGTATCAATTGCCTGAGTTACTGTTGTACAATTGGTAGCTCTTCCAATGACATTTGATCAAAAGGCTAGATTACTTATTGAAAACTGTTGTGTTAATCCTAGTGAACTGTATCATTGCCTAAGATGTTATTATGAAATGCCATGTTGGTCTCATTTGATGATAGGAATTTGTTCTTAGTGATTCACATCAATAGCCTAGTGTACTATTGTACAATTATTATGTTTCTCACAGAGGACCTTATCAATAAGCTAAGGTATCATTCATAAGACAATATGGTTTTCTTAGGTGAACATATGTTTAGCCTACTGTACGAAGGTGCAATGGTTATGTTCTTACCAGATGGTTTATGAATAGACAAGTTATATTAATGTATAGATGTTGTGTTGCTCTCAGAAGACTACCAATTGCCTTAAGTACCACTGTTGATGTTAAGTTTCTCTCAGTGACATTATCAATAGACAAAAAATACTAATGTGTAGCTGTTTTTTTTTCACTTAATAGACAGTATTCATAGGTCAGTGTACTGAATAATACCAGGTAAATAGGTGCTAAGTTGTTGGGTTGCTCTCAGTGGAAAGTATGAATTGTGTCGGGTACGAATGTATGACTGTTTTGTTGTTCTTAGTAGACCGTACCAATAGCATTGGATACTTGGTATCAACTGCATCATCATTTGCCTTGAGTACTGTTATGAAACTGGATTGTACAACTGTTCAGTTGCTTTTAGTATAGCTACCAATTGGTTTGGTTCTTTAGAATAATGTTGTGTTGCTCTCAGTTGACCATATCGATGGCTTAGGGTTCTGATGTATTACTATTATGTTGCTCTCAAAGGACAGTGTGAATCGTATTGTGTAACATATGTTTAACTTGCGTGTTTCCCTGATTAGACGGTATCAATTGCCTGAGTTACTGTTGTACAATTGGTAGCTCTTCCAATGACATTTGATCAAAAGGCTAGATTACTTATTGAAAACTGTTGTGTTAATCCTAGTGAACTGTATCATTGCCTAAGATGTTATTATGAAATGCCATGTTGGTCTCATTGGATGATAGGAATTTGTTCTTAGTGTTTCACATCAATAGCCTAGTGTACAATTGTACAATTATTATGTTTCTCTCAGAGGACCTTATCAATAAGCTAGGGTATCATGCATAACATAATATGGATTTCTTAGGTGAACATATGTTTAGCCTACTGTACGAAGGTGCAATGGTTATGTTCTTACCAGATGGTTTATGAATAGACAAGTTATATTAATGTATAGATGTTGTGTTGCTCTCAGAAGACTACCAATTGCCTTAAGTACCACTGTTGATGTTAAGTTTCTCTCAGTGACATTATCAATAGACAAAAAATACTAATGTGTAGCTGTTTTTTTTCACTTAATAGACAGTATTCATAGGTCAGTGTACTGAATAATACCAGGTAAATAGGTGCTAAGTTGTTGGGTTGCTCTCAGTGGAAAGTATGAATTGTGTCGGATACGAATGTATGACTGTTTTGTTGTTCTTAGTAGACCGTACCAATAGCATTGGATACTTGGTATCAACTGCATCATCATTTGCCTTGAGTACTGTTATGAAACTGGATTGTACAACTGTTCAGTTGCTTTTAGTATAGCTACCAATTGGTTTGGTTCTTTAGAATAATGTTGTGTTGCTCTCAGTTGACCATATCGATGGCTTAGGGTTCTGATGTATTACTATTATGTTGCTCTCAAAGGACAGTGTGAATGGTATTGTGTAACATGTGTTTAACTTGCGTGTTTCCCTGATTAGACGGTATCAATTGCCTGAGTTACTGTTGTACAATTGGTAGCTCTTCCAATGACATTTGATCAAAAGGCTAGATTACTTATTGAAAACTGTTGTGTTAATCCTAGTGAACTGTATCATTGCCTAAGATGTTATTATGAAATGCCATGTTGGTCTCATTGGATGATAGGAATTTGTTCTTAGTGTTTCACATCAATAGCCTAGTGTACAATTGTACAATTATTATGTTTCTCTCAGAGGACCTTATCAATAAGCTAGGGTATCATGCATAACATAATATGGATTTCTTAGGTGAACATATGTTTAGCCTACTGTACGAAGGTGCAATGGTTATGTTCTTACCAGATGGTTTATGAATAGACAAGTTATATTAATGTATAGATGTTGTGTTGCTCTCAGAAGACTACCAATTGCCTTAAGTACCACTGTTGATGTTAAGTTTCTCTCAGTGACATTATCAATAGACAAAAAATACTAATGTGTAGCTGTTTTTTTTCACTTAATAGACAGTATTCATAGGTCAGTGTACTGAATAATACCAGGTAAATAGGTGCTAAGTTGTTGGGTTGCTCTCAGTGGAAAGTATGAATTGTGTCGGGTACGAATGTATGACTGTTTTGTTGTTCTTAGTAGACCGTACCAATAGCATTGGATACTTGGTATCAACTGCATCATCATTTGCCTTGAGTACTATTATGAAACTTGATTGTACAACTGTTCAGTTGCTTTTAGTATAGCTACCAATTGGTTTGGTTCTTTAGAATAATGTTGTCTTGCTCTCAGTTGACCATATCGATGGCTTAGGGTTCTGATGTATTACTATTATGTTGCTCTCAAAGGACAGTGTGAATGGTATTGTGTAACATGTGTTTAACTTGCGTGTTTCCCTGATTAGACGGTATCAATTGCCTGAGTTACTGTTGTACAATTGGTAGCTCTTCCAATGACATTTGATCAAAAGGCTAGATTACTTATTGAAAACTGTTGTGTTAATCCTAGTGAACTGTATCATTGCCTAAGATGTTATTATGAAATGCCATGTTGGTCTCATTTGATGATAGGAATTTGTTCTTAGTGATTCACATCAATAGCCTAGTGTACTATTGTACAATTATTATGTTTCTCACAGAGGACCTTATCAATAAGCTAAGGTATCATTCATAAGACAATATGGTTTTCTTAGGTGAACATATGTTTAGCCTACTGTACGAAGGTGCAATGGTTATGTTCTTACCAGATGGTTTATGAATAGACAAGTTATATTAATGTATAGATGTTGTGTTGCTCTCAGAAGACTACCAATTGCCTTAAGTACCACTGTTGATGTTAAGTTTCTCTCAGTGACATTATCAATAGACAAAAAATACTAATGTGTAGCTGTTTTTTTTCACTTAATAGACAGTATTCATAGGTCAGTGTACTGAATAATACCAGGTAAATAGGTGCTAAGTTGTTGGGTTGCTCTCAGTGGAAAGTATGAATTGTGTCGGGTACGAATGTATGACTGTTTTGTTGTTCTTAGTAGACCGTACCAATAGCATTGGATACTTGGTATCAACTGCATCATCATTTGCCTTGAGTACTGTTATGAAACTGGATTGTACAACTGTTCAGTTGCTTTTAGTATAGCTACCAATTGGTTTGGTTCTTTAGAATAATGTTGTGTTGCTCTCAGTTGACCATATCGATGGCTTAGGGTTCTGATGTATTACTATTATGTTGCTCTCAAAGGACAGTGTGAATGGTATTGTGTAACATGTGTTTAACTTGCGTGTTTCCCTGATTAGACGGTATCAATTGCCTGAGTTACTGTTGTACAATTGGTAGCTCTTCCAATGACATTTGATCAAAAGGCTAGATTACTTATTGAAAACTGTTGTGTTAATCCTAGTGAACTGTATCATTGCCTAAGATGTTATTATGAAATGCCATGTTGGTCTCATTGGATGATAGGAATTTGTTCTTAGTGTTTCACATCAATAGCCTAGTGTACAATTGTACAATTATTATGTTTCTCTCAGAGGACCTTATCAATAAGCTAGGGTATCATGCATAACATAATATGGATTTCTTAGGTGAACATATGTTTAGCCTACTGTACGAAGGTGCAATGGTTATGTTCTTACCAGATGGTTTATGAATAGACAAGTTATATTAATGTATAGATGTTGTGTTGCTCTCAGAAGACTACCAATTGCCTTAAGTACCACTGTTGATGTTAAGTTTCTCTCAGTGACATTATCAATAGACAAAAAATACTAATGTGTAGCTGTTTTTTTTCACTTAATAGACAGTATTCATAGGTCAGTGTACTGAATAATACCAGGTAAATAGGTGCTAAGTTGTTGGGTTGCTCTCAGTGGAAAGTATGAATTGTGTCGGGTACGAATGTATGACTGTTTTGTTGTTCTTAGTAGACCGTACCAATAGCATTGGATACTTGGTATCAACTGCATCATCATTTGCCTTGAGTACTATTATGAAACTGGATTGTACAACTGTTCAGTTGCTTTTAGTATAGCTACCAATTGGTTTGGTTCTTTAGAATAATGTTGTGTTGCTCTCAGTTGACCATATCGATGGCTTAGGGTTCTGATGTATTACTATTATGTTGCTCTCAAAGGACAGTGTGAATGGTATTGTGTAACATGTGTTTAACTTGCGTGTTTCCCTGATTAGACGGTATCAATTGCCTGAGTTACTGTTGTACAATTGGTAGCTCTTCCAATGACATTTGATCAAAAGGCTAGATTACTTATTGAAAACTGTTGTGTTAATCCTAGTGAACTGTATCATTGCCTAAGATGTTATTATGAAATGCCATGTTGGTCTCATTTGATGATAGGAATTTGTTCTTAGTGATTCACATCAATAGCCTAGTGTACTATTGTACAATTATTATGTTTCTCACAGAGGACCTTATCAATAAGCTAAGGTATCATTCATAAGACAATATGGTTTTCTTAGGTGAACATATGTTTAGCCTACTGTACGAAGGTGCAATGGTTATGTTCTTACCAGATGGTTTATGAATAGACAAGTTATATTAATGTATAGATGTTGTGTTGCTCTCAGAAGACTACCAATTGCCTTAAGTACCACTGTTGATGTTAAGTTTCTCTCAGTGACATTATCAATAGACAAAAAATACTAATGTGTAGCTGTTTTTTTTCACTTAATAGACAGTATTCATAGGTCAGTGTACTGAATAATACCAGGTAAATAGGTGCTAAGTTGTTGGGTTGCTCTCAGTGGAAAGTATGAATTGTGTCGGGTACGAATGTATGACTGTTTTGTTGTTCTTAGTAGACCGTACCAATAGCATTGGATACTTGGTATCAACTGCATCATCATTTGCCTTGAGTACTGTTATGAAACTGGATTGTACAACTGTTCAGTTGCTTTTAGTATAGCTACCAATTGGTTTGGTTCTTTAGAATAATGTTGTGTTGCTCTCAGTTGACCATATCGATGGCTTAGGGTTCTGATGTATTACTATTATGTTGCTCTCAAAGGACAGTGTGAATCGTATTGTGTAACATATGTTTAACTTACGTGTTGCTCCGATTAGACGGTATCAATTGCCTGAGTTACTGTTGTACAATTGGTAGCTCTTCCAATGACATTTGATCAAAAGGCTAGATTACTTATTGAAAACTGTTGTGTTAATCCTAGTGAACTGTATCATTGCCTAAGATGTTATTATGAAATGCCATGTTGGTCTCATTGGATGATAGGAATTTGTTCTTAGTGTTTCACATCAATAGCCTAGTGTACAATTGTACAATTATTATGTTTCTCTCAGAGGACCTTATCAATAAGCTAGGGTATCATGCATAACATAATATGGATTTCTTAGGTGAACATATGTTTAGCTTACTGTACGAAGGTGCAATGGTTATGTTCTTACCAGATGGTTTATGAATAGACAAGTTATATTAATGTATAGATGTTGTGTTGCTCTCAGAAGACTACCAATTGCCTTAAGTACCACTGTTGATGTTAAGTTTCTCTCAGTGACATTATCAATAGACAAAAAATACTAATGTGTAGCTGTTTTTTTTCACTTAATAGACAGTATTCATAGGTCAGTGTACTGAATAATACCAGGTAAATAGGTGCTAAGTTGTTGGGTTGCTCTCAGTGGAAAGTATGAATTGTGTCGGGTACGAATGTATGACTGTTTTGTTGCTCTTAGTAGACCGTACCAATAGCATTGGATACTTGGTATCAACTGCATCATCATTTGCCTTGAGTACTATTATGAAACTGGATTGTACAACTGTTCAGTTGCTTTTAGTATAGCTACCAATTGGTTTGGTTCTTTAGAATAATGTTGTGTTGCTCTCAGTTGACCATATCGATGGCTTAGGGTTCTGATGTATTACTATTATGTTGCTCTCAAAGGACAGTGTGAATCGTATTGTGTAACATGTGTTTAACTTGCGTGTTTCCCTGATTAGACGGTATCAATTGCCTGAGTTCCTGTTGTACAATTGGTAGCTCTTCCAATGACATTTGATCAAAAGGCTAGATTACTTATTGAAAACTGTTGTGTTAATCCTAGTGAACTGTATCATTGCCTAAGATGTTATTATGAAATGCCATGTTGGTCTCATTGGATGATAGGAATTTGTTCTTAGTGATTCACATCAATAGCCTAGTGTACTATTGTACAATTATTATGTTTCTCTCAGAGGACCTTATCAATAAGCTAAGGTATCATGCATAACATATATAATATTGTTTTTTTAGGTGAACATATGTTTAGCCTACTGTACTAAGTTGCAATGGTTATGTTCTTACCAGAAGGTTTATGAATAGACAAGTTATATTAATGTATAGATGTTGTGTTTCTCTCAGAAGACTACCAATTTCCTTAGGTACCACTATTGATGTTAAGTTTCTCTCAGTGACATTATCAATAGACAAAAAATACTAATGTGTAGCTGTTTTATTTCACTCAATAGACAGTATTCATAGGTCAGTGTACTGAATAATACCAGGTAAATAGGTGCTAAGTTGTTGGGTTGCTCTCAGTGGAAAGTATGAATTGTGTTGGGTATGAATGTATGACTGTTTTATTGTTCTTAGTAGACCGTACCAATAGCATTGGATACTTGGTATCAACTGCATCATCATTTGCCTTGAGTACTATTATGAAACTGGATTGTACAACTGTTCGGTTGCTTTTAGTATAGCTACCAATTGGTTTGGTTCTTTAGAATAATGTTGTGTTGCTCTCAGTTGACCATATCGATGGCTTAGGGTTCTGATGTATTACTATTATGTTGCTCTCAATGGACAGTGTGGATCGTATTGTGTAACATATGTTTAACTTACGTGTTGCTCCAATTAGACGGTATCAATTGCCTGAGTTACTGTTGTACAATTGGTAGCTCTTCCAATGACATTTGATCAAAAGGCTAGATTACTTATTGAAAACTGTTGTGTTAATCCTAGTGAACTGTATCATTGCCTAGTGATTCACATCAATAGCCTAGTGTACTATTGTACAATTATTATGTTTCTCTCAGAGGACCTTATCAATAAGCTAGGGTATCATGCATAAAATAATATGGTGTTCCAAGGTGAACATATGTTTAGCCTACTGTATTAAGGTGCAATGATTATGTTCTTACCAGAAGGTTTATGAATAGACAAGTTATGTTAATGTATAGATGTTGTGTTGCTCTCAGAAGACTACCAATTGCCTTAGGTACCACTATTGATGTTAAGTTTCTCTCAGTGACATTATCAATAGACAAAAAATACTAATGTGTAGCTGTTTTATTTACTCAATAGACAGTATTCATAGGTCAGTGTACTGAATAATACCAGGTAAATAGGTGCTAAGTTGTTGGGTTGCTCTCAATGGAAAGTTTGAATTGTGTCGGGTACGAATGTATGACTGTTTTATTGTTCTTAGTAGACCGTACCAATAGCATTGGATACTTGGTATCAACTGCATCATCATTTGCCTTGAGTACTATTATGAAACTGGATTGTACAACTGTTCGGTTGCTTTTAGTATAGCTACCAATTGGTTTGGTTCTTTAGAATAATGTTGTGTTGCTCTCAGTTGACCATATCGATGGCTTAGGGTTCTGATGTATTACTATTATGTTGCTCTCAAAGGACAGTGTGAATCGTATTGTGTAACATATGTTTAACTTACGTGTTGCTCCGATTAGACGGTATCAATTGCCTGAGTTACTGTTGTACAATTGGTAGCTCTTCCAATGACATTTGATCAAAAGGCTAGATTACTTATTGAAAACTGTTGTGTTAATCCTAGTGAACTGTATCATTGCCTAAGATGTTATTATGAAATGCCATGTTGGTCTCATTGGATGATAGGAATTTGTTCTTAGTGATTCACATCAATAGCCTAGTGTACAATTGTACAATTATTATGTTTCTCTCAGAGGACCTTATCAATAAGCTAGGGTATCATGCATAACATAATATGGATTTCTTAGGTGAACATATGTTTAGCCTACTGTACGAAGGTGCAATGGTTATGTTCTTACCAGATGGTTTATGAATAGATAAGTTATATTAATGTATAGATGTTGTGTTGCTCTCAGAAGACTACCAATTGCCTTAAGTACCACTGGTGATGTTAAGTTTCTCTCAGTGACATTATCAATAGACAAAAAATACTAATGTGTAGCTGTTTTTTTTTCACTTAATAGACAGTATTCATAGGTCAGTGTACTTAATAATACCAGGTAAATAGGTGCTAAGTTGTTGGGTTGCTCTCAGTGGAAAGTATTAATTGTGTCGGGTACGAATGTATGACTGTTTTGTTGCTCTTAGTAGACCGTACCAATAGCATTGGATACTTGGTATCAACTGCATCATCATTTGCCTTGAGTACTATTATGAAACTGGATTGTACAACTGTTCAGTTGGTTTTAGTATAGCTACCAATTGGTTTGGTTCTTTAGAATAATGTTATGTTGCTCTCAGTTGACCATATCGATGGCTTAGGGTTCTGATGTATTACTATTATGTTGCTCTCAAAGGACAGTGTGAATCGTATTGTGTAACATATGTTTAACTTACGTGTTGCTCCGATTAGACGGTATCAATTGCCTGAGTTACTGTTGTACAATTGGTAGCTCTTCCAATGACATTTGATCAAAAGGCTAGATTACTTATTGAAAACTGTTGTGTTAATCCTAGTGAACTGTATCATTGCCTAAGATGTTATTATGAAATGCCATGTTGGTCTCATTGGATGATAGGAATTTGTTCTTAGTGTTTCACATCAATAGCCTAGTGTACAATTGTACAATTATTATGTTTCTCTCAGAGGACCTTATCAATAAGCTAGGGTATCATGCATAACATAATATGGATTTCTTAGGTGAACATATGTTTAGCCTACTGTACGAAGGTGCAATGGTTATGTTCTTACCAGATGGTTTATGAATAGACAAGTTATATTAATGTATAGATGTTGTGTTGCTCTCAGAAGACTACCAATTGCCTTAAGTACCACTGTTGATGTTAAGTTTCTCTCAGTGACATTATCAATAGACAAAAAATACTAATGTGTAGCTGTTTTTTTTCACTTAATAGACAGTATTCATAGGTCAGTGTACTGAATAATACCAGGTAAATAGGTGCTAAGTTGTTGGGTTGCTCTCAGTGGAAAGTATGAATTGTGTCGGATACGAATGTATGACTGTTTTGTTGTTCTTAGTAGACCGTACCAATAGCATTGGATACTTGGTATCAACTGCATCATCATTTGCCTTGAGTACTGTTATGAAACTGGATTGTACAACTGTTCGGTTGCTTTTAGTATAGCTACCAATTGGTTTGGTTCTTTAGAATAATGTTGTGTTGCTCTCAGTTGACCATATCGATGGCTTAGGGTTCTGATGTATTACTATTATGTTGCTCTCAAAGGACAGTGTGAATGGTATTGTGTAACATGTGTTTAACTTGCGTGTTTCCCTGATTAGACGGTATCAGTTGCCTGAGTTACTGTTGTACAATTGGTAGCTCTTCCAATGACATTTGATCAAAAGGCTAGATTACTTATTGAAAACTGTTGTGTTAATCCTAGTGAACTGTATCATTGCCTAAGATGTTATTATGAAATGCCATGTTGGTCTCATTGGATGATAGGAATTTGTTCTTAGTGTTTCACATCAATAGCCTAGTGTACAATTGTACAATTATTATGTTTCTCTCAGAGGACCTTATCAATAAGCTAGGGTATCATGCATAACATAATATGGATTTCTTAGGTGAACATATGTTTAGCCTACTGTACGAAGGTGCAATGGTTATGTTCTTACCAGATGGTTTATGAATAGACAAGTTATATTAATGTATAGATGTTGTGTTGCTCTCAGAAGACTACCAATTGCCTTAAGTACCACTGTTGATGTTAAGTTTCTCTCAGTGACATTATCAATAGACAAAAAATACTAATGTGTAGCTGTTTTTTTTCACTTAATAGACAGTATTCATAGGTCAGTGTACTGAATAATACCAGGTAAATAGGTGCTAAGTTGTTGGGTTGCTCTCAGTGGAAAGTATGAATTGTGTCGGGTACGAATGTATGACTGTTTTGTTGCTCTTAGTAGACTGTACCAATAGCATTGGATACTTGGTATCAACTGCATCATCATTTGCCTTGAGTACTATTATGAAACTGGATTGTACAACTGTTCAGTTGCTTTTAGTATAGCTACCAATTGGTTTGGTTCTTTAGAATAATGTTGTCTTGCTCTCAGTTGACCATATCGATGGCTTAGGGTTCTGATGTATTACTATTATGTTGCTCTCAAAGGACAGTGTGAATGGTATTGTGTAACATGTGTTTAACTTGCGTGTTTCCCTGATTAGACGGTATCAATTGCCTGAGTTACTGTTGTACAATTGGTAGCTCTTCCAATGACATTTGATCAAAAGGCTAGATTACTTATTGAAAACTGTTGTGTTAATCCTAGTGAACTGTATCATTGCCTAAGATGTTATTATGAAATGCCATGTTGGTCTCATTTGATGATAGGAATTTGTTCTTAGTGATTCACATCAATAGCCTAGTGTACTATTGTACAATTATTATGTTTCTCACAGAGGACCTTATCAATAAGCTAAGGTATCATTCATAAGACAATATGGTTTTCTTAGGTGAACATATGTTTAGCCTACTGTACGAAGGTGCAATGGTTATGTTCTTACCAGATGGTTTATGAATAGACAAGTTATATTAATGTATAGATGTTGTGTTGCTCTCAGAAGACTACCAATTGCCTTAAGTACCACTGTTGATGTTAAGTTTCTCTCAGTGACATTATCAATAGACAAAAAATACTAATGTGTAGCTGTTTTTTTTCACTTAATAGACAGTATTCATAGGTCAGTGTACTGAATAATACCAGGTAAATAGGTGCTAAGTTGTTGGGTTGCTCTCAGTGGAAAGTATGAATTGTGTCGGGTACGAATGTATGACTGTTTTGTTGTTCTTAGTAGACCGTACCAATAGCATTGGATACTTGGTATCAACTGCATCATCATTTGCCTTGAGTACTGTTATGAAACTGGATTGTACAACTGTTCAGTTGCTTTTAGTATAGCTACCAATTGGTTTGGTTCTTTAGAATAATGTTGTGTTGCTCTCAGTTGACCATATCGATGGCTTAGGGTTCTGATGTATTACTATTATGTTGCTCTCAAAGGACAGTGTGAATCGTATTGTGTAACATATGTTTAACTTACGTGTTGCTCCGATTAGACGGTATCAATTGCCTGAGTTACTGTTGTACAATTGGTAGCTCTTCCAATGACATTTGATCAAAAGGCTAGATTACTTATTGAAAACTGTTGTGTTAATCCTAGTGAACTGTATCATTGCCTAAGATGTTATTATGAAATGCCATGTTGGTCTCATTGGATGATAGGAATTTGTTCTTAGTGTTTCACATCAATAGCCTAGTGTACAATTGTACAATTATTATGTTTCTCTCAGAGGACCTTATCAATAAGCTAGGGTATCATGCATAACATAATATGGATTTCTTAGGTGAACATATGTTTAGCTTACTGTACGAAGGTGCAATGGTTATGTTCTTACCAGATGGTTTATGAATAGACAAGTTATATTAATGTATAGATGTTGTGTTGCTCTCAGAAGACTACCAATTGCCTTAAGTACCACTGTTGATGTTAAGTTTCTCTCAGTGACATTATCAATAGACAAAAAATACTAATGTGTAGCTGTTTTTTTTCACTTAATAGACAGTATTCATAGGTCAGTGTACTGAATAATACCAGGTAAATAGGTGCTAAGTTGTTGGGTTGCTCTCAGTGGAAAGTATGAATTGTGTCGGGTACGAATGTATGACTGTTTTGTTGCTCTTAGTAGACCGTACCAATAGCATTGGATACTTGGTATCAACTGCATCATCATTTGCCTTGAGTACTATTATGAAACTGGATTGTACAACTGTTCAGTTGCTTTTAGTATAGCTACCAATTGGTTTGGTTCTTTAGAATAATGTTGTGTTGCTCTCAGTTGACCATATCGATGGCTTAGGGTTCTGATGTATTACTATTATGTTGCTCTCAAAGGACAGTGTGAATCGTATTGTGTAACATGTGTTTAACTTGCGTGTTTCCCTGATTAGACGGTATCAATTGCCTGAGTTCCTGTTGTACAATTGGTAGCTCTTCCAATGACATTTGATCAAAAGGCTAGATTACTTATTGAAAACTGTTGTGTTAATCCTAGTGAACTGTATCATTGCCTAAGATGTTATTATGAAATGCCATGTTGGTCTCATTGGATGATAGGAATTTGTTCTTAGTGATTCACATCAATAGCCTAGTGTACTATTGTACAATTATTATGTTTCTCTCAGAGGACCTTATCAATAAGCTAAGGTATCATGCATAACATATATAATATTGTTTTTTTAGGTGAACATATGTTTAGCCTACTGTACTAAGTTGCAATGGTTATGTTCTTACCAGAAGGTTTATGAATAGACAAGTTATATTAATGTATAGATGTTGTGTTTCTCTCAGAAGACTACCAATTGCCTTAGGTACCACTATTGATGTTAAGTTTCTCTCAGTGACATTATCAATAGACAAAAAATACTAATGTGTAGCTGTTTTATTTCACTCAATAGACAGTATTCATAGGTCAGTGTACTGAATAATACCAGGTAAATAGGTGCTAAGTTGTTGGGTTGCTCTCAGTGGAAAGTATGAATTGTGTTGGGTATGAATGTATGACTGTTTTGTTGCTCTTAGTAGACCGTACCAATAGCATTGGATACTTGGTATCAACTGCATCATCATTTGCCTTGAGTACTATTATGAAACTGGATTGTACAACTGTTCGGTTGCTTTTAGTATAGCTACCAATTGGTTTGGTTCTTTAGAATAATGTTGTGTTGCTCTCAGTTGACCATATCGATGGCTTAGGGTTCTGATGTATTACTATTATGTTGCTCTCAAAGGACAGTGTGAATCGTATTGTGTAACATATGTTTAACTTACGTGTTGCTCCGATTAGACGGTATCAATTGCCTGAGTTACTGTTGTACAATTGGTAGCTCTTCCAATGACATTTGATCAAAAGGCTAGATTACTTATTGAAAACTGTTGTGTTAATCCTAGTGAACTGTATCATTGCCTAAGATGTTGTTATGAAATGCCATGTTGGTCTCATTGGATGATAGGAATTTGTTCTTAGTGATTCACATCAATAGCCTAGTGTACTATTGTACAATTATTATGTTTCTCTCAGAGGACCTTATCAATAAGCTAAGGTATCATGCATAACATATATAATATTGTTTTTTTAGGTGAACATATGTTTAGCCTACTGTACTAAGGTGCAATGGTTATGTTCTTACCAGAAGGTTTATGAATAGACAAGTTATATTAATGTATAGATGTTGTGTTGCTCTCAGAAGACTACCAATTGCCTTAGGTACCACTATTGATGTTTAGTTTCTTTCAGTGACATTAGTAGCTTTTATGAAAAATGACAAAAAATACTAATGTGTAGCTGTTTTATTTACTCAATAGACAGTATTCATAGGTCAGTGTACTGAATAATACCAGGTAAATAGGTGCTAAGTTGTTGGGTTGCTCTCAGTGGAAAGTTTGAATTGTGTCGGGTACGAATGTATGATTGTTTTGTTGCTCTTAGTAGACCGTACCAATAGCATTGGATACTTGGTATCAACTGCATCATCATTTGCCTTGAGTACTGTTATAAAACTGGATTGTACAACTGTTCGGTTGCTTTTAGTATAGCTACCAATTGGTTTGGTTCTTTAGAATAATGTTATGTTGCTCTGAGTTGACCATATCGATGGCTTAGGGTTCTGATGTATTACTATTATGTTGCTCTCAAAGGACAGTGTGAATCGTATTGTGTAACATATGTGTAACTGACGTGTTTCCCTGATTAGACGGTATCAATTGCCTGAGTTACTGTTGTACAATTGGTAGCTCTTCCAATGACATTTGATCAAAAGGCTAGATTACTTATTGAAAACTGTTGTGTTAATCCTAGTGAACTGTATCATTGCCTAAGATGTTATTATGAAATGCCATGTTGGTCTCATTGGATGATAGGAATTTGTTCTTAGTGATTCACACAAATAGCCTAGTGTACTATTTTACAATTATTATGTTTCTCTCAGACGACCTTATCAATAAGCTAGGGTATCATGCATAAGATAATTTGGTATTCTTAGGTGAACCTACGTTTAGCCTACTGTACTAAGGTGCAATGGTTATATTCTTACCAGAAGGTTTATGAATAGACAAGTTATATTAATGTATAGATGTTGTGTTGCTCTCAGAAGACTACCAATTGCCTTAGGTACCACTATTGATGTTAAGTTTCTCTCAGTGACATTATCAATAGACAAAAAATACTAATGTGTAGCTGGTTTATTTCACTCAATAGACAGTATTCATAGGTCAGTGTACTGAATAATACCAGGTAAATAGGTGCTAAGTTGTTGGGTTGCTCTCAGTGGAAAGTTTGAATTGTGTCGGGTACGAATGTATGACTGTTTTGTTGTTCTTAGTACACCGTACCAATAGCATTGGATACTTGGTATCAACTGCATCATCATTTGCCTTGAGTACTGTTATAAAACTGGATTGTACAACTGTTCAGTTGCTTTTAGTTTAGCTACCAATTGGTTTGGTTCTTTAGAATAATGTTATGTTGCTCTAAGTTGACCATATCGATGGCTTAGGGTTCTGATGTATTACTATTATGTTGCTCTCAAAGGACAGTGTGAATCGTATTGTGTTACATATGTGTAACTTACGTGTTTCTCTGATTAGACGGTATCAATTGCCTGAGTTACTGTTTTACAATTGGTAGCTCCTCTAATGACATTTGATCAAAAGGCTAGATTACTTATTGAAAACTATTGTGTAAATCCTAGTGAACTGTATCATTGCCTAGTGATTCACATCAATAGCCTAGTGTACTATTGTACAATTATTATGTTTCTCTCAGAGGACCTTATCAATAAGCTAGGGTATCATGCATAAAATAATATGGTGTTCCTAGGTGAACATATGTTTAGCCTACTGTATTAAGGTGCAATGGTTATGTTCTTACCAGAAGGTTTATGAATAGACAAGTTATATTAATGTATAGATGTTGTGTTGCTCTCAGAAGACTACCAATTGCCTTAGGTACCACTATTGATGTTAAGTTTCTCTCAGTGACATTATCAATAGACAAAAAATACTAATGTGTAGCTGGTTTATTTCACTCAATAGACAGTATTCATAGGTCTGTGTACTGAATAATACCAGGTAAATAGGTGCTAAGTTGTTGGGTTGCTCTCAGTGGAAAGTATGAATTGTGTTGGGTATGAATGTATGACTGTTTTGTTGCTCTTAGTAGACCGTACCAATAGCATTGGATACTTGGTATCAACTGCATCATCATTTGCCTTGAGTACTATTATGAAACTGGATTGTACAACTGTTCGGTTGCTTTTAGTATAGCTACCAATTGGTTTGGTTCTTTAGAATAATGTTGTGTTGCTCTCAGTTGACCATATCGATGGCTTAGGGTTCTGATGTATTACTATTATGTTGCTCTCAAAGGACAGTGTGAATCGTATTGTGTAACATATGTTTAACTTACGTGTTGCTCCGATTAGACGGTATCAATTGCCCGAGTTACTGTTGTACAATTGGTAGCTCTTCCAATGACATTTGATCAAAAGGCTAGATTACTTATTGAAAACTGTTGTGTCAATCCTAGTGAACTGTATCATTGCCTAAGATGTTATTATGAAATGCCATGTTGGTCTCATTGGATGATAGGAATTTATTCTTAGTGATTCACATCAATAGCCTAGTGTACAATTGTACAATTATTATGTTTCTCTCAGAGGACCTTATCAATAAGCTAGGGTATCATGCATAACATAATATGGATTTCTTAGGTGAACATATGTTTAGCCTACTGTACTAAGGTGCAATGGTTATGTTCTTATCAGAAGGTTTATGAATAGACAAGTTATATTAATGTATAGATGTTGTGTTGCTCTCAGAAGACTACCAATTGCCTTAGGTACCACTATTGATGTTTAGTTTCTCTCAGTGACATTATCAATAGACAAAAAATACTAATGTGTAGCTGTTTTATTTCACTCAATAGACAGTATTCATAGGTCAGTGTACTGAATAATACCAGGTAAATAGGTGCTAAGTTGTTGGGTTGCTCTCAGTGGAAAGTTTGAATTGTGTTGGGTATGAATGTATGACTGTTTTGTTGCTCTTAGTAGACCGTACCAATAGCATTGGATACTTGGTATCAACTGCATCATCATTTGCCTTGAGTACTATTATGAAACTGGATTGTACAACTGTTCAGTTGCTTTTAGTATAGCTACCAATTGGTTTGGTTCTTTAGAATAATGTTGTGTTGCTCTCAGTTGACCATATCGATGGCTTAGGGTTCTGATGTATTACTATTATGTTGCTCTCAAAGGACAGTGTGAATCGTATTGTGTAACATGTGTTTAACTTGCGTGTTTCCCTGATTAGACGGTATCAATTGCCTGAGTTCCTGTTGTACAATTGGTAGCTCTTCCAATGACATTTGATCAAAAGGCTAGATTACTTATTGAAAACTGTTGTGTTAATCCTAGTGAACTGTATCATTGCCTAAGATGTTATTATGAAATGCCATGTTGGTCTCATTGGATGATAGGAATTTGTTCTTAGTGATTCACATCAATAGCCTAGTGTACTATTGTACAATTATTATGTTTCTCTCAGAGGACCTTATCAATAAGCTAAGGTATCATGCATAACATATATAATATTGTTTTTTTAGGTGAACATATGTTTAGCCTACTGTACTAAGTTGCAATGGTTATGTTCTTACCAGAAGGTTTATGAATAGACAAGTTATATTAATGTATAGATGTTGTGTTTCTCTCAGAAGACTACCAATTGCCTTAGGTACCACTATTGATGTTAAGTTTCTCTCAGTGACATTATCAATAGACAAAAAATACTAATGTGTAGCTGTTTTATTTCACTCAATAGACAGTATTCATAGGTCAGTGTACTGAATAATACCAGGTAAATAGGTGCTAAGTTGTTGGGTTGCTCTCAGTGGAAAGTATGAATTGTGTTGGGTATGAATGTATGACTGTTTTGTTGCTCTTAGTAGACCGTACCAATAGCATTGGATACTTGGTATCAACTGCATCATCATTTGCCTTGAGTACTATTATGAAACTGGATTGTACAACTGTTCGGTTGCTTTTAGTATAGCTACCAATTGGTTTGGTTCTTTAGAATAATGTTGTGTTGCTCTCAGTTGACCATATCGATGGCTTAGGGTTCTGATGTATTACTATTATGTTGCTCTCAAAGGACAGTGTGAATCGTATTGTGTAACATATGTTTAACTTACGTGTTGCTCCGATTAGACGGTATCAATTGCCTGAGTTACTGTTGTACAATTGGTAGCTCTTCCAATGACATTTGATCAAAAGGCTAGATTACTTATTGAAAACTGTTGTGTTAATCCTAGTGAACTGTATCATTGCCTAAGATGTTATTATGAAATGCCATGTTGGTCTCATTGGATGATAGGAATTTGTTCTTAGTGATTCACATCAATAGCCTAGTGTACAATTGTACAATTATTATGTTTCTCTCAGAGGACCTTATCAATAAGCTAGGGTATCATGCATAAAATAATATGGATTTCTTAGGTGAACATATGTTTAGCCTACTGTACTAAGGTGCAATGGTTATGTTCTTACCAGAAGGTTTATGAATAGACAAGTTATATTAATGTATAGATGTTGTGTTGCTCTCAGAAGACTACCAATTGCCTTAGGTACCACTATTGATGTTTAGTTTCTCTCAGTGACATTATCAATAGACAAAAAATACTAATGTGTAGCTGTTTTATTTCACTCAATAGACAGTATTCATAGGTCAGTGTACTGAATAATACCAGGTAAATAGGTGCTAAGTTGTTGGGTTGCTCTCAGTGGAAAGTTTGAATTGTGTTGGGTATGAATGTATGACTGTTTTGTTGCTCTTAGTAGACCGTACCAATAGCATTGGATACTTGGTATCAACTGCATCATCATTTGCCTTGAGTACTATTATGAAACTGGATTGTACAACTGTTCAGTTGCTTTTAGTATAGCTACCAATTGGTTTGGTTCTTTAGAATAATGTTGTGTTGCTCTGAGTTGACCATATCGATGGCTTAGGGTTCTGATGTATTACTATTATGTTGCTCTCAAAGGACAGTGTGAATCGTATTGTGTAACATGTGTTTAACATGCGTGTTTCCCTGATTAGACGGTATCAATTGCCTGAGTTCCTGTTGTACAATTGGTAGCTCTTCCAATGACATTTGATCAAAAGGCTAGATTACTTATTGAAAACTGTTGTGTTAATCCTAGTGAACTGTATCATTGCCTAAGATGTTATTATGAAATGCCATGTTGGTCTCATTGGATGATAGGAATTTGTTCTTAGTGATTCACATCAATAGCCTAGTGTACTATTGTACAATTATTATGTTTCTCTCAGAGGACCTTATCAATAAGCTAAGGTATCATGCATAACATATATAATATTGTTTTTTTAGGTGAACATATGTTTAGCCTACTGTACTAAGGTGCAATGGTTATGTTCTTACCAGAAGGTTTATGAATAGACAAGTTATATTAATGTATAGATGTTGTGTTGCTCTCAGAAGACTACCAATTGCCTTAGGTACCACTATTGATGTTTAGTTTCTTTCAGTGACATTAGTAGCTTTTATGAAAAATGACAAAAAATACTAATGTGTAGCTGTTTTATTTACTCAATAGACAGTATTCATAGGTCAGTGTACTGAATAATACCAGGTAAATAGGTGCTAAGTTGTTGGGTTGCTCTCAGTGGAAAGTTTCAATTGTGTCGGGTACGAATGTATGATTGTTTTGTTGCTCTTAGTAGACCGTACCAATAGCATTGGATACTTGGTATCAACTGCATCATCATTTGCCTTGAGTACTGTTATAAAACTGGATTGTACAACTGTTCGGTTGCTTTTAGTATAGCTACCAATTGGTTTGGTTCTTTAGAATAATGTTGTGTTGCTCTGAGTTGACCATATCGATGGCTTAGGGTTCTGATGTATTACTATTATGTTGCTCTCAAAGGACAGTGTGAATCGTATTGTGTAACATATGTGTAACTTACGTGTTTCCCTGATTAGACGGTATCAATTGCCTGAGTTACTGTTGTACAATTGGTAGCTCTTCCAATGACATTTGATCAAAAGGCTAGATTACTTATTGAAAACTGTTGTGTTAATCCTAGTGAACTGTATCATTGCCTAAGATGTTATTATGAAATGCCATGTTGGTCTCATTGGATGATAGGAATTTGTTCTTAGTGATTCACACAAATAGCCTAGTGTACTATTTTACAATTATTATGTTTCTCTCAGACGACCTTATCAATAAGCTAGGGTATCATGCATAAGATAATTTGGTATTCTTAGGTGAACCTACGTTTAGCCTACTGTACTAAGGTGCAATGGTTATATTCTTACCAGAAGGTTTATGAATAGACAAGTTATATTAATGTATAGATGTTGTGTTGCTCTCAGAAGACTACCAATTGCCTTAGGTACCACTATTGATGTTAAGTTTCTCTCAGTGACATTATCAATAGACAAAAAATACTAATGTGTAGCTGGTTTATTTCACTCAATAGACAGTATTCATAGGTCAGTGTACTGAATAATACCAGGTAAATAGGTGCTAAGTTGTTGGGTTGCTCTCAGTGGAAAGTTTGAATTGTGTCGGGTACGAATGTATGACTGTTTTGTTGTTCTTAGTAGACCGTACCAATAGCATTGGATACTTGGTATCAACTGCATCATCATTTGCCTTGAGTACTGTTATAAATCTGGATTGTACAACTGTTCAGTTGCTTTTAGTATAGCTACCAATGGGTTTGGTTCTTTTGAATAATGTTGTGTTGCTCTCAGTTGACCATATCGATGGCTTAGGGTTCTGATGTATTACTATTATGTTGCTCTCAAAGGACAGTGTGAATCGTATTGTGTAACATTATGTAACTTACGTGTTTCCCTGATTAGACGGTATCAATTGCCTGAGTTACTGTTTTACAATTGGTAGCTCTTCTAATGACATTTGATCAAAAGGCTAGATTACTTATTGAAAACTGTTGTGTTAATCCTAGTGAACTGTATCATTGCCTAAGATGTTATTATGAAATGCCATGTTGGTGTCATTGGATGATAGGAATTTGTTCTTAGTGATTCACATCAATAGCCTAGTGTACTATTTTACAATTATTATGTTTCTCTCAGAGGACCTTATCAATAAGCTAGGGTATCATGCATAAGATAATTTGGTTTTCTTAGGTGAACATATGTTTAGCCTACTGTACTAAGGTGCAATGGTTATGTTCTTACCAGAAGGTTTATGAATAGACAAGTTACATGTATATTAATGTATAGATGTTGTGTTGCTCTCAGAAGACTACCAATTGCCTTAGGTACCACTATTGATGTTTAGTTTCTTTCAGTGACATTAGTAGCTTTTATGAAAAATGACAAAAAATACTAATGTGTAGCTGTTTTTTTTCACTCAATAGACAGTATTCATAGGTCAGTGTACTGAATAATACCAGGGAAATAGGTGCTAAGTTGTTGGGTTGCTCTCAGTGGAAAGTTTGAATTGTGTCGGGTACGAATGTATGACTGTTTTGTTGTTCTTAGTAGACCGTACCAATAGCATTGGATACTTGGTATCAACTGCATCATCATTTGCCTTGAGTACTGTTATAAAACTGGATTGTACAACTGTTCGGTTGCTTTTAGTATAGCTACCAATTGGTTTGGTTCTTTAGAATAATGTTGTGTTGCTCTCAGTTGACCATATCGATGGCTTAGGGTTCTGATGTATTACTATTATGTTGCTCTCAAAGGACAGTGTGAATCGTATTGTGTAACATGTGTACGGTAACTTACGTGTTTCTCTGATTAGACGGTATCAATTGCCTGAGTTACTGTTGTACAATTGGTAGCTCTTCTATTGACATTTGATCAAAAGGCTTGATTACTTATTGAAAACTGTTGTGTTAATCCTAGTGAACTGTATCATTGCCTAAGATGTTATTATGAAATGCCATGTTGGTCTCATTGGATGATAGGAATTTGTTCTTAGTGATTCACACCAATAACCTAGTGTACTATTGTACAATTATTATGTTTCTCTCAGAGGACCTTATCAATAAGCTAGGGTATCATGCATAAGATAATATGGTTTTCTTAGATGAACATATGTTTAGCCTACTGTACTAAGGTGCAATGGTTATGTTCTTACCAGAAGGTTTATGAATAGACAAGTTATATTAGTGTATAGATGTTGTGTTGCTCTCAGAAGACTACCAATTGCCTTAAGTACCACTATTGATGTTAAGTTTCTCTCAGTGACATTATCAATAAACAAAAAATACTAATGTGTAGCTGGTTTATTTCACTCAATAGACAGTATTCATAGGTCAGTGTACTGAATAATACCAGGGAAATAGGTGCTAAGTTGTTGGGTTGCTCTCAGTGGAAAGTTTGAATTGTGTCGGGTACGAATGTATGACTGTTTTATTGTTCTTAGTAGACCGTACCAATAGCATTGGATACTTGGTATCAACTGCATCATCATTTGCCTTGAGTACTATTATGAAACTGGATTGTACAACTGTTCGGTTGCTTTTAGTATAGCTACCAATTGGTTTGGTTCTTTAGAATAATGTTGTGTTGCTCTCAGTTGACCATATCGATGGCTTAGGGTTCTGATGTATTACTATTATGTTGCTCTCAAAGGACAGTGTGGATCGTATTGTGTAACATATGTTTAACTTACGTGTTGCTCCGATTAGACGGTATCAATTGCCTGAGTTACTGTTGTACAATTGGTAGCTCTTCCAATGACATTTGATCAAAAGGCTAGATTACTTATTGAAAACTGTTGTGTTAATCCTAGTGAACTGTATCATTGCCTAGTGATTCACATCAATAGCCTAGTGTACTATTGTACAATTATTATGTTTCTCTCAGAGGACCTTATCAATAAGCTAGGGTATCATGCATAAAATAATATGGTGTTCCAAGGTGAACATATGTTTAGCCTACTGTATTAAGGTGCAATGATTATGTTCTTACCAGAAGGTTTATGAATAGACAAGTTATGTTAATGTATAGATGTTGTGTTGCTCTCAGAAGACTACCAATTGCCTTAGGTACCACTATTGATGTTAAGTTTCTCTCAGTGACATTATCAATAGACAAAAAATACTAATGTGTAGCTGGTTTATTTCACTCAATAGACAGTATTCATAGGTCAGTGTACTGAATAATACCAGGTAAATAGGTGCTAAGTTGTTGGGTTGCTCTCAGTGGAAAGTTTGAATTGTGTCGGGTACGAATGTATGACTGTTTTATTGTTCTTAGTAGACCGTACCAATAGCATTGGATACTTGGTATCAACTGCATCATCATTTGCCTTGAGTACTATTATGAAACTGGATTGTACAACTGTTCGGTTGCTTTTAGTATAGCTACCAATTGGTTTGGTTCTTTAGAATAATGTTGTGTTGCTCTCAGTTGACCATATCGATGGCTTAGGGTTCTGATGTATTACTATTATGTTGCTCTCAAAGGACAGTGTGAATCGTATTGTGTAACATATGTTTAACTTACGTGTTGCTCCGATTAGACGGTATCAATTGCCTGAGTTACTGTTGTACAATTGGTAGCTCTTCCAATGACATTTGATCAAAAGGCTAGATTACTTATTGAAAACTGTTGTGTCAATCCTAGTGAACTGTATCATTGCCTAAGATGTTATTATGAAATGCCATGTTGGTCTCATTGGATGATAGGAATTTGTTCTTAGTGATTCACATCAATAGCCTAGTGTACAATTGTACAATTATTATGTTTCTCTCAGAGGACCTTATCAATAAGCTAGGGTATCATGCATAACATAATATGGATTTCTTAGGTGAACATATGTTTAGCCTACTGTACTAAGGTGCAATGGTTATGTTCTTACCAGAAGGTTTATGAATAGACAAGTTATATTAATGTATAGATGTTGTGTTGCTCTCAGAAGACTACCAATTGCCTTAGGTACCACTATTGATGTTTAGTTTCTCTCAGTGACATTATCAATAGACAAAAAATACTAATGTGTAGCTGTTTTATTTCACTCAATAGACAGTATTCATAGGTCAGTGTACTGAATAATACCAGGTAAATAGGTGCTAAGTTGTTGGGTTGCTCTCAGTGGAAAGTTTGAATTGTGTTGGGTATGAATGTATGACTGTTTTGTTGCTCTTAGTAGACCGTACCAATAGCATTGGATACTTGGTATCAACTGCATCATCATTTGCCTTGAGTACTATTATGAAACTGGATTGTACAACTGTTCAGTTGCTTTTAGTATAGCTACCAATTGGTTTGGTTCTTTAGAATAATGTTGTGTTGCTCTGAGTTGACCATATCGATGGCTTAGGGTTCTGATGTATTACTATTATGTTGCTCTCAAAGGACAGTGTGAATCGTATTGTGTAACATGTGTTTAACATGCGTGTTTCCCTGATTAGACGGTATCAATTGCCTGAGTTCCTGTTGTACAATTGGTAGCTCTTCCAATGACATTTGATCAAAAGGCTAGATTACTTATTGAAAACTGTTGTGTTAATCCTAGTGAACTGTATCATTGCCTAAGATGTTATTATGAAATGCCATGTTGGTCTCATTGGATGATAGGAATTTGTTCTTAGTGATTCACATCAATAGCCTAGTGTACTATTGTACAATTATTATGTTTCTCTCAGAGGACCTTATCAATAAGCTAAGGTATCATGCATAACATATATAATATTGTTTTTTTAGGTGAACATATGTTTAGCCTACTGTACTAAGGTGCAATGGTTATGTTCTTACCAGAAGGTTTATGAATAGACAAGTTATATTAATGTATAGATGTTGTGTTGCTCTCAGAAGACTACCAATTGCCTTAGGTACCACTATTGATGTTTAGTTTCTTTCAGTGACATTAGTAGCTTTTATGAAAAATGACAAAAAATACTAATGTGTAGCTGTTTTATTTACTAAATAGACAGTATTCATAGGTCAGTGTACTGAATAATACCAGGTAAATAGGTGCTAAGTTGTTGGGTTGCTCTCAGTGGAAAGTTTGAATTGTGTCGGGTACGAATGTATGATTGTTTTGTTGCTCTTAGTAGACCGTACCAATAGCATTGGATACTTGGTATCAACTGCATCATCATTTGCCTTGAGTACTGTTATAAAACTGGATTGTACAACTGTTTAGTTGCTTTTAGTATAGCTACCAATTGGTTTGGTTCTTTAGAATAATGTTGTGTTGCTCTGAGTTGACCATATCGATGGCTTAGGGTTCTGATGTATTACTATTATGTTGCTCTCAAAGGACAGTGTGAATCGTATTGTGTAACATGTGTAACTTACGTGTTTCCCTGATTAGACGGTATCAATTGCCTGAGTTACTGTTTTACAATTGGTAGCTCCTCTAATGACATTTGATCAAAAGGCTAGATTACTTATTGAAAACTATTGTGTAAATCCTAGTGAACTGTATCATTGCCTAGTGATTCACATCAATAGCCTAGTGTACTATTGTACAATTATTATGTTTCTCTCAGAGGACCTTATCAATAAGCTAGGGTATCATGCATAAAATAATATGGTGTTCCTAGGTGAACATATGTTTAGCCTACTGTATTAAGGTGCAATGGTTATGTTCTTACCAGAAGGTTTATGAATAGACAAGTTATATTAATGTATAGATGTTGTGTTGCTCTCAGAAGACTACCAATTGCCTTAAGTACCACTATTGATGTTAAGTTTCTCTCAGTGACATTATCAATAGACAAAAAATACTAATGTGTAGCTGGTTTATTTCACTCAATAGACAGTATTCATAGGTCAGTGTACTGAATAATACCAGGTAAATAGGTGCTAAGTTGTTGGGTTTCTCTCAATGGAAAGTTTGAATTGTGTCGGGTACGAATGTATGACTGTTTTGTTGTTCTTAGTAGACCGTACCAATAGCATTGGATACTTGGTATCAACTGCATCATCATTTGCCTTGAGTACTGTTATAAAACTGGATTGTACAACTGTTCAGTTGCTTTTAGTATAGCTACCAATTGGTTTGGTTCTTTAGAATAATGTTGTGTTGCTCTCAGTTGACCATATCGATGACTTAGGGTTCTGATGTATTACTATTATGTTGCTCTCAAAGGACAGTGTGAATGGTATTGTGTAACATATGTGTAACTTACGTGTTTCTCTGATTAGACGGTATCAATTGCCTGAGTTACTGTTGTACAATTGGTAGCTCTTCCAATGACATTTGATCAAAAGGCTAGATTACTTATTGAAAACTATTGTGTAAATCCTAGTGAACTGTATCATTGCCTAGTGATTCACATCAATAGCCTAGTGTACTATTGTACAATTATTATGTTTCTCTCAGAGGACCTTATCAATAAGCTAGGGTATCATGCATAAAATAATATGGTGTTCCTAGGTGAACATATGTGCAATGGTTATGTTCTTACCAGAAGGTTTATGAATAGACAAGTCATATTAATGTATAGATGTTGTGTTGCTCTCAGAAGACTACCAATTGCCTTAGGTACCACAATTGATGTTAAGATTCTCTCGGTGACATTATCAATAGACAAAAAATACTAATGTGTAGCTGTTTTATTTCACTCAATAGACAGTATTCATAGGTCAGTGTACTGAATAATACCAGGTAAATAGGTGCTAAGTTGTTGGGTTGCTCTCAGTTGAAAGTTTGAATTGTGTCGGTTACGAATGTATGACTGTTTTGTTGTTCTTAGTAGACCGTACCAATAGCATTGGATACTTGGTATCAACTGCATCATCATTTGCCTTGAGTACTGTTATAAATCTGGATTGTACAACTGTTCAGTTGCTTTTAGTATAGCTACCAATGGGTTTGGTTCTTTTGAATAATGTTGTGTTGCTCTCAGTTGACCATATCGATGGCTTAGGGTTCTGATGTATTACTATTATGTTGCTCTCAAAGGACAGTGTGAATCGTATTGTGTAACATTATGTAACTTACGTGTTTCCCTGATTAGACGGTATCAATTGCCTGAGTTACTGTTTTACAATTGGTAGCTCTTCTAATGACATTTGATCAAAAGGCTAGATTACTTATTGAAAACTGTTGTGTTAATCCTAGTGAACTGTATCATTGCCTAAGATGTTATTATGAAATGCCATGTTGGTGTCATTGGATGATAGGAATTTGTTCTTAGTGATTCACATCAATAGCCTAGTGTACTATTTTACAATTATTATGTTTCTCTCAGAGGACCTTATCAATAAGCTAGGGTATCATGCATAAGATAATTTGGTTTTCTTAGGTGAACATATGTTTAGCCTACTGTACTAAGGTGCAATGGTTATGTTCTTACCAGAAGGTTTATGAATAGACAAGTTACATGTATATTAATGTATAGATGTTGTGTTGCTCTCAGAAGACTACCAATTGCCTTAGGTACCACTATTGATGTTTAGTTTCTTTCAGTGACATTAGTAGCTTTTATGAAAAATGACAAAAAATACTAATGTGTAGCTGTTTTTTTTCACTCAATAGACAGTATTCATAGGTCAGTGTACTGAATAATACCAGGGAAATAGGTGCTAAGTTGTTGGGTTGCTCTCAGTGGAAAGTTTGAATTGTGTCGGGTACGAATGTATGACTGTTTTGTTGTTCTTAGTAGACCGTACCAATAGCATTGGATACTTGGTATCAACTGCATCATCATTTGCCTTGAGTACTGTTATAAAACTGGATTGTACAACTGTTCGGTTGCTTTTAGTATAGCTACCAATTGGTTTGGTTCTTTAGAATAATGTTGTGTTGCTCTCAGTTGACCATATCGATGGCTTAGGGTTCTGATGTATTACTATTATGTTGCTCTCAAAGGACAGTGTGAATCGTATTGTGTAACATGTGTACGGTAACTTACGTGTTTCTCTGATTAGACGGTATCAATTGCCTGAGTTACTGTTGTACAATTGGTAGCTCTTCTATTGACATTTGATCAAAAGGCTTGATTACTTATTGAAAACTGTTGTGTTAATCCTAGTGAACTGTATCATTGCCTAAGATGTTATTATGAAATGCCATGTTGGTCTCATTGGATGATAGGAATTTGTTCTTAGTGATTCACACCAATAACCTAGTGTACTATTGTACAATTATTATGTTTCTCTCAGAGGACCTTATCAATAAGCTAGGGTATCATGCATAAGATAATATGGTTTTCTTAGATGAACATATGTTTAGCCTACTGTACTAAGGTGCAATGGTTATGTTCTTACCAGAAGGTTTATGAATAGACAAGTTATATTAGTGTATAGATGTTGTGTTGCTCTCAGAAGACTACCAATTGCCTTAAGTACCACTATTGATGTTAAGTTTCTCTCAGTGACATTATCAATAAACAAAAAATACTAATGTGTAGCTGGTTTATTTCACTCAATAGACAGTATTCATAGGTCAGTGTACTGAATAATACCAGGGAAATAGGTGCTAAGTTGTTGGGTTGCTCTCAGTGGAAAGTTTGAATTGTGTCGGGTACGAATGTATGACTGTTTTATTGTTCTTAGTAGACCGTACCAATAGCATTGGATACTTGGTATCAACTGCATCATCATTTGCCTTGAGTACTATTATGAAACTGGATTGTACAACTGTTCGGTTGCTTTTAGTATAGCTACCAATTGGTTTGGTTCTTTAGAATAATGTTGTGTTGCTCTCAGTTGACCATATCGATGGCTTAGGGTTCTGATGTATTACTATTATGTTGCTCTCAAAGGACAGTGTGGATCGTATTGTGTAACATATGTTTAACTTACGTGTTGCTCCGATTAGACGGTATCAATTGCCTGAGTTACTGTTGTACAATTGGTAGCTCTTCCAATGACATTTGATCAAAAGGCTAGATTACTTATTGAAAACTGTTGTGTTAATCCTAGTGAACTGTATCATTGCCTAGTGATTCACATCAATAGCCTAGTGTACTATTGTACAATTATTATGTTTCTCTCAGAGGACCTTATCAATAAGCTAGGGTATCATGCATAAAATAATATGGTGTTCCAAGGTGAACATATGTTTAGCCTACTGTATTAAGGTGCAATGATTATGTTCTTACCAGAAGGTTTATGAATAGACAAGTTATGTTAATGTATAGATGTTGTGTTGCTCTCAGAAGACTACCAATTGCCTTAGGTACCACTATTGATGTTAAGTTTCTCTCAGTGACATTATCAATAGACAAAAAATACTAATGTGTAGCTGGTTTATTTCACTCAATAGACAGTATTCATAGGTCAGTGTACTGAATAATACCAGGTAAATAGGTGCTAAGTTGTTGGGTTGCTCTCAGTGGAAAGTTTGAATTGTGTCGGGTACGAATGTATGACTGTTTTATTGTTCTTAGTAGACCGTACCAATAGCATTGGATACTTGGTATCAACTGCATCATCATTTGCCTTGAGTACTATTATGAAACTGGATTGTACAACTGTTCGGTTGCTTTTAGTATAGCTACCAATTGGTTTGGTTCTTTAGAATAATGTTGTGTTGCTCTCAGTTGACCATATCGATGGCTTAGGGTTCTGATGTATTACTATTATGTTGCTCTCAAAGGACAGTGTGAATCGTATTGTGTAACATATGTTTAACTTACGTGTTGCTCCGATTAGACGGTATCAATTGCCTGAGTTACTGTTGTACAATTGGTAGCTCTTCCAATGACATTTGATCAAAAGGCTAGATTACTTATTGAAAACTGTTGTGTTAATCCTAGTGAACTGTATCATTGCCTAAGATGTTATTATAAAATGCCATGTTGGTCTCATTGGATGATAGGAATTTGTTCTTAGTGATTCACATCAATAGCCTAGTGTACAATTGTACAATTATTATGTTTCTCTCAGAGGACCTTATCAATAAGCTAGGGTATCATGCATAACATAATATGGATTTCTTAGGTGAACATATGTTTAGCTTACTGTACGAAGGTGCAATGGTTATGTTCTTACCAGATGGTTTATGAATAGACAAGTTATATTAATGTATAGATGTTGTGTTTCTCTCAGAAGACTACCAATTGCCTTAAGTACCACTGTTGATGTTAAGTTTCTCTCAGTGACATTATCAATAGACAAAAAATACTAATGTGTAGCTGTTTTTTTTCACTTAATAGACAGTATTCATAGGTCAGTGTACTGAATAATACCAGGTAAATAGGTGCTAAGTTGTTGGGTTGCTCTCAGTGGAAAGTATGAATTGTGTCGGGTACGAATGTATGACTGTTTTGTTGCTCTTAGTAGACCGTACCAATAGCATTGGATACTTGGTATCAACTGCATCATCATTTGCCTTGAGTACTATTATGAAACTGGATTGTACAACTGTTCAGTTGCTTTTAGTATAGCTACCAATTGGTTTGGTTCTTTAGAATAATGTTGTGTTGCTCTCAGTTGACCATATCGATGGCTTAGGGTTCTGATGTATTACTATTATGTTGCTCTCAAAGGACAGTGTGAATCGTATTGTGTAACATGTGTTTAACTTGCGTGTTTCCCTGATTAGACGGTATCAATTGCCTGAGTTCCTGTTGTACAATTGGTAGCTCTTCCAATGACATTTGATCAAAAGGCTAGATTACTTATTGAAAACTGTTGTGTTAATCCTAGTGAACTGTATCATTGCCTAAGATGTTATTATGAAATGCCATGTTGGTCTCATTGGATGATAGGAATTTGTTCTTAGTGTTTCACATCAATAGCCTATTGTACAATTGTACAATTATTATGTTTCTCTCAGAGGACCTTATCAATAAGCTAGGGTATCATGCATAACATAATATGGATTTCTTAGGTGAACATATGTTTAGCCTACAGTACGAAGGTGCAATGGTTATGTTCTTACCAGATGGTTTATGAATAGACAAGTTATATTAATGTATAGATGTTGTGTTTCTCTCAGAAGACTACCAATTGCCTTAAGTACCACTGTTGATGTTAAGTTTCTCTCAGTGACATTATCAATAGACAAAAAATACTAATGTGTAGCTGTTTTTTTTCACTTAATAGACAGTATTCATAGGTCAGTGTACTGAAAAATACCAGGTAAATAGGTGCTAAGTTGTTGGGTTGCTCTCAGTGGAAAGTATGAATTGTGTCGGGTACGAATGTATGACTGTTTTGTTGCTCTTAGTAGACCGTACCAATAGCATTGGATACTTGGTATCAACTGCATCATCATTTGCCTTGAGTACTATTATGAAACTGGATTGTACAACTGTTCAGTTGCTTTTAGTATAGCTACCAATTGGTTTGGTTCTTTAGAATAATGTTGTGTTGCTCTCAGTTGACCATATCGATGGCTTAGGGTTCTGATGTATTACTATTATGTTGCTCTCAAAGGACAGTGTGAATCGTATTGTGTAACATGTGTTTAACTTGCGTGTTTCCCTGATTAGACGGTATCAATTGCCTGAGTTCCTGTTGTACAATTGGTAGCTCTTCCAATGACATTTGATCAAAAGGCTAGATTACTTATTGAAAACTGTTGTGTTAATCCTAGTGAACTGTATCATTGCCTAAGATGTTATTATGAAATGCCATGTTGGTCTCATTGGATGATAGGAATTTGTTCTTAGTGATTCACATCAATAGCCTAGTGTACTATTGTACAATTATTATGTTTCTCTCAGAGGACCTTATCAATAAGCTAAGGTATCATTCATAAGACAATATGGTTTTCTTAGGTGAACATATGTTTAGCCTACTGTACGAAGGTGCAATGGTTATGTTCTTACCAGATGGTTTATGAATAGACAAGTTATATTAATGTATAGATGTTGTGTTGCTCTCAGAAGACTACCAATTGCCTTAAGTACCACTATTGATGTTAAGTTTCTCTCAGTGACATTATCAATAGACAAAAAATACTAATGTGTAGCTGTTTTTTTTCACTTAATAGACAGTATTCATAGGTCAGTGTACTGAATAATACCAGGTAAATAGGTGCTTAGTTGTTGGGTTGCTCTCAGTGGAAAGTATGAATTGTGTCAGGTACTAATGTATGACTGTTTTGTTGCTCTTAGTAGACCGTACCAATAGCATTGGATACTTGGTATCAACTGCATCATCATTTGCCTTGAGTACTGTTATGAAGCTGGATTGTACAACTGTTCAGTTGCTTTTAGTATAGCTACCAATGGGTTTGGTTCTTTAGAATAATGTTGTGTTGCTCTCAGTTGACCATATCGATGGCTTAGGGTTCTGATGTATTACTATTATGTTGCTCTCAAAGGACAGTGTGAATCGTATTGTGTAACATTATGTAACTTACGTGTTTCTCTGATTAGACGGTATCAATTGCCTGAGTTACTGTTGTACAATTGGTAGCTCTTCTAATGACATTTGATCAAAAGGCTTGATTACTTATTGAAAACTGTTGTGTTAATCCTAGTGAACTGTATCATTGCCTAAGATGTTATTATGAAATGCCATGTTGGTGTCATTGGATGATAGGAATTTGTTCTTAGTGATTCACATCAATAGCCTAGTGTACAATTGTACAATTATTATGTTTCTCTCAGAGGACCTTATCAATAAGCTAGGGTATCATGCATAACATAATATGGATTTCTTAGGTGAACATATGTTTAGCCTACTGTACGAAGGTGCAATGGTTATGTTCTTACCAGATGGTTTATGAATAGACAAGTTATATTAATGTATAGATGTTGTGTTGCTCTCAGAAGACTACCAATTGCCTTAAGTACCACTGTTGATGTTAAGTTTCTCTCAGTGACATTATCAATAGACAAAAAATACTAATGTGTAGCTGTTTTATTTCACTCAATAGACAGTATTTAGAGGTCAGTGTACTGAATAATACCAGGTAAATAGGTGCAAAGTTGTTGGGTTGCTCTCAGTGGAAAGTTTGAATTGTGTCGGGTACTAATGTATGACTGTTTTATTGTTCTTAGTAGACCGTACCAATAGCATTGGATACTTGGTATCAACTGCATCATCATTTGCCTTGAGTACTGTTATGAAACTGGATTGTACAACTGTTCAGTTGCTTTTAGTATAGCTACCAATTGGTTTGGTTCTTTAGAATAATGTTGTGTTGCTCTCAGTTGACCATATCGATGGCTTAGGGTTCTGATGTATTACTATTATGTTGCTCTCAAAGGACAGTGTGAATCGTATTGTGTAACATGTGTTTAACTTGCGTGTTTCCCTGATTAGACGGTATCAATTGCCTGAGTTCCTGTTGTACAATTGGTAGCTCTTCCAATGACATTTGATCAAAAGGCTAGATTACTTATTGAAAACTGTTGTGTTAATCCTAGTGAACTGTATCATTGCCTAAGATGTTATTATGAAATGCCATGTTGGTCTCATTGGATGATAGGAATTTGTTCTTAGTGATTCACATCAATAGCCTAGTGTACTATTGTACAATTATTATGTTTCTCTCAGAGGACCTTATCAATAAGCTAAGGTATCATTCATAAGACAATATGGTTTTCTTAGGTGAACATATGTTTAGCCTACTGTACGAAGGTGCAATGGTTATGTTCTTACCAGATGGTTTATGAATAGACAAGTTATATTAATGTATAGATGTTGTGTTGCTCTCAGAAGACTACCAATTGCCTTCAGTACCACTGTTGATGTTAAGTTTCTCTCAGTGACATTATCAAAAGACAAAAAATACTAATGTGTAGCTGTTTTATTTCACTCAATAGACAGTATTCATAGGTCAGTGTACTGAATAATACAAGGTAAATAGGTGCTAAGTTGTTGGGTTGCTCTCAGTGGAAAGTATGAATTGTGTCAGGTACGAATGTTTGGCTGTTTTGTTGTTCTTAGTAGACCGTACCAATAGCATTGGATACTTGGTATCAACTGCATCATCATTTGCCTTGAGTACTGTTATAAAACTGGATTGTACAACTGTTCAGTTGCTTTTAGTTTAGCTACCAATTGGTTTGGTTCTTTAGAATAATGTTATGTTGCTCTCAGTTGACCATATCGATGGCTTAGGGTTCTGATGTATTACTATTATGTTGCTCTCAAAGGACAGTGTGAATCGTATTGTGTAACATATGTGTAACTTACGTGTTTCTCTGATTAGACGGTATCAATTGCCCGAGTTACTGTTTTACAATTGGTAGCTCCTCTAATGACATTTGATCAAAAGGCTAGATTACTTATTGAAAACTATTGTGTAATTCCTAGTGAACTGTATCATTGCCTAGTGATTCACATCAATAGCCTAGTGTACTATTGTACAATTATTATGTTTCTCTCAGAGGACCTTATCAATAAGCTAGGGTATCATGCATAAAATAATATGGTGTTCCTAGGTGAACATATGTTTAGCCTACTGTATTAAGGTGCAATGGTTATGTTCTTACCAGAAGGTTTATGAATAGACAAGTTATATTAATGTATAGATGTTGTGTTGCTCTCAGAAGACTACCAATTGCCTTAGGTACCACTATTGATGTTAAGTTTCTCTCAGTGACATTATCAATAGACAAAAAATACTAATGTGTAGCTGTTTTATTTCACTCAATAGACAGTATTTAGAGGTCAGTGTACTGAATAATACCAGGTAAATAGGTGTTAAGTTGTTGGGTTGCTCTCAGTGGAAAGTTTGAATTGTGTCGGGTACGAATGTTTGACTGTTTTATTGTTCTTAGTAGACCGTACCAATAGCATTGGATACTTGGTATCAACTGCATCATCATTTGCCTTGAGTACTGTTATGAAACTGGATTGTACAACTGTTCGGTTGCTTTTAGTATAGCTACCAATTGGTTTGGTTCTTTAGAATAATGTTGTGTTGCTCTCAGTTGACCATATCGATGGCTTAGGGTTCTGATGTATTACTATTATGTTGCTCTCAAAGGACAGTGTGAATCGTATTCTGTAACATATGTGTAACTTGCGTGTTTCCCTGATTAGACGGTATCAATTGCCTGAGTTACTGTTGTACAATTGGTAGCTCTTCTAATGACATTTGATCAAAAGGCTAGATCACTTATTGAAAACTGTTGTGTTAATCCTAGTGAACTGTATCATTGCCTAAGATGTTATTATGAAATGCCATGTTGGTGTCATTGGATGATAGGAATTTGTTCTTAGTGATTCACATCAATAGCCTAGTGTACTATTGTACAATTATTATGTTTCTCTCAGAGGACCTTATCAATAAGCTAGGGTATCATGCATAAGATAATTTGGTTTTCTTAGGTGAACATATGTTTAGCCTACTGTACTAAGGTGCAATGGTTATGTTCTTACCAGAAGGTTTATGAATAGACAAGTTATATTAATGTATAGATGTTGTGTTGCTCTCAGAAGACTACCAATTGCCTTTTTTACCACTATTGATGTTAAGTTTCTTTCAGCGACATTATCAATAGACAAAAAATATTAATGTGTAGCTGTTTTATTTCACTCAATAGACAGTATTCATAGGTCAGTGTACTGAATAATACCAGGTAAATAGGTGCTAAGTTGTTGGGTTGCTCTCAGTGGAAAGTTTGAATTGTGTCAGGTACGAATGTATGACTTGGTGCTCTTAGTAGACCGTACCAATAGCATTGGATACTTGGTATCAACTGCATCATCATTTGCCTTGAGTACTGTTATGAAACTGGATTGTACAACTGTTCAGTTGCTTTTAGTATAGCTACCAATTGGTTTGGTTCTTTAGAATAATGTTGTGTTGCTCTCAGTTGACCATATCGATGGCTCAGGGTTCTGATGTATTACTATTATGTTGCTCTCAAAGGACAGTGTGAATCGTATTGTGTAACATATGTGTACGGTAACTTACGTGTTTCTCTGATTAGACGGTATCAATTGCCTGAGTTACTGTTGTACAATTGGTAGCTCTTCTAATGACATTTGATCAAACTCTATCATTGCCTAAGATGTTATTATGAAATGCCATGTTGGTCTCATTGGATGATAGGAATTTGTTTTTAGTGATTCACACCAATAGCCTAGTGTACTATTGTACAATTATTATGTTTCTCTCAGAGGACCTTATCAATAAGCTAGGGTATCATCCATAACATAATATGGTTTTCTTAGGTGAACATATGTTTAGCCTACTGTACTAAGGTGCAATGGTTATGTTCTTACCAGAAGGTTTATGAATAGACAAGTTATATTAATGTATAGATGTTGTGTTGCTCTCAGAAGACTACCAATTGCCTTAGGTACCACTATTGATGTTAAGTTTCTCTCAGTGACATTATCAATAGACAAAAAATACTAATGTGTAGCTGGTTTATTTCACTCAATAGACAGTATTCATAGGTCAGTGTACTGAATAATACCAGGTAAATAGGTGCTAGGTTGTTGGGTTGCTCTCAGTGGAAAGTTGGAATTGTGTCGGGTACGAATGTATGACTGTTTTGTTGTTCTTAGTAGACCGTACCAATAGCATTGGATGCTTGGTATCAACTGCATCATCATTTGCCTTGAGTACTATTATAAAACTGGATTGTACAACTGTTCAGTTGCTTTTAGTTTAGCTACCAATTGGTTTGGTTCTTTAGAATAATGTTATGTTGCTCTCAGTTGACCATATCGATGGCTTAGGGTTCTGATGTATTACTATTATGTTGCTCTCAAAGGACAGTGTGAATCGTATTCTGTAACATATGTGTAACTTACGTGTTTCCCTGATTAGACGGTATCAATTGCCCGAGTTACTGTTTTACAATTGGTAGCTCCTGTAATGACATTTGATCAAAAGGCTAGATTATTTATTGAAAACTGTTGTGTAAATCCTAGTGAACTGTATCATTGCCTAGTGATTCACATCAATAGCCTAGTGTACTATTGTACAATTCTTATGTTTCTCTCAGAGGACCTTATCAATAAGCTAGGGTATCATGCGTAAAATAATATGGTGTTCCTAGGTGAACATATGTTTAGCCTACTGTATTAAGGTGCAATGGTTATGTTCTTACCAGAAGGTTTATGAATAGACAAGTTATATTAATGTATAGATGTTGTGTTGCTCTCAGAAGACTACCAATTGCCTTAGGTACCACTATTGATGTTAAGTTTCTCTCAGTGACATTATCAATAGACAAGAAATACTAATGTGTAGCTGTTTTATTTCACTCAATAGACAGTATTTAGAGGTCAGTGTACTGAATAATACCAGGTAAATAGGTGTTAAGTTGTTGGGTTGCTCTCAGTGGAAAGTTTGAATTGTGTCGGGTACGAATGTTTGACTGTTTTATTGTTCTTAGTAGACCGTACCAATAGCATTGGATACTTGGTATCAACTGCATCATCATTTGCCTTGAGTACTGTTATGAAACTGGATTGTACAACTGTTCGGTTGCTTTTAGTATAGCTACCAATTGGTTTGGTTCTTTAGAATAATGTTGTGTTGCTCTCAGTTGACCATATCGATGGCTTAGGGTTCTGATGTATTACTATTATGTTGCTCTCAAAGGACAGTGTGAATCGTATTCTGTAACATATGTGTAACTTGCGTGTTTCCCTGATTAGACGGTATCAATTGCCTGAGTTACTGTTGTACAATTGGTAGCTCTTCTAATGACATTTGATCAAAAGGCTAGATCACTTATTGAAAACTGTTGTGTTAATCCTAGTGAACTGTATCATTGCCTAAGATGTTATTATGAAATGCCATGTTGGTCTCATTGGATGATAGGAATTTGTTCTTAGTGATTCACATCAATAGCCTAGTGTACTATTGTACAATTATTATGTTTCTCTCAGAGGACCTTATCAATAAGCTAGGGTATCATGCATAAGATAATTTGGTTTTCTTAGGTGAACATATGTTTAGCCTACTGTACTAAGGTGCAATGGTTATGTTCTTACCAGAAGGTTTATGAATAGACAAGTTATATTAATGTATAGATGTTGTGTTGCTCTCAGAAGACTACCAATTGCCTTAGGTACCACTATTGATGTTTAGTTTCTTTCAGTGACATTATCAATAGACAAAAAATATTAATGTGTAGCTGTTTTATTTCACTCAATAGACAGTATTCATAGGTCAGTGTACTGAATAATACCAGGTAAATAGGTGCTAAGTTGTTGGGTTGCTCTCAGTGGAAAGTTTGAATTGTGTCGGGTACGAATGTATGACTTGTTGCTCTTAGTAGACCGTACCAATAGCATTGGATACTTGGTATCAACTGCATCATCATTTGCCTTGAGTACTGTTATGAAACTGGATTGTACAACTGTTCAGTTGCTTTTAGTATAGCTACCAATTGGTTTGGTTCTTTAGAATAATGTTGTGTTGCTCTCAGTTGACCATATCGATGGCTCAGGGTTCTGATGTATTACTATTATGTTGCTCTCAAAGGACAGTGTGAATCGTATTGTGTAACATATGTGTACGGTAACTTACGTGTTTCTCTGATTAGACGGTATCAATTGCCTGAGTTACTGTTGTACAATTGGTAGCTCTTCTAATGACATTTGATCAAAAGGCTTGATTACTTATTGAAAACTGTTGTGTTAATCCTAGTGAACTGTATCATTGCCTAAGATGTTATTATGAAATGCCAGGTTGGTGTCATTGGATGATAGGAATTTGTTCTTAGTGATTCACATCAATAGCCTTGTGTACTATTGTACAATTATTATGTTTCTCTCAGAGGACCTTATCAATAAGCTAGGGTATCATGCATAAGATAATTTGGTTTTCTTAGGTGAACATATGTTTAGCCTACTGTACTAAGGTGCAATGGTTATGTTCTTACCAGAAGGTTTATGAATAGACAAGTTATATTAATGTATAGATGTTGTGTTGCTCTCAGAAGACTACCAATTGCCTTAGGTACCACTATTGATGTTTAGTTTCTTTCAGTGACATTATCAATAGACAAAAAATATTAATGTGTAGCTGTTTTATTTCACTCAATAGACAGTATTCATAGGTCAGTGTACTGAATAATACCAGGTAAATAGGTGCTAAGTTGTTGGGTTGCTCTCAGTGGAAAGTTTGAATTGTGTCGGGTACGAATGTATGACTTGTTGCTCTTAGTAGACCGTACCAATAGCATTGGATACTTGGTATCAACTGCATCATCATTTGCCTTGAGTACTGTTATGAAACTGGATTGTACAACTGTTCAGTTGCTTTTAGTAAAGCTACCAATTGGTTTGGTTCTTTAGAATAATGTTGTGTTGCTCTCAGTTGACCATATCGATGGCTCAGGGTTCTGATGTATTACTATTATGTTGCTCTCAAAGGACAGTGTGAATCGTATTGTGTAACATATGTGTACGGTAACTTACGTGTTTCTCTGATTAGACGGTATCAATTGCCTGAGTTACTGTTGTACAATTGGTAGCTCTTCTAATGACATTTGATCAAAAGGCTTGATTACTTATTGAAAACTGTTGTGTTAATCCTAGTGAACTGTATCATTGCCTAAGATGTTATTATGAAATGCCATGTTGGTCTCATTGGATGATAGGAATTTGTTTTTAGTGATTCACACCAATAGCCTAGTGTACTATTGTACAATTATTATGTTTCTCTCAGAGGACCTTATCAATAAGCTAGGGTATCATCCATAACATAATATGGTTTTCTTAGGTGAACATATGTTTAGCCTACTGTACTAAGGTGCAATGGTTATGTTCTTACCAGAAGGTTTATGAATAGACAAGTTATATTAATGTATAGATGTTGTGTTGCTCTCAGAAGACTACCAATTGCCTTTTTTACCACTATTGATGTTAAGTTTCTCTCAGTGACATTATCAATAGACAAAAAATGCTAATGTGTAGCTGTTTTATTTCACTCAATAGACAGTATTCATAGGTCAGTGTACTGAATAATAGCAGGGAAATAGGTGCTAAGTTGTTGGGTTGCTCTCAGTGGAAAGTTTGAATTGTGTCGGGTACGAATGTTTGGCTGTTTTGTTGTTCTTAGTAGACCGTACCAATAGCATTGGATACTTGGTATCAACTGCATCATCATTTGCCTTGAGTACTGTTATAAAACTGGATTGTTCAACTGTTCAGTTGCTTTTAGTATAGCTACCAATTGGTTTGGTTCTTTAGAATAATGTTGTGTTGCTCTCAGTTGACCATATCGATGGCTCAGGGTTCTGATGTATTACTATTATGTTGCTCTCAAAGGACAGTGTGAATCGTATTCTGTAACATATGTGTAACTTACGTGTTTCTCTGATTAGACGGTATCAATTGCCCGAGTTACTGTTTTACAATTGGTAGCTCCTGTAATGACATTTGATCAAAAGGCTAAATTACTTATTGAAAACTGTTGTGTAAACCCTAGTGAACTGTATCATTGCCTCGTGATTCACATCAATAGCCTAGTGTACTATTGTACAATTATTATGTTTCTCTCAGAGGACCTTATCAATAAGCTAGGGTATCATGCATAAAATAATATGGTGTTCCTAGGTGAACATATGTTTAGCCTACTGTATTAAGGTGCAATGGTTATGTTCTTACCAGAAGGTTTATGAATAGACAAGTTATATTAATGTATAGATGTTGTGTTGCTCTCAGAAGACTACCAATTGCCTTAGGTACCACTATTGTTGTTAAGTTTCTCTCAGTGACATTATCAATAGACAAAAAATACTAATGTGTAGCTGTTTTATTTCACTCAATAGACAGTATTTAGAGGTCAGTGTACTGAATAATACCAGGTAAATAGGTGCTAAGTTGTTGGGTTGCTCTCAGTGGAAAGTTTGAATTGTGTCGGGTACGAATGTTTGACTGTTTTGTTGTTCTTAGTAGACCGTACCAATAGCATTGGATACTTGGTATCAACTGCATCATCATTTGCCTTGAGTACTGTTATGAAACTGGATTGTACAACTGTTCGGTTGCTTTTAGTATAGCTACCAATTGGTTTGGTTCTTTAGAATAATGTTGTGTTGCTCTCAGTTGACCATATCGATGGCTTAGGGTTCTGATGTATTACTATTATGTTGCTCTCAAAGGACAGTGTGAATCGTATTCTGTAGCATATGTGTAACTTACGTGTTTCCCTGATTAGACGGTATCAATTGCCTGAGTAACTGTTGTACAATTGGTAGCTCTCCTAATGACATTTGATCAAAAGGCTTGATTACTTATTGAAAACTGTTGTGTTAATCCTAGTGAACTGTATCATTGCCCAAGATGTTATTATGAAATGCCATGTTGGTCTCATTGGATGATAGGAATTTGTTCTTAGTGATTCACACCAATAGCTTAGTGTACTATTTTACAATTATTATGTTTCTCTCAGAGGACCTTATCAATAAGCTAGCCAGGGTATCATGCATAACATGATATGGTTTTCTTAGGTGAACATATGTTTAGCCTACTGTACTAAGGTGCAATGGTTATGTTCTTACCAGAAGGTTTATGAATAGACAAGTTATATTAATGTATAGATGTTGTGTTGCTCTCAGAAGACTACCAATTGCCTTAGGTACCACTATTGATGTTAAGTTTCTCTCAGTGACATTATCAATAGACAAAAAATGCTAATGTGTAGCTGTTTTATTTCACTCAATAGACAGTATTCATAGGTCAGTGTACTGAATAATAGCAGGGAAATAGGTGCTAAGTTGTTGGGTTGCTCTCAGTGGAAAGTTTGAATTGTGTCGGGTACGAATGTTTGGCTGTTTTGTTGTTCTTAGTAGACCGTACCAATAGCATTGGATACTTGGTATCAACTGCATCATCATTTGCCTTGAGTACTGTTATAAAACTGGATTGTTCAACTGTTCAGTTGCTTTTAGTATAGCTACCAATTGGTTTGGTTCTTTAGAATAATGTTGTGTTGCTCTCAGTTGACCATATCGATGGCTCAGGGTTCTGATGTATTACTATTATGTTGCTCTCAAAGGACAGTGTGAATCGTATTGTGTAACATATGTGTAACTTACGTGTTTCTCTGATTAGACGGTATCAATTGCCCGAGTTACTGTTTTACAATTGGTAGCTCCTGTAATGACATTTGATCAAAAGGCTAGATTACTTATTGAAAACTGTTGTGTAAACCCTAGTGAACTGTATCATTGCCTAGTGATTCACATCAATAGCCTAGTGTACTATTGTACAATTATTATGTTTCTCTCAGAGGACCTTATCAATAAGCTAGGGTATCATGCATAAAATAATATGGTGTTCCTAGGTGAACATATGTTTAGCCTACTGTATTAAGGTGCAATGGTTATGTTCTTACCAGAAGGTTTATGAATAGACAAGTTATATTAATGTATAGATGTTGTGTTGCTCTCAGAAGACTACCAATTGCCTTAGGTACCACTATTGATGTTAAGTTTCTCTCAGTGACATTATCAATAGACAAAAAATACTAATGTGTAGCTGTTTTATTTCACTCAATAGACAGTATTTAGAGGTCAGTGTACTGAATAATACCAGGTAAATAGGTGCTAAGTTGTTGGGTTGCTCTCAGTGGAAAGTTTGAATTGTGTCGGGTACGAATGTTTGACTGTTTTGTTGTTCTTAGTAGACCGTACCAATAGCATTGGATACTTGGTATCAACTGCATCATCATTTGCCTTGAGTACTGTTATGAAACTGGATTGTACAACTGTTCGGTTGCTTTTAGTATAGCTACCAATTGGTTTGGTTCTTTAGAATAATGTTGTGTTGCTCTCAGTTGACCATATCGATGGCTTAGGGTTCTGATGTATTACTATTATGTTGCTCTCAAAGGACAGTGTGAATCGTATTCTGTAACATATGTGTAACTTACGTGTTTCCCTGATTAGACGGTATCAATTGCCTGAGTAACTGTTGTACAATTGGTAGCTCTCCTAATGACATTTGATCAAAAGGCTTGATTACTTATTGAAAACTGTTGTGTTAATCCTAGTGAACTGTATCATTGCCTAAGATGTTATTATGAAATGCCATGTTGGTCTCATTGGATGATAGGAATTTGTTCTTAGTGATTCACACCAATAGCTTAGTGTACTATTTTACAATTATTATGTTTCTCTCAGAGGACCTTATCAATAAGCTAGCCAGGGTATCATGCATAACATGATATGGTTTTCTTAGGTGAACATATGTTTAGCCTACTGTACTAAGGTGCAATGGTTATGTTCTTACCAGAAGGTTTATGAATAGACAAGTTATATTAATGTATAGATGTTGTGTTGCTCTCAGAAGACTACCAATTGCCTTAGGTACCACTATTGATGTTAAGTTTCTCTCAGTGACATTATCAATAGACAAAAAATGCTAATGTGTAGCTGTTTTATTTCACTCAATAGACAGTATTCATAGGTCAGTGTACTGAATAATACCAGGTAAATAGGTGCTAAGTTGTTGGGTTGCTCTCAGTGGAAAGTTTGAATTGTGTCGGGTACGAATGTTTGACTGTTTTGTTGTTCTTAGTAGACCGTACCAATAGCATTGGATACTTGGTATCAACTGCATCATCATTTGCCTTGAGTACTGTTATGAAACTGGATTGTACAACTGTTCAGTTGCTTTTAGTATAGCTACCAATTGGTTTGGTTCTTTAGAATAATGTTGTGTTGCTCTCAGTTGACCATATCGATGGCTTAGGGTTCTGATGTATTACTATTATGTTGCTCTCAAAGGACAGTGTGAATCGTATTCTGTAACATATGTGTAACTTACGTGTTTCCCTGATTAGACGGTATCAATTGCCTGAGTAACTGTTGTACAATTGGTAGCTCTCCTAATGACATTTGATCAAAAGGCTTGATTACTTATTGAAAACTGTTGTGTTAATCCTAGTGAACTGTATCATTGCCTAAGATGTTATTATGAAATGCCATGTTGGTCTCATTGGATGATAGGAATTTGTTCTTAGTGATTCACACCAATAGCTTAGTGTACTATTTTACAATTATTATGTTTCTCTCAGAGGACCTTATCAATAAGCTAGCCAGGGTATCATGCATAACATGATATGGTTTTCTTAGGTGAACATATGTTTAGCCTACTGTACTAAGGTGCAATGGTTATGTTCTTACCAGAAGGTTTATGAATAGACAAGTTATATTAATGTATAGATGTTGTGTTGCTCTCAGAAGACTACCAATTGCCTTAGGTACCACTATTGATGTTAAGTTTCTCTCAGTGACATTATCAATAGACAAAAAATGCTAATGTGTAGCTGTTTTATTTCACTCAATAGACAGTATTCATAGGTCAGTGTACTGAATAATAGCAGGGAAATAGGTGCTAAGTTGTTGGGTTGCTCTCAGTGGAAAGTTTGAATTGTGTCGGGTACGAATGTTTGGCTGTTTTGTTGTTCTTAGTAGACCGTACCAATAGCATTGGATACTTGGTATCAACTGCATCATCATTTGCCTTGAGTACTATTATGAAACTGGATTGTACAACTGTTCAGTTACTTTTAGTATAGCTACCAATGGCCTTGGTTCTTTAGAATAATGTTGTGTTGCTTTCAGTTGACCATATCGATGGCTCAGGGTTTTGATGTATTACTTTTATGTTGCTCTCAAAGGACAGTGTGAATCGTATTGTGTAACATATGTGTAACTTACGTGTTTCTCTGATTAGACGGTATCAATTGCCTGAGTTACTGTTGTACAATTGGTAGCTCTTCTATTGACATTTGATCAAAAGGCTTGATTACTTATTGAAAACTGTTGTGTTAATCCTAGTGAACTGTATCATTGCCTACGATGTTATTATGAAATGCCATGTTGGTCTCATTGGATGATAGGACTTTGTTCTTAGTGATTCACACCAATAGCCTAGTGTACTATTGTACAATTATTATGTTTCTCTCAGAGGACCTTATCAATAAGCTAGGGTATCATGCATAACATAATATGGTTTTCTTAGGTGAACATATGTTTAGCCTACTGTACTAAGGTGCAATGGTTATTTTCTTACCAGAAGGTTTATGAATAGACAAGTTATATTAATGTATAGATGTTGTGTTGCTCTCAGAAGACTACCAATTGCCTTAGGTACCACTATTGATGTTTAGTTTCTTTCAGTGACATTATCAATAGACAAAAAATATTAATGTGTAGCTGTTTTATTTCACTCAATAGACAGTATTCATAGGTCAGTGTACTGAATAATACCAGGTAAATAGGTGCTAAGTTGTTGGGTTGCTCTCAGTGGAAAGTTTGAATTGTGTCGGGTACGAATGTATGACTTGTTGCTCTTAGTAGACCGTACCAATAGCATTGGATACTTGGTATCAACTGCATCATCATTTGCCTTGAGTACTGTTATGAAACTGGATTGTACAACTGTTCAGTTGCTTTTAGTATAGCTACCAATTGGTTTGGTTCTTTAGAATAATGTTGTGTTGCTCTCAGTTGACCATATCGATGGCTCAGGGTTCTGATGTATTACTATTATGTTGCTCTCAAAGGACAGTGTGAATCGTATTGTGTAACATATGTGTACGGTAACTTACGTGTTTCTCTGATTAGACGGTATCAATTGCCTGAGTTACTGTTGTACAATTGGTAGCTCTTCTAATGACATTTGATCAAAAGGCTTGATTACTTATTGAAAACTGTTGTGTTAATCCTAGTGAACTGTATCATTGCCTAAGATGTTATTATGAAATGCCATGTTGGTGTCATTGGATCTTAGTGATTCACATCAATAGCCTTGTGTACTATTGTACAATTATTATGTTTCTCTCAGAGGACCTTATCAATAAGCTAGGGTATCATGCATAAGATAATTTGGTTTTCTTAGGTGAACATATGTTTAGCCTACTGTACTAAGGTGCAATGGTTATGTTCTTACCAGAAGGTTTATGAATAGACAAGTTATATTAATGTATAGATGTTGTGTTGCTCTCAGAAGACTACCAATTGCCTTAGGTACCACTATTGATGTTTAGTTTCTTTCAGTGACATTATCAATAGACAAAAAATATTAATGTGTAGCTGTTTTATTTCACTCAATAGACAGTATTCATAGGTCAGTGTACTGAATAATACCAGGTAAATAGGTGCTAAGTTGTTGGGTTGCTCTCAGTGGAAAGTTTGAATTGTGTCGGGTACGAATGTATGACTTGTTGCTCTTAGTAGACCGTACCAATAGCATTGGATACTTGGTATCAACTGCATCATCATTTGCCTTGAGTACTGTTATGAAACTGGATTGTACAACTGTTCAGTTGCTTTTCGTATAGCTACCAATTGGTTTGGTTCTTTAGAATAATGTTGTGTTGCTCTCAGTTGACCATATCGATGGCTCAGGGTTCTGATGTATTACTATTATGTTGCTCTCAAAGGACAGTGTGAATCGTATTGTGTAACATATGTGTACGGTAACTTACGTGTTTCTCTGATTAGACGGTATCAATTGCCTGAGTTACTGTTGTACAATTGGTAGCTCTTCTAATGACATTTGATCAAAAGGCTTGATTACTTATTGAAAACTGTTGTGTTAATCCTAGTGAACTGTATCATTGCCTAAGATGTTATTATGAAATACCATGTTGGTCTCATTGGATGATAGGAATTTGTTCTTAGTGATTCACATCAATAGCCTTGTGTACTATTGTTCAATTATTATGTTTCTCTCAGAGGACCTTATCAATAAGCTAGGGTATCATCCATAACATAATATGGTTTTCTTAGGTGAACATATGTTTAGCCTACTGTACTAAGGTGCAATGGTTATGTTCTTACCAGAAGGTTTATGAATAGACAAGTTATATTAATGTATAGATGTTGTGTTGCTCTCAGAAGACTACCAATTGCCTTTTTTACCACTATTGATGTTAAGTTTCTCTCAGTGACATTATCAATAGACAAAAAATGCTAATGTGTAGCTGTTTTATTTCACTCAATAGACAGTATTCATAGGTCAGTGTACTGAATAATAGCAGGGAAATAGGTGCTAAGTTGTTGGGTTGCTCTCAGTGGAAAGTTTGAATTGTGTCGGGTACGAATGTTTGGCTGTTTTGTTGTTCTTAGTAGACCGTACCAATAGCATTGGATACTTGGTATCAACTGCATCATCATTTGCCTTGAGTACTGTTATAAAACTGGATTGTTCAACTGTTCAGTTGCTTTTAGTATAGCTACCAATTGGTTTGGTTCTTTAGAATAATGTTATGTTGCTCTCAGTTGACCATATCGATGGCTTAGGGTTCTGATGTATTACTATTATGTTGCTCTCAAAGGACAGTGTGAATCGTATTGTGTAACATATGTGTAACTTACGTGTTTCTCTGATTAGACGGTATCAATTGCCCGAGTTACTGTTTTACAATTGGTAGCTCCTCTAATGACATTTGATCAAAAGGCTAGATTACTTATTGAAAACTATTGTGTAAATCCTAGTGAACTGTATCATTGCCTAGTGATTCACATCAATAGCCTAGTGTACTATTGTACAATTATTATGTTTCTCTCAGAGGACCTTATCAATAAGCTAGGGTATCATGCATAAAATAATATGGTGTTCCTTGGTGAACATATGTTTAGCCTACTGTATTAAGGTGCAATGGTTATGTTCTTACCAGAAGGTTTATGAATAGACAAGTTATATTAATGTATAGATGTTGTGTTGCTCTCAGAAGACTACCAATTGCCTTAGGTACCACTATTGATGTTAAGTTTCTCTCAGTGACATTATCAATAGACAAAAAATACTAATGTGTAGCTGTTTTATTTCACTCAATAGACAGTATTTAGAGGTCAGTGTACTGAATAATACCAGGTAAATAGGTGTTAAGTTGTTGGGTTGCTCTCAGTGGAAAGTTTGAATTGTGTCGGGTACGAATGTTTGACTGTTTTATTGTTCTTAGTAGACCGTACCAATAGCATTGGATACTTGGTATCAACTGCATCATCATTTGCCTTGAGTACTGTTATGAAACTGGCTTGTACAACTGTTCGGTTGCTTTTAGTATAGCTACCAATTGGTTTGGTTCTTTAGAATAATGTTGTGTTGCTCTCAGTTGACCATATCGATGGCTTAGGGTTCTGATGTATTACTATTATGTTGCTCTCAAAGGACAGTGTGAATCGTATTCTGTAACATATGTGTAACTTGCGTGTTTCCCTGATTAGACGGTATCAATTGCCTGAGTTACTGTTGTACAATTGGTAGCTCTTCTAATGACATTTGATCAAAAGGCTAGATCACTTATTGAAAACTGTTGTGTTAATCCTAGTGAACTGTATCATTGCCTAAGATGTTATTATGAAATGCCATGTTGGTGTCATTGGATGATAGGAATTTGTTCTTAGTGATTCACATCAATAGCCTAGTGTACTATTGTACAATTATTATGTTTCTCTCAGAGGACTTTATCAATAAGCTAGGGTATCATGCATAAGATAATTTGGTTTTCTTAGGTGAACATATGTTTAGCCTACTGTACTAAGGTGCAATGGTTATGTTCTTACCAGAAGGTTTATGAATAGACAAGTTATATTAATGTATAGATGTTGTGTTGCTCTCAGAAGACTACCAATTGCCTTAGGTACCACTATTGATGTTTAGTTTCTTTCAGCGACATTATCAATAGACAAAAAATATTAATGTGTAGCTGTTTTATTTCACTCAATAGACAGTATTCATAGGTCAGTGTACTGAATAATACCAGGTAAATAGGTGCTAAGTTGTTGGGTTGCTCTCAGTGGAAAGTTTGAATTGTGTCGGGTACGAATGTATGACTTGTTGCTCTTAGTAGACCGTACCAATAGCATTGGATACTTGGTATCAACTGCATCATCATTTGCCTTGAGTACTGTTATGAAACTGGATTGTACAACTGTTCAGTTGCTTTTAGTATAGCTACCAATTGGTTTGGTTCTTTAGAATAATGTTGTGTTGCTCTCAGTTGACCATATCGATGGCTCAGGGTTCTGATGTATTACTATTATGTTGCTCTCAAAGGACAGTGTGAATCGTATTGTGTAACATATGTGTACTGTAACTTACGTGTTTCTCTGATTAGACGGTATCAATTGCCTGAGTTACTGTTGTACAATTGGTAGCTCTTCTAATGACATTTGATCAAACTGTATCATTGCCTAAGATGTTATTATGAAATGCCATGTTGGTCTCATTGGATGATAGGAATTTGTTTTTAGTGATTCACACCAATAGCCTAGTGTACTATTGTACAATTATTATGTTTCTCTCAGAGGACCTTATCAATAAGCTAGGGTATCATCCATAACATAATATGGTTTTCTTAGGTGAACATATGTTTAGCCTACTGTACTAAGGTGCAATGGTTATGTTCTTACCAGAAGGTTTATGAATAGACAAGTTATATTAATGTATAGATGTTGTGTTGCTCTCAGAAGACTACCAATTGCCTTAGGTACCACTATTGATGTTAAGTTTCTCTCAGTGACATTATCAATAGACAAAAAATGCTAATGTGTAGCTGTTTTATTTCACTCAATAGACAGTATTCATAGGTCAGTGTACTGAATAATAGCAGGGAAATAGGTGCTAAGTTGTTGGGTTGCTCTCAGTGGAAAGTTTGAATTGTGTCGGGTACGAATGTTTGGCTGTTTTGTTGTTCTTAGTAGACCGTACCAATAGCATTGGATACTTGGTATCAACTGCATCATCATTTGCCTTGAGTACTGTTATAAAACTGGATTGTTCAACTGTTCAGTTGCTTTTAGTATAGCTACCAATTGGTTTGGTTCTTTAGAATAATGTTGTGTTGCTCTCAGTTGACCATATCGATGGCTCAGGGTTCTGATGTATTACTATTATGTTGCTCTCAAAGGACAGTGTGAATCGTATTGTGTAACATATGTGTAACTTACGTGTTTCTCTGATTAGACGGTATCAATTGCCCGAGTTACTGTTTTACAATTGGTAGCTCCTGTAATGACATTTGATCAAAAGGCTAGATTACTTATTGAAAACTGTTGTGTAAACCCTAGTGAACTGTATCATTGCCTAGTGATTCACATCAATAGCCTAGTGTACTATTGTACAATTATTATGTTTCTCTCAGAGGACCTTATCAATAAGGTAGGGTATCATGCATAAAATAATATGGTGTTCCTAGGTGAACATATGTTTAGCCTACTGTATTAAGGTGCAATGGTTATGTTCTTACCAGAAGGTTTATGAATAGACAAGTTATATTAATGTATAGATGTTGTGTTGCTCTCAGAAGACTACCAATTGCCTTAGGTACCACTATTGATGTTAAGTTTCTCTCAGTGACATTATCAATAGACAAAAAATACTAATGTGTAGCTGTTTGATTTCACTCAATAGACAGTATTTAGAGGTCAGTGTACTGAATAATACCAGGTAAATAGGTGCTAAGTTGTTGGGTTGCTCTCAGTGGAAAGTTTGAATTGTGTCGGGTACGAATGTTTGACTGTTTTGTTGTTCTTAGTAGACCGTACCAATAGCATTGGATACTTGGTATCAACTGCATCATCATTTGCCTTGAGTACTGTTATGAAACTGGATTGTACAACTGTTCGTTTGCTTTTAGTATAGCTACCAATTGGTTTGGTTCTTTAGAATAATGTTGTGTTGCTCTCAGTTGACCATATCGATGGCTTAGGGTTCTGATGTATTACTATTATGTTGCTCTCAAAGGACAGTGTGAATCGTATTCTGTAACATATGTGTAACTTACGTGTTTCCCTGATTAGACGGTATCAATTGCCTGAGTAACTGTTGTATAATTGGTAGCTCTCCTAATGACATTTGATCAAAAGGCTTGATTACTTATTGAAAACTGTTGTGTTAATCCTAGTGAACTGTATCATTGCCTAAGATGTTATTATGAAATGCCATGTTGGTCTCATTGGATGATAGGAATTTGTTCTTAGTGATTCACACCAATAGCTTAGTGTACTATTTTACAATTATTATGTTTCTCTCAGAGGACCTTATCAATAAGCTAGCCAGGGTATCATGCATAACATGATATGGTTTTCTTAGGTGAACATATGTTTAGCCTACTGTACTAAGGTGCAATGGTTATGTTCTTACCAGAAGGTTTATGAATAGACAAGTTATATTAATGTATAGATGTTGTGTTGCTCTCAGAAGACTACCAATTGCCTTAGGTACCACTATTGATGTTAAGTTTCTCTCAGTGACATTATCAATAGACAAAAAATGCTAATGTGTAGCTGTTTTATTTCACTCAATAGACAGTATTCATAGGTCAGTGTACTGAATAATAGCAGGGAAATAGGTGCTAAGTTGTTGGGTTGCTCTCAGTGGAAAGTTTGAATTGTGTCGGGTACGAATGTTTGGCTGTTTTGTTGTTCTTAGTAGACCGTACCAATAGCATTGGATACTTGGTATCAACTGCATCATCATTTGCCTTGAGTACTATTATGAAACTGGATTGTACAACTGTTCAGTTGCTTTTAGTATAGCTACCAATGGCCTTGGTTCTTTAGAATAATGTTGTGTTGCTTTCAGTTGACCATATCGATGGCTCAGGGTTTTGATGTATTACTTTTATGTTGCTCTCAAAGGACAGTGTGAATCGTATTGTGTAACATATGTGTAACTTACGTGTTTCTCTGATTAGACGGTATCAATTGCCTGAGTTACTGTTGTACAATTGGTAGCTCTTCTATTGACATTTGATCAAAAGGCTTGATTACTTATTGAAAACTGTTGTGTTAATCCTAGTGAACTGTATCATTGCCTACGATGTTATTATGAAATGCCATGTTGGTCTCATTGGATGATAGGACTTTGTTCTTAGTGATTCACACCAATAGCCTAGTGTACTATTGTACAATTATTATGTTTCTCTCAGAGGACCTTATCAATAAGCTAGGGTATCATGCATAACATAATATGGTTTTCTTAGGTGAACATATGTTTAGCCTACTGTACTAAGGTGCAATGGTTATTTTCTTACCAGAAGGTTTATGAATAGACAAGTTATATTAATGTATAGATGTTGTGTTGCTCTCAGAAGACTACCAATTGCCTTAGGTACCACTATTGATGTTTAGTTTCTTTCAGCGACATTATCAATAGACAAAAAATATTAATGTGTAGCTGTTTTATTTCACTCAATAGACAGTATTCATAGGTCAGTGTACTGAATAATAGCAGGGAAGTAGGTGCTAAGTTGTTGGGTTGCTCTCAGTGGAAAGTTTGAATTGTGTCGGGTACGAATGTTTGGCTGTTTTGTTGTTCTTAGTAGACCGTACCAATAGCATTGGATACTTGGTATCAACTGCATCATCATTTGCCTTGAGTACTATTATGAAACTGGATTGTACAACTGTTCAGTTGCTTTTAGTATAGCTACCAATGGCCTTGGTTCTTTAGAATAATGTTGTGTTGCTTTCAGTTGACCATATCGATGGCTCAGGGTTTTGATGTATTACTTTTATGTTGCTCTCAAAGGACAGTGTGAATCGTATTGTGTAACATATGTGTAACTTACGTGTTTCTCTGATTAGACGGTATCAATTGCCTGAGTTACTGTTGTACAATTGGTAGCTCTTCTATTGACATTTGATCAAAAGGCTTGATTACTTATTGAAAACTGTTGTGTTAATCCTAGTGAACTGTATCATTGCCTACGATGTTATTATGAAATGCCATGTTGGTCTCATTGGATGATAGGACTTTGTTCTTAGTGATTCACACCAATAGCCTAGTGTACTATTGTACAATTATTATGTTTCTCTCAGAGGACCTTATCAATAAGCTAGGGTATCATGCATAACATAATATGGTTTTCTTAGGTGAACATATGTTTAGCCTACTGTACTAAGGTGCAATGGTTATTTTCTTACCAGAAGGTTTATGAATAGACAAGTTATATTAATGTATAGATGTTGTGTTGCTCTCAGAAGACTACCAATTGCCTTAGGTACCACTATTGATGTTTAGTTTCTTTCAGCGACATTATCAATAGACAAAAAATATTAATGTGTAGCTGTTTTATTTCACTCAATAGACAGTATTCATAGGTCAGTGTACTGAATAATACCAGGTAAATAGGTGCTAAGTTGTTGGGTTGCTCTCAGTGGAAAGTTTGAATTGTGTCGGGTACGAATGTATGACTTGTTGCTCTTAGTAGACCGTACCAATAGCATTGGATACTTGGTATCAACTGCATCATCATTTGCCTTGAGTACTGTTATGAAACTGGATTGTACAACTGTTCAGTTGCTTTTAGTATAGCTACCAATTGGTTTGGTTCTTTAGAATAATGTTGTGTTGCTCTCAGTTGACCATATCGATGGCTCAGGGTTCTGATGTATTACTATTATGTTGCTCTCAAAGGACAGTGTGAATCGTATTGTGTAACATATGTGTACGGTAACTTACGTGTTTCTCTGATTAGACGGTATCAATTGCCTGAGTTACTGTTGTACAATTGGTAGCTCTTCTAATGACATTTGATCAAAAGGCTTGATTACTTATTGAAAACTGTTGTGTTAATCCTAGTGAACTGTATCATTGCCTAAGATGTTATTATGAAATGCCATGTTGGTGTCATTGGATCTTAGTGATTCACATCAATAGCCTTGTGTACTATTGTACAATTATTATGTTTCTCTCAGAGGACCTTATCAATAAGCTAGGGTATCATGCATAAGATAATTTGGTTTTCTTAGGTGAACATATGTTTAGCCTACTGTACTAAGGTGCAATGGTTATGTTCTTACCAGAAGGTTTATGAATAGACAAGTTATATTAATGTATAGATGTTGTGTTGCTCTCAGAAGACTACCAATTGCCTTAGGTACCACTATTGATGTTTAGTTTCTTTCAGTGACATTATCAATAGACAAAAAATATTAATGTGTAGCTGTTTTATTTCACTCAATAGACAGTATTCATAGGTCAGTGTACTGAATAATACCAGGTAAATAGGTGCTAAGTTGTTGGGTTGCTCTCAGTGGAAAGTTTGAATTGTGTCGGGTACGAATGTATGACTTGTTGCTCTTAGTAGACCGTACCAATAGCATTGGATACTTGGTATCAACTGCATCATCATTTGCCTTGAGTACTGTTATGAAACTGGATTGTACAACTGTTCAGTTGCTTTTAGTATAGCTACCAATTGGTTTGGTTCTTTAGAATAATGTTGTGTTGCTCTCAGTTGACCATATCGATGGCTCAGGGTTCTGATGTATTACTATTATGTTGCTCTCAAAGGACAGTGTGAATCGTATTGTGTAACATATGTGTACGGTAACTTACGTGTTTCTCTGATTAGACGGTATCAATTGCCTGAGTTACTGTTGTACAATTGGTAGCTCTTCTAATGACATTTGATCAAAAGGCTTGATTACTTATTGAAAACTGTTGTGTTAATCCTAGTGAACTGTATCATTGCCTAAGATGTTATTATGAAATGCCATGTTGGTGTCATTGGATGATAGGAATTTGTTCTTAGTGATTCACATCAATAGCCTTGTGTACTATTGTACAATTATTATGTTTCTCTCAGAGGACCTTATCAATAAGCTAGGGTATCATGCATAAGATAATTTGGTTTTCTTAGGTGAACATATGTTTAGCCTACTGTACTAAGGTGCAATGGTTATGTTCTTACCAGAAGGTTTATGAATAGACAAGTTATATTAATGTATAGATGTTGTGTTGCTCTCAGAAGACTACCAATTGCCTTAGGTACCACTATTGATGTTTAGTTTCTTTCAGTGACATTATCAATAGACAAAAAATATTAATGTGTAGCTGTTTTATTTCACTCAATAGACAGTATTCATAGGTCAGTGTACTGAATAATACCAGGTAAATAGGTGCTAAGTTGTTGGGTTGCTCTCAGTGGAAAGTTTGAATTGTGTCGGGTACGAATGTATGACTTGTTGCTCTTAGTAGACCGTACCAATAGCATTGGATACTTGGTATCAACTGCATCATCATTTGCCTTGAGTACTGTTATGAAACTGGATTGTACAACTGTTCAGTTGCTTTTAGTATAGCTACCAATTGGTTTGGTTCTTTAGAATAATGTTGTGTTGCTCTCAGTTGACCATATCGATGGCTCAGGGTTCTGATGTATTACTATTATGTTGCTCTCAAAGGACAGTGTGAATCGTATTGTGTAACATATGTGTACGGTAACTTACGTGTTTCTCTGATTAGACGGTATCAATTGCCTGAGTTACTGTTGTACAATTGGTAGCTCTTCTAATGACATTTGATCAAAAGGCTTGATTACTTATTGAAAACTGTTGTGTTAATCCTAGTGAACTGTATCATTGCCTAAGATGTTATTATGAAATACCATGTTGGTCTCATTGGATGATAGGAATTTGTTCTTAGTGATTCACATCAATAGCCTTGTGTACTATTGTACAATTATTATGTTTCTCTCAGAGGACCTTATCAATAAGCTAGGGTATCATCCATAACATAATATGGTTTTCTTAGGTGAACATATGTTTAGCCTACTGTACTAAGGTGCAATGGTTATGTTCTTACCAGAAGGTTTATGAATAGACAAGTTATATTAATGTATAGATGTTGTGTTGCTCTCAGAAGACTACCAATTGCCTTAGGTACCACTATTGATGTTAAGTTTCTCTCAGTGACATTATCAATAGACAAAAAATGCTAATGTGTAGCTGTTTTATTTCACTCAATAGACAGTATTCATAGGTCAGTGTACTGAATAATAGCAGGGAAATAGGTGCTAAGTTGTTGGGTTGCTCTCAGTGGAAAGTTTGAATTGTGTCGGGTACGAATGTACGAATGTACGACCGTACCAATAGCATTGGATACTTGGTATCAACTGCATCATCATTTGCCTTGAGTACTGTTATAAAACTGGATTGTTCAACTGTTCAGTTGCTTTTAGTATAGCTACCAATTGGTTTGGTTCTTTAGAATAATGTTGTGTTGCTCTCAGTTGACCATATCGATGGCTCAGGGTTCTGATGTATTACTATTATGTTGCTCTCAAAGGACAGTGTGAATCGTATTGTGTAACATATGTGTAACTTACGTGTTTCTCTGATTAGACGGTATCAATTGCCCGAGTTACTGTTTTACAATTGGTAGCTCCTGTAATGACATTTGATCAAAAGGCTAGATTACTTATTGAAAACTGTTGTGTAAACCCTAGTGAACTGTATCATTGCCTAGTGATTCACATCAATAGCCTAGTGTACTATTGTACAATTATTATGTTTCTCTCAGAGGACCTTATCAATAAGCTAGGGTATCATGCATAAAATAATATGGTGTTCCTAGGTGAACATATGTTTAGCCTACTGTATTAAGGTGCAATGGTTATGTTCTTACCAGAAGGTTTATGAATAGACAAGTTATATTAATGTATAGATGTTGTGATGCTCTCAGAAGACTACCAATTGCCTTAGGTACCACTATTGATGTTAAGTTTCTCTCAGTGACATTATCAATAGACAAAAAATACTAATGTGTAGCTGTTTTATTTCACTCAATAGACAGTATTTAGAGGTCAGTGTACTGAATAATACCAGGTAAATAGGTGCTAAGTTGTTGGGTTGCTCTCAGTGGAAAGTTTGAATTGTGTCGGGTACGAATGTTTGACTGTTTTGTTGTTCTTAGTAGACCGTACCAATAGCATTGGATACTTGGTATCAACTGCATCATCATTTGCCTTGAGTACTGTTATGAAACTGGATTGTACAACTGTTCGGTTGCTTTTAGTATAGCTACCAATTGGTTTGGTTCTTTAGAATAATGTTGTGTTGCTCTCAGTTGACCATATCGATGGCTTAGGGTTCTGATGTATTACTATTATGTTGCTCTCAAAGGACAGTGTGAATCGTATTCTGTAACATATGTGTAACTTACGTGTTTCCCTGATTAGACGGTATCAATTGCCTGAGTAACTGTTGTACAATTGGTAGCTCTCCTAATGACATTTGATCAAAAGGCTTGATTACTTATTGAAAACTGTTGTGTTAATCCTAGTGAACTGTATCATTGCCTAAGATGTTATTATGAAATGCCATGTTGGTCTCATTGGATGATAGGAATTTGTTCTTAGTGATTCACACCAATAGCTTAGTGTACTATTTTACAATTATTATGTTTCTCTCAGAGGACCTTATCAATAAGCTAGCCAGGGTATCATGCATAACATGAAATGGTTTTCTTAGGTGAACATATGTTTAGCCTACTGTACTAAGGTGCAATGGTTATGTTCTTACCAGAAGGTTTATGAATAGACAAGTTATATTAATGTATAGATGTTGTGTTGCTCTCAGAAGACTACCAATTGCCTTAGGTACCACTATTGATGTTAAGTTTCTCTCAGTGACATTATCAATAGACAAAAAATATTAATGTGTAGCTGTTTTATTTCACTCAATAGACAGTATTCATAGGTCAGTGTACTGAATAATAGCAGGGAAGTAGGTGCTAAGTTGTTGGGTTGCTCTCAGTGGAAAGTTTGAATTGTGTCGGGTACGAATGTTTGGCTGTTTTGTTGTTCTTAGTAGACCGTACCAATAGCATTGGATACTTGGTATCAACTGCATCATCATTTGCCTTGAGTACTATTATGAAACTGGATTGTACAACTGTTCAGTTGCTTTTAGTATAGCTACCAATGGCCTTGGTTCTTTAGAATAATGTTGTGTTGCTTTCAGTTGACCATATCGATGGCTCAGGGTTTTGATGTATTACTTTTATGTTGCTCTCAAAGGACAGTGTGAATCGTATTGTGTAACATATGTGTAACTTACGTGTTTCTCTGATTAGACGGTATCAATTGCCCGAGTTACTGTTGTTGATGTTAAGTTTCTCTCAGTGACATTATCAATAGTGTGTAGCTGTTTTATTTCACTCAATAGACCGTATTCATAGGTCAGGGTACTGATTAATACCAAGTAAATAGGTGCTAAGTTGTTGGGTTGCTTTCATACGATATTGAGGTATAATATGATATTGGTTTATATGATATATTATCATATCACATAAAATTGTATTATATTTAATTGTGATCTATATTATTGTATCATGATACAATATGTATAATATAATATTGTATTATATGATTTTTTACTTTTTCACATGACATTGTATCATTTGATATGATACAATGTTGTATTAAATTATATTGGTTCATATGATATAATATAATTTTATGTATCAAATATGACACAGTGTCATACAATACAATATTTTACTAAAAGATAAAATATAGTATTATATGATTCACTGTTATGATGTATTATGTAATATGATATTGTATTATGTGATCAAATACAATAATGTATAACAGAATACAATTTCATATAATATGTTGCAATATCATATCTCATCATTGTTTATTACGGTATTTTATTGTAGTATATGATATTGTTTGTAAGTATGATAGGATGCAGTATTTAATTTGATATTATTGTATTGATTAACATAATTTTATGAACATATGATTAATATCATACAATTTTTTGAACAGATGATATACGATATTGTGTCCAACAGAATCCAGGAATATCCAAGATCATAAAGTATGATTTTCATATGATATGATAAAGGTGGTCTCATAAAAGTGATGCCTCATTAGGTGATGCCTCGTCTTAGTGAGCTTTGTAATCTGTGGTTATCTATGTTTATTAATCCTAGTGAACTATAGATATTATAATGAAATGCCATGTTGGTCCCATTGGATGATATGAGTGTTTCTGTATACTAATGAAATCATGTTGTTCTTAGTGATTCATATCAATAACCTTGTGTACTTTTGTTTAATTATTATGTTTCTCTTAGAGGACCATATCAATAAGCTAGGGTGTCGTGCATAACATAATATGGTGTTCTTAGGTGAACATATGATTAGCTTACTGTTCTAAGGTACAATGGTTATGTATCGTGCATATAAGCATTGAATGGTTTTTTTTTTTGGATTTGTCGGTCCTATGACACACCAATGCGAGCAAACAAATTATATTTATATTGATTTTATTTTTTATTTTATTAATGGTCGTAGTTTTAAAATTTGCGCCTTTACTAGCAGGTGTTGGTAATTGATGGAAGAGCCAAAAAATCAGCTGTTGTGAAATGGGAAATATAGTGCTAAAAATGTTATGAAGAAAGATTTTTTTTTTTTGAGAAATGCTATATTTAATCGCAAAAGTTTGAATTCAATAACAATACATGAGTATTTTCCAACAAGATGATTTATTCATTAAGAATAAACATTATCAACACGTAACAATACAGTAAGCACAACTGAGTAAAACGATATGTGCTCTCCCTGAAGTTTGCATTATTGAAAAACCCAGCTGTTGGATTAATGTTTTGCATGTTCATGTTAACTGTTTTCAATGTTGCGGGCATTGAGGACGATGATGTGGCTGTGGAATTTGACGATATGAGAGTTGTGGTCTCATGTGCAGATGGTGACGGTAAGTTTTCAAGTAGAGCCTGATTTTCATGGGTTCGTGGTGGCAAGTTCGAGAACCTGGTCGACAGCGGTGGAAGAGCTACGATCGTAAAAGGGGATGAAGATGCAGACGCCATCGCAGAATGCTTTTTTTTTTTTTTGCTTAGAGGAGAGCGATCTGTTATATGACCTCATTGAACTCTCATTCCTTTGGTTCGACATGAACATGATATGTCGTGCTTCAAATCCCTGATCATTAAGGTAAGTGTTTGCAGTGGCCCGTAAACAGTGGGATGTGTATTTATGCTCCACACCAGCAGCAAAGCAAATCTCCCCGAGAGACTTGTTGAAAGTGCGCTTTGGCAGGGGTTTTGCTGAATACCAAATATCAGAATGAACTCTCTCTTATATGTATTGGTTGAAAAGATTTGTAGCATTTGAATCAGATTTTGACATCAGTAACTTTAAGAGATAAACATGACAGCAGTTTTCATTATCAGTTGCGTACATTCTCTTGTCTGTGTGGCTGTCATTGGCATCTACACCACCTTGATGATTATTTTGTAATGTTTTGTGTTGTAATGCAGCATATTGGCCAGTTTCATCTGTGCAGAAGACAAAGCAGTTATGATTAAACTTATGGTGGAACTCTAAACCTCTGGTAATAAAATTGATGGACAGAAAGTACCATACAGCATGGCGCAAAACCACTGGTGATGATGTGGCACCTTGGAGGTATTTATAAATCTTCTGCAGATCATGTATCTCGATAATATCTTTGTGTGATGTTGGTTTTGACAGATCAAGTCAGGTTCGCTCTTTAAAGAAACCATCCAAGATTCCATTGGCTGTTCTGAACTCCTTGTCATGGACTATATTTACATCTTTCTGAATGTCAGCAAGATGGCGATTTATTGCTCCTTTGATAATGATCAAAGTATTTTTGTGGTGAAAAGGCTAAACATCATCATCAACTTTTTCTTTGGGGCTGGCTTCACAATAAAATCACGAGAGATGACTGGCAAGAGTTGACACATTTGCTGTTTGCAGGTCTAATGTTGCACCATTAGTACAGAACCATAGATCTCCATGTTCCAATCTAAAAGGAGTGAGTTGTGTTTTAGAGACTGACATTGTGTAACGTTTGGGGGTCTTGTGTTTGGTTGTGTAAATTCTGCAACAAATCTTGACCCTTAAAGATTTTTATACAAATGTCAAATTGCTGCAAACACATTTACCTTGAAAAATCCCCATGCTGTATTTCTTTTTGTTGATTTTGCTTGCCTGGAGTCGAAAAATTTCTCTATTTCCTCATTTGTAACAGTTTTGAATCTCTGTGGAAAATGTGGTTTGTTTTCATTACTTCAGTTTTGATTTTTAGCTCACCTGAGCTGAAAGCTCAAGTGAGCTATTCTGATCACATTTTGTCCATCGTCCGTCTGTCCGTCTTTTAACTTTTAACATTTTGAACTTCTTTTGTAAAACCGCTTCGCCAATTTCAACCAAAATTGGCACAAACCATCCTTATGGGAAGGCAAGTATAAATTGCAGAAATGAAAGACCGATCTTTATTCAAAGGGGAGAAACCTCAAAACTGTAGAAAAAGAGAGTGCATTTTTAAAATTTTTGAAATAATGTTGTTTTTAGTGAATCATATCAATAGCCTAGTGCACTATTTTACAATTATTATGTTTCTCTCAGTGGACCATATCAATAAGCTAGGTCGTCATGGTGAACATAGGAAAAGCTAAGTTTACTATGGTACAATGGTTATGTTCTTACCATAAAGCGAATATCAAGATGTAAGTTACACTAATGTACAGCTGCTGTGTTGCTTTCAAGAGACTACTACCAATAACCTAGGGTACTAATTTTGATGTTAAGTTGCTCTCAGTGACAGTATCAATAGCCAAAAATACTAATTTGTAGCTGTTATTTTTCACCCAATAGAGCTATCCATAGCCAAGGGTACAGATTAATACCAGGTATATACCTGTTAAGTTCCTTTCAGTGGACTAAAGCAATAACCCAGTATACTTATTAATATTTGGAATGAGGCTTCTATATAAACAGTTTCAATCGCCTGAGGTTCTGGTGCATAGCTGTTGAGTTGCTTTCAGTGAAAAGCATGAATTGTGTCGGGTACTAATGTATAACTGGTTTTTTAGCTCACTTGAGCTGAAAGCTCATGTGAGCTATTCTGATAACATTTTGTCTGTTGCTTGTCTGTCTGTAAACTTTTCATATTTTCAACATCTTCTCCAGAAGCACTGGGCCAATTTCAACGAAACTTGGCACAGAGCATTATTAGGCAAAGGGGATACAAAGTTGTGAAAACTAAGGACCACCCTTTTTTTCAAAAGGAGATAATTAGGAATTATTGAAAAAATTTAAGAACTTTTCAAAAATCTTCTTCTCAAGAACCAATTGGCCAGGAAAGCTAAAACTTGTGTGGAAGCATACTAAGGTAGTATAGATTGTGAAAATCATGACCTTTTAGGGATAGGGTGGGGCCACAATGGTGGGTTGAATTTTTTCATAGGAATATATTGAGTAAATCTTTAAAAATCTTCCTCTCAGAAACTAACCAGTCAGGAAAATTTGTCTGGAAGCATCCTAAGGTAGCAAGGGATAGTTTCGGATAAAGTACCCGTCAATATTTTTGTAAAATTGAAAGTTGCTGTACTTGAAGGCTTATGAGTGTTGCTAAAATTCATGAAATGATTTTTAATGATTTTCATTAGTTAGAGGGGTGTCTCTTGTTGAAATTGATATGCAATATGTAGGCCACATATGTTAGGTACATGAGAATCAGAAGTAAAATGCAAAACCCGCGGCTATGACTGTTGTGTTGACTTTACACAGTGAAATTACAAGTTACAGATGGGAGGTAAAATTACACGAAAAGTAGTTGGATTGGACATTGTCAACTATACACCGATAAGTTTCTGACATGTGATGGTGCAACATGCACGCGGTACGGAATGTCAACCCTTTGCAGGGAATTAGTTGGGGGAGGTCTAAAAAGCTGAAAAATTAGCAGAATATGAAAGGGTTAAAAGCTAATAAAAACCAGGATGTAGAGAATTTTACAGGTTTTGACTAGTGATTTTCTTCAGAAATTGGTGATTGGCCTTATAAAGAGTGAATTAAAGTTATTTGACCGGAATGGGAACTGAGGAAATTCTAGTTACAGAGTTCCGAAGACACACATCCCCTGGCTGCAATGAATTGTATAAAAAAAAACTGTCCTGTGCCACCTTCAAGACAACATGGTATTTTCAGATTTTTCATTTCAGTGTAATTTTGAGTGGATTTTGTACCATAAGTAATATATTTTGTGAAAATGGATGAATTTTTTGGCTGTAGATGTCATTACATGATTTATTAGCAAAAATATTCAAGGGGAGTAACTCCCTCTTAAATGTGTAGAATGACCACCACTAGAGTAAATTGGATTAGAGAGTAGGTATTTCATACCCTGGTGCGATTAATAGGCTTCAGTTAATTAATGAGATAAGAATAAATACTTTAAAACAGTTTTGATCAATTGAATCATTAAATTTATGAATTTGCAGCCATTTCGCTGTCTGATTTTATGAAATAACAGTAAGCCACCTGACTTATATGACCAAATTTTTTTAAAGCAGCATATTTTTATTTCAACTGAACTTTACATGTAGACAGATGCAGTTATCAAATTATACAATATGTCAAAAAAATCAAGTTTTTGCTCCTTCCTATCCATAAATGATATTTTAGATGTATTTATACAGAATTGAAAAAGCCACCCCCTCTTTCCAGTTGACTCCATCACCATTACATGTAGGATATGTAAATGTACATTTGACCTTGAAATAACATCTGTATGATAATTACTCTTGAAATGAACAAAAAACAACATATTTGTACCGTTTCATTGTATATATGCATCAAAAATGTAGAAAAATTTGAACATTTCTCATGGAATTCTCATCCGTTCCCAGGTACCCAGGTGTGGTTGAATTTCATTTTAATTAAAGGCAGACATCACACATGTAGGTCTTACTATTTTAGCAAAGTTAAAAGGAGAAACCAGAATATATAAGATATCCACTAAATATGATTGTAGGCTTAGTTTTTCATGAAAACAAGAAATCAGATGTAGGGCGGCATGTCTTTTTGTGAATAAAAATGCTACAAATCATCCATTTTCCAAAAGAGATCAATTTTAAATATCAGTGATGGTTGTTTTCTATTATGTGTGAAAATGACTCAAGGAAATTGCCACAAGTTTCAGAAATTTAGGTAAAAGTGTTCAACTAATGCTTCTTGTGAAAATCAAAAGATAGGGGGAGGGTATACATGTAATGGTATTTTTAAGTGATGTGATGCTTTTATCATGATAATATCAAGTAGATGTTTGTAGTATTAAATAGGGTTTCTTTTTTAAGGAGGTTGAACAACAATTGACCTCTAAAAGATTAGATTAAGATGCTTTATTTATGGGGAGCCCTATGAATCTCTGTTAAATAGAGGAAAGTGGAAATGGTGGGTTCACTTAAACGGCCATATTTTTCTTAACCCTCAATGGAATTGGCAAAATGTGGTGTACTTTTTCTCAGAATAGCATAAGCTTTTTAATTTTAAGACAAGATGACTTTTCAGAGAATGTTAGTGTAAGTTAAAGGTAGCAAGGGACAGTTTCGGATAAAGTACCTGTCAATATTTTTGTAAAATTGAAAGTTGCTGTACTTGAAGGCTTATGGGTGTTGCTAAAATTCATGAAATGATTTTTAATGATTATCATTAGTTAGAGGGGTGTCACTTGTTGAAATTGATATGCAATATGTAAGCCCCATATGTTAGGTACATGAGAATCAGAAGTAAAATGCGAAAACCTGCGGCTATGACTGTTGTGTTGACTTTACACAGTAAAATTGCAAGTTACAGATGGGAGCTAAAATTACATGAAAAGTAGGTTGATTGAACATTGTCAACTATACACCAGTAAGTTTCTGACATGTTATGGTGCAACATGCACGCTGTACAGAAGGTCAACCCTTTGCAGGGAATTAGTCACTTTCTTTAAATTAGAAACCTGCGAAATATATATATATATATATATATATATGTATATATTTTACTTAATTTAAGCGTTTTATGTCACAATATGGAGGTATCCCATGCCAGTGATTCAACCTAATATAACAAACAAGTGAATATCTAACATTTTTGTTTTATTTCAGTTCCACTTGGAATGTGAATGAGGTATAAAGAACAAACCCCTTCAACGCCACTGTATCTTCTGCTTGAAGATTCGTCCAGTCTGGCGAACGAAAATGGAAGATGCATTCTCCATCGAATTCTGCCAAGATGTTGAAGATGTCACACTCAAGACATGAACTCTACCAAGAAGTTTAAGGACAACTTTTACTCAATTGTGTGTCCGTACAGCCAGGGCACCATGCCCTCGTAAACCACTTGTCTAGAAGATCAAGTTGCGACATTCTCTGCTTACCTACCGCAGCAATTTGCCATGTAGAAAGGTCCAAATTACCTGTGTTTGAGAAGAGCTAAAACAGGCAGCATCATTCACGATGGCACGAGCCATCAAGTCTGTTGCTATCCGTGTGTAAAGAGGCTGAAGATGCGGAAATGAAAATGTCCTGTATTTCATGATATTTATTTTATTGTAATGAATGTCTTAATTTTAAAGAAAATTTTACTGCTTTTAAATAGAAATGAAGTGAATTCTATGGCAAACGGTATATGCGCATAATTTACGCGCATGTAGCAATTCGTTGGGTTACCCGTTGCCAAGTGTGTTGCTAACGCTCAGGGTAATTGAACGGATTACCAACTGCGTCTAAACCAATCAGATTTTAGTATTTAACATGAAATTATAATAATGCTGATTATAACTTATATTTACATTTGAAATAGGCAAACCCTTGAGAATTATTAAAATAATCGTGTTTTAATGTTTACAATAATGCAACTGTCAAGTGATAAGCATGTGATAAGCATGTGCGGTAATCATTGTGAAATCATTAAAATGTTCACACAGAATTATCCTAATATCGCATGATTTGTAGATGCATTAAATACCTCCATTCATTAGTGTACACGTAGCAGGTGGAGCCTCCAACTCACTATTTTAGAAATAGTCACTTACCAAATATAAAGCTGATTATTTGATACTTAATATTGATAATATGAAATTTAGTATCACTTGTATTGAAATTTAGAATCGCTTATTGATAACAGAGAACAACCGGATTTATTTATGTTCACGAATAGTCACTTATTACGATTCACTGTCTTAGAAATATTGTAAAGAATGTAGATTGTTACGTCGAAGTTAATAATGACATATTTGAATAACAAATTATTTTCTACACATCGTTGTGAACTCATTTGGGAAACCTAAACATACCTGCATAGTATTCATGGACCTTGCTCAGATGCTTTAAACAGCTTCTGCAAATAGTCATTTATAATTTAACTACTTTATCTTTTTATTATTTTTTTTATTTTTCAGATAGCTTTTGTGTTACAGATTATTTACTTATATTTGGTAGATTTACAAATAAGTGCTTTTTAAATTGAATTTATACATGTATGTGTTCACAAGTGTTTTGACATGTTTAAGAAAGTTAGTTTGGAAAGGTGCAAATAAAATGAAAATAATTTTTGATGAAATTTCGAGTTGTTTTATACATACATATATATTTAAATGTTTAATATGCATTTATTCTATAGATTTCTACTTTCATATTTTGGAAAATGTGCCGTAGCCAAATATTCTATTTAATATGAGACATTCTGTCATCATCCAACTTCTGACATTGATTCAGTTGCAATACTTTTTGAAAAGTGGGCCATATTTCAAAATATTGATAAAATATAGCACAAAGCTTCCAATGGGCTTTTATATATCCCCCCCCCCCCCCCAAAAGAGTCTGTTCCATAAACAAGGGCAGATATATTGGAAAATAAGATCAAAAGAAAGGGTCACAAAAAATCTTTTCAAGAACTTTGAGATAGACTTTTACAAAACGAGCACTGAATGATAAGTATATGTTCTGGATAAAACAAAATATTTTTGACCTTGAGTCTAGCACTATGAGTGTAAAGTTATGATAAAAAAACACGTGCCCTCTGTATGTCAAAAGATCCAGACCTTATTGTACACTAAGTAAATTGAACATTCAAAGACCGACGTATACATGTATATCTTTCAGGTCGATATTAGTGATATGTTTATCAAGAGGTGTCGACCTTTTACAGTGTTGTTTTTATATAATTATGTAATAGTGAGTAAAAAGCATCAGACCCGAAAGCATTGGAGGCCCTTACTTTGTGGACGCAATTCTCATGGCACCTACTAGTGGTGGTCAATTTTCATTGTAAAACTTATGTTGAGGGTTACAAGTCTAGTTCAAAAAATCCAGGCCTGATGGTTAGGGTTACAAGTCTAGTTCAAAAGATCCAGGCCTTTTTGTAATTTATCTACAAAAATAATTGGATTTGTAAACATCGGAATCGGAAACATTAAAATCCCGTACCCTGAGGTCTTAAGTATTCAGGGTCATTTACTAGTTGTTAAGCACTACCATATCAAAATTACAGCGAAGATAACATCTACAGTCCTTGCTATAATATCTCAATATATTTATAATATTAAATAGCAAATGAAACATGGGGCTCAGAAACATCGAGACACTGTCAAAGTATTGTGTTGGTACATCTTCTACATTAAAAGATATATAGGCTCTCCTTCAATATACATAATTAAAGTAATAAGAGTTACTAATATCGGGATTGGAAACATTGAAGGTCTGTTCTGTGGAGACTGAAATTCTCAGTGTTACTAACAAAGTCTAGCACTATCAGTGTAAACTTATGATAAAAGAATACGTACCCCATGTAGTTTAAAAGAGTCAGACCCTACTGTACACCAAGTGAACTGAAAATGTAAACACCAACTCTTTCGTGTCGACATAAGTGCTGTGTTTATCAAGCGGTGTCGACCTTCTACAGTATGTCAAAAAGTGTAAATAAAAAACACTGGAGGCCCTTACCACGTGGGCTAAAGTTCTCATACTACCTACCAGTAGTGGTAAGCTACCATTGTAAAAATTATTGTTAGGGTTACATGTCTTGTTCAAAAGATCCAGGCCCTTTTGTAACCTATCTACATACGATGATGGAATTTTAAAACATCAGAACAGGAATCATGGAACCCCCTACCATGAGGCCTGCAATAATCAGGGTCGTCTACTGGTTGTTAACATTACCACATTAAAATTACATAATGATACAATCTCTAGTTTAAAAAATCCAGTCCTTACTGTAATTTTTCAATTGATAAATAATACTAAAAGATAATTAAAACATCGGACACTGAAACATCGAAACTTCTCTACCCCGGAGCTGAAATTGCAAGTGGTCTGACACTGTCAACATATTGTGATAATACAACTTCCTTTAACAGAAATAGACCCTCCTGTGATATATATATTTAACAAAATCAGAATTATACACATCGGGCTTTGAAACATTGAATGTCCGTCCTATGGGTTCTGAAATTTTCAGTGTTACCAACCAAAAAGCTTGCACTATCACTGTTAACAGAATCAGACCCTATTGTACACCAAGGGAATTCAAATGAAATAAACCGACGTATTTCGAGTCGACATTAGTGCTGTGTTTATTAAGCGTTTTCGACTTTTACAGTGTTGTTTTCATGTATGTATAAAAAAGAGTAAATGAACATTTGACTCAAAAAAAAATAAAGAAAAAAACATCGCAGGCTCTTACCCCGTGGGCTGAAGTTTTCATGGCACCTTCTAGTGGTGGACAGCTGTCATTGTAAAATTTATGGTTAGGGGAAAAGACAATAAAACACCAGGCTCCGAAACATCGAAACACCTTACCCTGGAGCTGAAATTGGTAGGGTCACCTGCAAGTGGTCTTACACGGTCCAAATATTGCGTTGATACATTTTTTTAAAAGAGATATAGGTCCTTCTGTAATACATCTATTTAACACAATTCTTACCAAAATCAATAGCATTGAAACGTACGACTTTTCAACACTTTATACAACCATTCCCCATGAGAAATTAAAATCTAGGTTTTTTGATATTATAGATTGTTGTTTCTTTTATAAAAATGGAAGTCATGAAAATGCTTACCTGTCATTGGAAATCTAAAAAAATATTTTGTTAAAAACCATTCTGATTGCACACACAAGTACCCTGAAGTTGACACTAAAAAGATGCTTGAGTTTCTGATAGGCAACATCTTGTATGTAGTTTTTGGAAATCAGGTCTTCAAACAATCTATTGGAATTCCCATGGGTACCAATGTGCCCCATTGTTACCAGACCTTTTTTTGTATTCTTATGAAACAGAATTTATTAAAAAAAACTTGTACGTGAAAAAATAAATCACTCGTTGTGGCCTTCAACTCAACATTCAGGTATATCTACGACGTATTATCAATTAACAATTGTTATTCCCTTACTGACGTCGACTCAATATATCTCAGTGAACTTGAAATAAAAGATACCACAGCGTCTGCGTCATCTATTTCATATTTGGATATTTAACTGGAAATGGACATTGATGGTAACCTAACAACAAAACTTTGTGATAAACGCGTTGACTTCAATTTTTTTTATAGTCAACCTTCCTTACTTATGTAGCAATATACCTTCATAAACTGAATATGGTGTTTTTGTCTCTCAGTTAATTCGATATACAAGGGCATACGTATGAACAGTTTCTAAGGCGAGGCAAGCTACTGACAAACAAGTTGATAAAACAGGACAATCAACAGTCTCGTTTGAAGTCATCTTTTCATAAGTTCTTTGGTCGATACAAAGACCTTGTGGGCAAATGAAATCTTCCACTGGATTGCATTCCTACTGAAGTTTTTCATACAAATTGTTAGACCGTAATTAACACCCAATTGTCTACGGACTTTTCCGTTTTATCCAGATTACGACAAAGACCACACGGCGGGTGTGACCGGTCAGCAGAGAATGCTAACTCCTCCTAAGCACCTGATGCTACCTTCAATGTAATGGCTCAAGGTTTGTATTTTGACCATCCCAAACAAACCAAAAAATCAACGTTTCGTTTTATTTCCTATCGTGACATTTTCCCGATTTTGACATTTACATCGATTATGACATGCCAAATTATCTCAAGGAGGACACGGCGGGTACGACCGGTCAGCAGAGGATGCTCACTCCTGCTAGGCATCTGATTCTTTTTGGAGTTCCGTGTTGTTCTCCTATAAATTTGTATTTTGTTTTATGGATTTTTGAGACGGTTGAGTTTGTTTTTGTCATTTTTTTTCATTTAACACAAAGAGAATTATAGATATTGGGTTCGAAAACATTGAATTTCCGTTCTATGGGGACTGAAATGTTCAGTGTTACTGAGCATTTAGATAGCACTTCCACTGTAAAGTTCACCAAAAAGTACATGTACCCTCCGTATCTTGTTTAACAGAATCAGACCATACTGTACACCAAGGGAATTAAAAATGAATACACCGACATATATATCTTTCATGTCGACATTAGTGCTGTGTTTATCAAGCAGTGTCGACAGAATCAGACTTTTCTGTACACCGAGGGAATTAAAAATGAAATACACCGACGTATACATCTCTCGTGTCGATATTAGTGCTGTGTTTATCAAGCGGTGTCGACCTTTTATAATGTTATTTTTATATATGTTAAAAAAGGGTTAAAGAACAATGTACTCGAAAAGAACGGAGGCTCTTACTCCGTGGGCTGAAGTTTTAATGGCACCTATTAGTTGTGAACAGCTACCATTGTAAGACATTGTTTGGGGAAAAAAAACAATAAAAGTATCTGGCTCCAAAACATCAAAACACCCTACCTAGGAGATGAAATTATTAGGTTCACCTGCAAGTGGTCGCGTCAACATATTGTGTTGATACAACTTATTTTTAAAAGATTTAGGCCCTCTAGCAAAAAAAACAATAATGAACATCGGGCTCGAAAAACATTGAATGCCTGGTCTGTGGGACTGAAATTCCCAGTGTAAGTAACCTTTGGTCTTACACTATCACAGTTAAGTTAATCTAAAAGTATATGTGCCATATTAAGTTTAACAGAATCAGACCCTACTGTACACCAAGGGAATTAAAAATGAAAAACACCATCTTATTTACCTTTCTTGTTGACATTAGTGTTTTGTTTATCAAGCGGTGTCGACTTTTCAAAGTGATATTTTTATATAATGTTAAAAAAGGTCAAAGAACATTGTACTCGGAAACAACAAAGGATCTTACCTTGTGGGCTGAAGTTTTCATGCCACTTACTAGTGGTGGACAGGTCCCAGTGTAGAAATTATAGTTAGGGTAAATAACAATAAAAGCATTGGGTTCCGAAACATCAAAACACCCTCCCCTAGAGATGATATTATTAGGTTCACTTGCAGTTGGTTATGACACTGTAAATATATTGTGTTGATGCAATTTCATTTTTAAAAGATATAACCTCTCCTTTATTACATCTATTTAATCTAAATCGAATTAAAAAAATCGGACTCGGAAACACTGAATTTCCGTTCTATGAAGACCAAAATTGTCAGTGTTTATAACCTATAGTCTAACATTATGACTGTTAAGCTAACCTGAAAGTAAATGTACCCTATCTAGTTTAACAGAATCAGACCTTTGTGTACACCAGGGAAATTAAAAATGAAATACACCGACATCTCTCGTGCCGACATTAGTGCTGTAATTATCAAGCGGTGTCGACCTTTTAAAGTGTTATTTTATTCCGTAGGCTGAAATTTTTATGGCACCTATTAGTTGTGGACAGCTACTATTGTAAAACTTACGGTTTTAGAAAAAAACCATAAAAACATCGGGCTCCAAAACATTGAAACAGCCTACCCCGGAGCTGAAATTATTAGATTCACCCGCAAGTGGTCTGACACTGTCAACATATTGTGCTGATACAATTCTTTTTTTAGAAGACATAGACCCTCCTGTAATTCACAAATATAACATAAATACAATTATGAAAATCGGGCTCGAAAACATTGAATGTCCGTTCGGTGGGGACTGAAGTTTTTAGTGTTAGTAACCTATTGTCTAACATTATCACTGTTAAGATAACCGAAAAGGACATGTACCATATTAAGTTTAACAGAATCAGACCATACTGTACACCAAGGGAAATAAAAATGGAATAAACCGACATATATACCTTTCGTGTCGATATTAGTGCTGTGTTCATCAAGAGGTGTCAACCTTTTACATTGTTATTTTTATATATGTTATAAAAAGGTAAGAAACCATTGTACTCCGAAACAAGAAAGCCTCTTACCTCGTGGGGAGATATTTCCATTACACGTACTAGTGGTGGACAGCTACCATTGTAAAAATTATAGTTAGGGAAAAAACCAATTAAAACGTCGGGCTTCAAATCATCGAAACACCCTACCTAAGAGACATTGTTTGTTTCACCCGCAAGTGGTCTGATACTGTCAACATATTGTGTTGATACAACTTTTTCTTAAAAAAATATAAGCTTTACTGTAATACATCTGTTTAACATCAATACAATTATGAAGATCGGGCTTTAAAAGATATAGGCACTCCTGTAATAAATCTATTTAACCTATATTGAATTATAAACATCTGGCTCGAAAACTTTAAATGTCCTTTCTATGGGGACTGAAATTTTCAGTGTTATTAACATATAGCCAAACACTATCACTATAAGGTTAACCTGAAAGTACATGTACCCAATCTATTTTAAGAGAATCAGACCCTACTGTGCACCAATGAAATCCACCGACGTATATATCTTTTGTGTCGACATTAATGTTGTGTTTATCAAGCGGTGTCGACCTTTTACCTTGTTAAATTTATACATGTTAAAAAAAGATCAGAGAGCATTGTACTCGAAAACAAAGCAGACTTTTACTCCGTTGGCTGAAGTTTTAATTTACGCGTTGTGGACAGCTACCATTGTAAAAATTATAGTTAAGAAAAAGACGGTAAAACATCAGGCTCCAAAACATCGATACAACATACCCATGAGATGAAATTGTTAGTTTCACCCGCAAGTGGTCTGGCACTGTCAACATATTATGTTGATACAACTTCTTTTCTAAAAGATATAGGCCCTCCTGTAATACATTTATCTAACATAAATACTATTATGAACATCGGGCTCGAAAAACATTGAATGTCCAGTCTGTTGGACTGAAATTTTCAGTGTTAGTAACCTATGGTCTTACACTATCACTGTTAAGTTAATTTAAAAGTACATGTGCCATATTAAGTTTAACAGAATCAGACCCTTCTGTACACCAAGGAAATTAAAAATGAAATACTCCATCGTATTTACCTTTCTTGTCGACATTAGTGCTGTGTTTATCAAGAGATGTCAACCTTTTACATTGTTATTTTTATATATGTTATTAAAAGGTAAGAAACCATTGTACTCCGAAACAAGAAAGCCTCTTACCTCGTGGGCAGATGTTCTCATCACACCTACTAGTGGTGGACAGCTACCATTGTAAAAATTATAGTTAGGGAAAAAACCAATTAAAACGTCAGGCATCAAAACATCTAAACACCCAGATATAGGCCCTCCTGTAATACATCTATTTAACCTATATTGAATTATAAACATCTGGCTCGAAAACATTGAATGTCCGTTCCAGGGGAGTGAAGTTTTTAATGTTATTAACATATAACCTACCACTTTTACTATTAAGTTAACCTGGAAGTAAATATTCCCTATCTAGTTTAACAGAATGAGACCTTTAAGTACACCGAGGCAATAAAAAATTAAATTCACCGACGTATATATCTTTCGTGTCGATATTAGTGCTGTTTTTATCAAGTGGTGTCGACCTTTTACACTGTTATTTTTATGTCTGTAATAAAAGGGTTAAAGAACAATGTACTCGAAAACAACGGAGACTCTTACTCCGTGCGATGAAGTTTTTATGGCACCTATTAGTTTTGGACAGCCACCATTGTAAAACTTACGGTTTGGGAAAAAAATAAAAAAAATTAGGTTCCGAAACATCGAAACGCCCTCCCCTGAAGATGATATTGTTAGTTTCACCCGCCCTCCTGTAATGCATCTATATAAAAAAAATACAATTATGAACATCGGGCTCAAAAACATTAAATTTACTACAATTATGAAGATCGGGCTTCGAAAAGAATGAATGTCCGTTCTCTTGGTACATAATTTTTTAGGGTTTGTAACCAGAAGTCTAGCACTATCACTGTTAAGTGAAGCCGTAAGTACATGTACCCTATGTAGTTTAACAGAATCAAACCATACTGTACACCAAGGGAATTAAAAATAAAATACACCGACATATATATCTTTCGTGTCGACATTAGTGATGTGTTTATCAAGTGGTGTCGACTTTTAGCATTGTTAATTTTATATATGTTTAAAAAAACGTTAAAAAACATAGTATCCGGAAACAATGGAGGCTCTTACTCTGTGGGCTGAAGTTTTCATGGAACCTACTAGTGTTGGACAGCTTCCATTGTAAAAATTATGGTTTGGGAAAAAACAATAAAAATATTAGGTTCCAAAACATCGAAACACCCTCCCATGAAGATGATATTGTTAGTTTCACCTGCCGTCCTGTAATGCATCTATATAAAATAAATACGATTATGAACATCGGGCTCCGAAACATTAAATTTCCCTCCTGTGGGGACTGAAATTTTAAGTGTTAGTAACCAATTGTCTAAAACTATCACTGGTAGGTAAACTTAAAAGTACATGTATCATATTTAGTTTAACAGAATCAGATCCTACTGTACTCCAAAGGAATTCAAATTGAAATTCACCGACGTACATATCTTTCGTATCGACATTAGTGCTGTGTTTATCAAGCGGTGTTGACATTTTACAAAATGAACATCTGACTCGAAAACATCGGAGACTCTTTCACTATGTGCTGAAGTTCTCTAAGTGTAATACACAGTTGCATTTACTATACTGTTTTATTTTATATCACATTTATGTCATGAAAGAATAACTTTACAAAAATATTTTGTATTGATAGATGCATCGGCGAATAAACGTTTAAATCCGCTGATATTTTCGTAGTAAGCCTTAACAGTGCTGCGTATCCCTGTTAAGGTAACTGAAAGTACATGTAGCCTATCTAGTTTAACAGAATCAAACTCTACTGTACACCAAGGGAATTAAAAATGAAACAAACCGAGGTGTATATATATTTCGTGTCGACATTAGTACTGTGTTTATCAAGTGGCATCAACATTTTACAATGTTGTGTTTATATATGTTAAAATAAGGTAAAAGAATATTTGACTCTAAAACATTGGAGGCTCTTATCTCGTGTGCTTGGGTTTTTATGGCAACTACCAGTGGTGGACAGCTACCATTGTAAAAATTATAGTTAGGAAAAAACAATAAAACCATCGGGTTTTGAAACATCAAAACACCATACCTCAGAAAAAATATTGTTAGGTTCATCCGGAACTGGTATGACACTGTCAACATATTGTGTTGATACAACTTCTTTTTTAAAAAAATGTAAGCTTTACTGTAATACATCCATTTAACATAAATACAATTAAGAAGATCGGGCTTCGAAAAGAATTAATGTCCGTTCTCTTGGTACTGATTTTTTAGTGTTTGTAACCAGAAGTCTAGCACTATCACTGTTAAGTGAAGCTGTAAGTACATGTACCCTATGTAGTTTAACAGAATCAAACCATACTTTACACCAAGGGAATTAAAAAAATAAAATACACCGACATATATATCTTTCGTATCGACATTAGTGATGTGTTTATCAAGTGGTGTCGACTTTTAACATTGTTAATTTTATATATGTTTAAAAAAAAGTTAAAGAACGTATAACCCGGAAACAAAGGAGGCTCTTACTCTGTGGGCTGAAGTTTTCATGGAACATACTAGTGTTGGACAGCTATCATTGTAAAAATTATGGTTTGGGAAAAAACAATAACAAAATTAGGTTCCGAAACATCGAAACACCCTCCCCTGAAGATGATATTGTTTGTTTCACCCGCAAGTATTAAGACAGTGTCAACATATTGTGTTAATACAACTTCTTTTTAAAAAGATATTGGCTCCCTGTAATACATCTATATTAAATAAATACAATTATGAACATCGGGCTCCGAAACATTAAATTTCCCTTCTGTGGGGACTGAAATTTTCAGTGTTAGTAACCATATGTCTAAAACTATCACTGGTAGGTAAACTTAAAAGTACATGTATCATTTTTAGTTTAACAGAATCAGATTCTACTGTACTCCAAAGGAATTAAAATTCAAATTCACCGATGTACATATCTTCCGTTTCGACATTAAGGCTGTGTTTATCAAGCGATGTCGACATTTTACAAAATGAACATCTGACTCGAAAACATCGGAGACTCTTTCACTATGGGCTGAAGTTCTCTAAATGTAATACACAGTTGCATTTACTATACTGTTTCATTTTATATCACATTTATATCATGAAAGAATAACTTTACATAAATATTTTGTATTAATAGATGCATCGGTTTATGAGCATTTAAATCCACTGATATTTTCAAAGTAAGCCTTAACAGTGCTGCGTATCACTGTTAAGGTAACTGAAAGTACATGTAGCCTATCTAGTTTAACAGAATCAAACTCTACTGTACACCAAGGGAATTAAAAATGAAACAAACCGATGTGTATATATATTTCGTGTCCCAATTAGTGCTGTGTTTATCAAGTGGCATCAACATTTTACAATGTTGTATTTATTTATGTTTAAACAAGGTAAAAGAACATTTGACTCGAAAAGATCGGAGGCTCTTATCTCGTGTGCTTGGGTTTTTATGGCAACTACCAGTGGTGGACAGCTACCATTGTAAAAATTATAGTTAGGAAAAAACAATAGAACCATCGGGTTTTGAAACATCAAAACACCATACCTCGGAAAAGATATTGTTAGGTTCATCCGGAAGTGGTATGATACTGTCAACATATTGTGTTGATACAACTTTTTCTTTAAAAAATATAAGCTTTACTGTAATACATCTGTTTAACATCAATACAATTATGAAGATCGGGCTTCGAAAAGAATGAATGTCAGTTCTCTTGGTACTGAATTTGTTAGGGTTTGTAACCAGAGGTCTAGCACTATCACTGTTAAGTGAAGCCGTAAGTACATGTACCCAATGTAGTTTAACAGAATCAAACCATACTGTACACCAAGGGAATTAAAAAAAAATACACCGACATATATATTTTTTGTATCGACATTAGTGATGTGTTTATCAAGTGGTGTCGACTTTTAGCATTGTTAATTTTATATATGTTTAAAAAAAACGTTAAAAAACATAGTAAACGGAAACAATGGAGGCTCTTACTCTGTGGGCTGAAGTTTTCATGGAACCTACTAGTGTTGGACAGCTTCCATTGTAAAAATTATGGTTTGGGAAAAAACAATAAAAATATTAGGTTCCGAAACATCGAAACACCCTCCCCTGAAGATGATATTGTTTGTTTCACCTGCCGTCCTGTAATGCATCTATATAAAATAAATACGATTATGAACATCGGGCTCCGAAACATTAAATTTCCCTCCTGTGGGGACTGAAATTTTCAGTGTTAGTAACCAATTGTCTAAAACTATCACTGGTAGGTAAACTTAAAAGTACATGTATCATATTTAGTTTAACAGAATCAGATCCTACTGTACTCCAAAGGAATTCAAATTGAAATTCACCGACGTACATATCTTTCGTATCGACATTAGTGCTGTGTTTATCAAGCGGTGTTGACATTTTACAAAATGAACATCTGACTCGAAAACATCGGAGACTCTTTCACTATGTGCTGAAGTTCTCTAAGTGTAATACACAGTTGCATTTACTATACTGTTTTATTTTATATCACATTTATGTTATGAAAGAATAACTTTACATAAATATTTTGTATTGATAGATGCATCGGCGAATAAACGTTTAAATCCGCTGATATTTTCGTAGTAAGCCTTAACAGTGCTGCGTATCCCTGTTAAGGTAACTGAAAGTACATGTAGCCTATCTAGTTTAACAGAATCAAAATCTACTGTACACCAAGGGAATTAAAAATGAAATAAACCGATGTGTATATATATTTCGTGTCGACATTAGTACTGTGTTTATCAAGTGGCATCGACATTTTACAATGTTGTGTTTATATATGTTAAAATAAGGTAAAAGAATATTTGACTCTAAAACATTGGAGGCTCTTATCTCGTGTGCTTGGGTTTTTATGGCAACTACCAGTGGTGGACAGCTACCATTGTAAAAATTATAGTTAGGAAAAAACAATAAAACCATCGGGTTTTGAAACATCAAAACACCATACCTCAGAAAAAATATTGTTAGGTTCATCCGGAACTGGTATGACACTGTCAACATATTGTGTTGATACAACTTCTTTTTTAAAAAAATGTAAGCTTTACTGTAATACATCCATTTAACATAAATACAATTAAGAAGATCGGGCTTCGAAAAGAATAAATGTCCGTTCTCTTGGTACTGATTTTTTAGTGTTTGTAACCAGAAGTCTAGCACTATCACTGTTAAGTGAAGCTGTAAGTACACGTACCCTATGTAGTTTAACAGAATCAAACCATACTTTACACCAAGGGAATTAAAAAAATAAAATACACCGACATATATATCTTTCGTATCGACATTAGTGATGTGTTTATCAAGTGGTGTCGACTTTTAACATTGTTAATTTTATATATGTTTAAAAAAAAGTTAAAGAACGTATAACCCGGAAACAAAGGAGGCTCTTACTCTGTGGGCTGAAGTTTTCATGGAACCTACTAGTGTTGGACAGCTATCATTGTAAAAATTCTGGTTTGGGAAAAAACAATAACAAAATTAGGTTCCGAAACATCGAAACACCCTCCCCTGAAGATGATATTGTTTGTTTCACCCGCAAGTATTAAGACAGTGTCAACATATTGTGTTAATACAACTTCTTTTTAAAAAGATATTGGCTCCCTGTAATACATCTATATTAAATAAATACAATTATGAACATCGGGCTCCGAAACATTAAATTTCCCTTCTGTGGGGACTGAAATTTTCAGTGTTAGTAACCATATGTCTAAAACTATCACTGGTAGGTAAACTTAAAAGTACATGTATCATTTTTAGTTTAACAGAATCAGATTCTACTGTACTCCAAAGGAATTAAAATTCAAATTCACCGATGTACATATCTTCCGTTTCGACATTAAGGCTGTGTTTATCAAGCGATGTCGACATTTTACAAAATGAACATCTGACTCGAAAACATCGGAGACTCTTTCACTATGGGCTGAAGTTCTCTAAATGTAATACACAGTTGCATTTACTATACTGTTTCATTTTATATCACATTTATATCATGAAAGAATAACTTTACATAAATATTTTGTATTAATAGATGCATCGGTTTATGAGCATTTAAATCCACTGATATTTTCAAAGTAAGCCTTAACAGTGCTGCGTATCACTGTTAAGGTAACTGAAAGTACATGTAGCCTATCTAGTTTAACAGAATCAAACTCTACTGTACACCAAGGGAATTAAAAATGAAACAAACCGATGTGTATATATATTTCGTGTCCCAATTAGTGCTGTGTTTATCAAGTGGCATCAACATTTTACAATGTTGTATTTATTTATGTTTAAACAAGGTAAAAGAACATTTGACTCGAAAAGATCGGAGGCTCTTATCTCGTGTGCTTGGGTTTTTATGGCAACTACCAGTGGTGGACAGCTACCATTGTAAAAATTATAGTTAGGAAAAAACAATAGAACCATCGGGTTTTGAAACATCAAAACACCATACCTCGGAAAAGATATTGTTAGGTTCATCCGGAAGTGGTATGATACTGTCAACATATTGTGTTGATACAACTTTTTCTTTAAAAAATATAAGCTTTACTGTAATACATCTGTTTAACATCAATACAATTATGAAGATCGGGCTTCGAAAAGAATGAATGTCAGTTCTCTTGGTACTGAATTTGTTAGGGTTTGTAACCAGAGGTCTAGCACTATCACTGTTAAGTGAAGCCGTAAGTACATGTACCCAATGTAGTTTAACAGAATCAAACCATACTGTACACCAAGGGAATTAAAAAAAAATACACCGACATATATATTTTTTGTATCGACATTAGTGATGTGTTTATCAAGTGGTGTCGACTTTTAGCATTGTTAATTTTATATATGTTTAAAAAAAACGTTAAAAAACATAGTAAACGGAAACAATGGAGGCTCTTACTCTGTGGGCTGAAGTTTTCATGGAACCTACTAGTGTTGGACAGCTTCCATTGTAAAAATTATGGTTTGGGAAAAAACAATAAAAATATTAGGTTCCGAAACATCGAAACACCCTCCCCTGAAGATGATATTGTTTGTTTCACCTGCCGTCCTGTAATGCATCTATATAAAATAAATACGATTATGAACATCGGGCTCCGAAACATTAAATTTCCCTCCTGTGGGGACTGAAATTTTCAGTGTTAGTAACCAATTGTCTAAAACTATCACTGGTAGGTAAACTTAAAAGTACATGTATCATATTTAGTTTAACAGAATCAGATCCTACTGTACTCCAAAGGAATTCAAATTGAAATTCACCGACGTACATATCTTTCGTATCGACATTAGTGCTGTGTTTATCAAGCGGTGTTGACATTTTACAAAATGAACATCTGACTCGAAAACATCGGAGACTCTTTCACTATGTGCTGAAGTTCTCTAAGTGTAATACACAGTTGCATTTACTATACTGTTTTATTTTATATCACATTTATGTCATGAAAGAATAACTTTACATAAATATTTTGTATTGATAGATGCATCGGCGAATAAACGTTTAAATCCGCTGATATTTTCGTAGTAAGCCTTAACAGTGCTGCGTATCCCTGTTAAGGTAACTGAAAGTACATGTAGCCTATCTAGTTTAACAGAATCAAAATCTACTGTACACCAAGGGAATTAAAAATGAAATAAACCGATGTGTATATATATTTCGTGTCGACATTAGTACTGTGTTTATCAAGTGGCATCGACATTTTACAATGTTGTGTTTATGTATGTTAAAATAAGGTAAAAGAATATTTGACTCTAAAACATTGGAGGCTCTTATCTCGTGTGCTTGGGTTTTTATGGCAACTACCAGTGGTGGACAGCTACCATTGTAAAAATTATAGTTAGGAAAAAACAATAAAACCATTGGGTTTTGAAACATCAAAACACCATACCTCAGAAAAAATATTGTTAGGTTCATCCGGAACTGGTATGACACTGTCAACATATTGTGTTGATACAACTTCTTTTTTTAAAAAATGTAAGCTTTACTGTAATACATCCATTTAACATAAATACAATTAAGAAGATCGGGCTTCGAAAAGAATTAATGTCCGTTCTCTTGGTACTGATTTTTTAGTGTTTGTAACCAGAAGTCTAGCACTATCACTGTTAAGTGAAGCTGTAAGTACATGTACCCTATGTAGTTTAACAGAATCAAACCATACTTTACACCAAGGGAATTAAAAAAATAAAATACACCGACATATATATCTTTCGTATCGACATTAGTGATGTGTTTATCAAGTGGTGTCGACTTTTAACATTGTTAATTTTATATATGTTTAAAAAAAAGTTAAAGAACGTATAACCCGGAAACAAAGGAGGCTCTTACTCTGTGGGCTGAAGTTTTCATGGAACCTACTAGTGTTGGACAGCTATCATTGTAAAAATTCTGGTTTGGGAAAAAACAATAACAAAATTAGGTTCCGAAACATCGAAACACCTTCCCCTGAAGATGATATTGTTTGTTTCACCCGCAAGTATTAAGACAGTGTCAACATATTGTGTTAATACAACTTCTTTTTAAAAAGATATTGGCTCCCTGTAATACATCTATATTGAATAAATACAATTATGAACATCGGGCTCCGAAACATTAAATTTCCCTTCTGTGGGGAATGAAATTTTAAGTGTTAGTAACCAATTGTCTAAAACTATCACTGGTAGGTAAACTTAAAAGTACATGTATCATTTTTAGTTTAACAGAATCAGATTCTACTGTACTCCAAAGGAATTAAAATTCAAATTCACCGATGTACATATCTTCCGTTTCGACATTAAGGCTGTGTTTATCAAGCGATGTCGACATTTTACAAAATGAACATCTGACTCGAAAACATCGGAGACTCTTTCACTATGGGCTGAAGTTCTCTAAATGTAATACACAGTTGCATTTACTATACTGTTTCATTTTATATCACATTTATATCATGAAAGAATAACTTTACATAAATATTTTGTATTAATAGATGCATCGGTTTATGAGCATTTAAATCCACTGATATTTTCAAAGTAAGCCTTAACAGTGCTGCGTATCACTGTTAAGGTAACTGAAAGTACATGTAGCCTATCTAGTTTAACAGAATCAAACTCTACTGTACACCAAGGGAATTAAAAATGAAACAAACCGATGTGTATATATATTTCGTGTCCCAATTAGTGCTGTGTTTATCAAGTGGCATCAACATTTTACAATGTTGTATTTATTTATGTTTAAACAAGGTAAAAGAACATTTGACTCGAAAAGATCGGAGGCTCTTATCTCGTGTGCTTGGGTTTTTATGGCAACTACCAGTGGTGGACAGCTACCATTGTAAAAATTATAGTTAGGAAAAAACAATAGAACCATCGGGTTTTGAAACATCAAAACACCATACCTCGGAAAAGATACTATTAGGTTCATCCGGAAGTGGTATGACACTGTCAACATATTGTGTTGATACAACTTTTTCTTAAAAAAATATAAGCTTTACTGTAATACATCTGTTTAACATCAATACAATTATGAAGATCGGGCTTCGAAAAGAATGAATGTCAGTTCTCTTGGTACTGAATTTGTTAGGGTTTGTAACCAGAAGTCTAGCACTATCACTGTTAAGTGAAGCCGTAAGTACATGTACCCTATGTAGTTTAACAGAATCAAACCATACTGTACACCAAGGGAATTAAAAAAAAAATACACCGACATATATATTTTTCGTATCGACATTAGTGATGTGTTTATCAAGTGGTGTCGACTTTTAGCATTGTTAATTTTATATATGTTTAAAAAAAACGTTAAAAAACATAGTAACCGGAAACAATGGAGGCTCTTACTCTGTGGGCTGAAGTTTTCATGGAACATACTAGTGTTGGACAGCTATCATTGTAAAAATTATGGTTTGGGAAAAAACAATAACAAAATTAGGTTCCGAAACATCGAAACACCCTCCCCTGAAGATGATATTGTTTGTTTCACCCGCAAGTATTAAGACAGTGTCAACATATTGTGTTAATACAACTTCTTTTTAAAAAGATATTGGCTCCCTGTAATACATCTATATTGAATAAATACAATTATGAACATCGGGCTCCGAAACATTAAATTTCCCTTCTGTGGGGAATGAAATTTTAAGTGTTAGTAACCAATTGTCTAAAACTATCACTGGTAGGTAAACTTAAAAGTACATGTATCATTTTTAGTTTAACAGAATCAGATTCTACTGTACTCCAAAGGAATTAAAATTCAAATTCACCGATGTACATATCTTCCGTTTCGACATTAAGGCTGTGTTTATCAAGCGATGTCGACATTTTACAAAATGAACATCTGACTCGAAAACATCGGAGACTCTTTCACTATGGGCTGAAGTTCTCTAAATGTAATACACAGTTGCATTTACTATACTGTTTCATTTTATATCACATTTATATCATGAAAGAATAACTTTACATAAATATTTTGTATTAATAGATGCATCGGTTTATGAGCATTTAAATCCACTGATATTTTCAAAGTAAGCCTTAACAGTGCTGCGTATCACTGTTAAGGTAACTGAAAGTACATGTAGCCTATCTAGTTTAACAGAATCAAACTCTACTGTACACCAAGGGAATTAAAAATGAAACAAACCGATGTGTATATATATTTCGTGTCCCAATTAGTGCTGTGTTTATCAAGTGGCATCAACATTTTACAATGTTGTATTTATTTATGTTTAAACAAGGTAAAAGAACATTTGACTCGAAAAGATCGGAGGCTCTTATCTCGTGTGCTTGGGTTTTTATGGCAACTACCAGTGGTGGACAGCTACCATTGTAAAAATTATAGTTAGGAAAAAACAATAGAACCATCGGGTTTTGAAACATCAAAACACCATACCTCGGAAAAGATACAATTAGGTTCATCCGGAAGTGGTATGACACTGTCAACATATTGTGTTGATACAACTTTTTCTTAAAAAAATATAAGCTTTACTGTAATACATCTGTTTAACATCAATACAATTATGAAGATCGGGCTTCGAAAAGAATGAATGTCAGTTCTCTTGGTACTGAATTTGTTAGGGTTTGTAACCAGAAGTCTAGCACTATCACTGTTAAGTGAAGCCGTAAGTACATGTACCCTATGTAGTTTAACAGAATCAAACCATACTGTACACCAAGGGAATTAAAAAAAAAATACACCGACATATATATTTTTCGTATCGACATTAGTGATGTGTTTATCAAGTGGTGTCGACTTTTAGCATTGTTAATTTTATATATGTTTAAAAAAAACGTTAAAAAACATAGTAACCGGAAACAATGGAGGCTCTTACTCTGTGGGCTGAAGTTTTCATGGAACCTACTAGTGTTGGACAGCTTCCATTGTAAAAATTATGGTTTGGGAATAATAATAAAAATATTAGGTTCCGAAACATCGAAACACCCTCCTCTGAAGATGATATTGTTTGTTTCACCTGCCGTCCTGTAATGCATCTATATAAAATAAATACGATTATGAACATCGGGCTCCGAAACATTAAATTTCCCTCCTGTGGGGACTGAAATTTTCAGTGTTAGTAACCAATTGTCTAAAACTATCCCTGGTAGGTAAACTTAAAAGTACATGTATCATATTTAGTTTAACAGAATCAGATCCTACTGTACTCCAAAGGAATTCAAATTGAAATTCACCGACGTACATATCTTTCGTATCGACATTAGTGCTGTGTTTATCAAGCGGTGTTGACATTTTACAAAATGAACATCTGACTCGAAAACATCGGAGACTCTTTCACTATATGCTGAAGTTCTCTAAGTGTAATACACAGCTGCATTTACTATACTGTTTTATTTTATATCACATTTATGTCATGAAAGAATAACTTTACATAAATATTTTGTATTGATAGATGCATCGGCGAATAAACGTTTAAATCCGCTGATATTTTCGTAGTAAGCCTTAACAGTGCTGCGTATCCCTGTTAAGGTAACTGAAAGTACATGTAGCCTATCTAGTTTAACAGAATCAAAATCTACTGTACACCAAGGGAATTAAAAATGAAACAAACCGATGTGTATATATATTTCGTGTCGACATTAGTACTGTGTTTATCAAGTGGCATCGACATTTTACAATGTTGTGTTTATATATGTTAAAATAAGGTAAAAGAATATTTGACTCTAAAACATTGGAGGCTCTTATCTCGTGTGCTTGGGTTTTTATGGCAACTACCAGCGGTGGACAGCTACCATTGTAAAAATTATAGTTAGGAAAAAACAATAAAACCATCGGGTTTTGAAACATCAAAACACCATACCTCAGAAAAGATAGTGTTAGGTTCATCCGGAACTGGTATGACACTGTCAACATATTGTGTTGATACAACTTCTTTTTAAAAAAAATGTAAGCTTTCCTGTAATACATCCATTTAACATAAATACAATTAAGAAGATCGGGCTTCGAAAAGAATGAATGTCCGTTCTCTTGGTACTGATTTTTTAGTGTTTGTAACCAGAAGTCTAGCACTATCACTGTTACGTTAAGCTGTAAGTACATGTACCCTATGTAGTTTAACAGAATCAAACCATACTTTACACCAAGGGAATTAAAAAAATTAAATACCCCGACATATATATTTTTCGTATCGACATTAGTGATGTGTTTATCAAGTGGTGTCGACTTTTAACATTGTTAATTTTATATATGTTTAAAAAAAAGTTAAAGAACGTATAACCCGGAAACAAAGGAGGCTCTTACTCTGTGGGCTGAAGTTTTCATGGAACATACTAGTGTTGGACAGCTATCATTGTAAAAATTATGGTTTGGGAAAAAACAATAAAGAAATTAGGTTCCGAAACATCGAAACACCCTCCCCTGAAGATGATATTGTTTGTTTCACCTGCCGTCCTGTAATGCATCTATATTAAATAAATACGATTATGAACATCGGGCTCCGAAACATTAAATTTCCCTCCTGTGGGGACTGAAATTTTCAGTGTTAGTAACCAATTGTCTAAAACTATCACTGGTAGGTAAACTTAAAAGTACATGTATCATATTTAGTTTAACAGAATCAGATCCTACTGTACTCCAAAGGAATTCAAATTGAAATTTACTGACGTACATATCTTTCGTATCGACATTAGTGCTGTGTTTATCAAGCGGTGTTGACATTTTACAAAATGAACATCTGACTCGAAAACATCGGAGACTCTTTCACTATGTGCTGAAGTTCTCTAAGTGTAATACACAGTTGCATTTACTATACTGTTTTATTTTATATCACATTTATGTCATGAAAGAATAACTTTACATAAATATTTTGTATTGATAGATGCATCGGCGAATAAACGTTTAAATCCGCTGATATTTTCGTAGTAAGCCTTAACAGTGCTGCGTATCCCTGTTAAGGTAACTGAAATACATGTAGCCTATCTAGTTTAACAGAATCAAACTCTACTGTACACCAAGGGAATTAAAAATGAAACAAACCGATGTGTATATATATTTCGTGTCGACATTAGTACTGTGTTTATCAAGTGGCATCAACATTTTACAATGTTGTGTTTATATATGTTAAAATAAGGTAAAAGAATATTTGACTCTAAAACATTGGAGGCTCTTATCTCGTGTGCTTGGGTTTTTATGGCAACTACCAGTGGTGGACAGCTACCATTGTAAAAATTATAGTTAGGAAAAAACAATAAAACCATCGGGTTTTGAAACATCAAAACACCATACCTCAGAAAAGATATTGTTAGGTTCATCCGGAACTGGTATGACACTGTCAACATATTGTGTTGATACAACTTCTTTTTAAAAAAAATGTAAGCTTTCCTGTAATACATCCAGTTAACAAAAATACAATTAAGAAGATCGGGCTTCGAAAAGAATTAATGTCGTTCTCTTGGTACTGATTTTTTAGTGTTTGTAACCAGAAGTCTAGCACTATCACTGTTAAGTGAAGCTGTAAGTACATGTACCCTATGTAGTTTAACAGAATCAAACCATACTTTACACCAAGAGAATAAAAAAAAATAAAATACACCGACATATATATCTTTCGTGTCGACATAAGTGATGTGTTTATCAAGTGGTGTCGACTTTTAACATTGTTCATTTTATATATGTTTTAAAAAAAGTTAAAGAACGTATAACCCGGAAACATCGGAGGCTCTTACTCTGTGGGCTGAAGTTTTCATGGAACATAATAGTGTTGGACAGCTACCATTGTAAAAATTATGGTTTGGGAAAAAACAATAACAAAATTAGGTTCCGAAACATCGAAACTCCCTCCCCTGAAGATGATATTGTTTGTTTCACCCGCAAGTATTATGACAGTGTCAACATATTGTGTTAATACAACTTCTTTTTAAAAAGATATTGGCTCCCTGTAATACATCTATATTAAATAAATACAATTATGAACATCAGGCTCCGAAACATTAAATTTCCCTTCTGTGGGGACTGAAATTTTCAGTGTTAGTAACCAATTGTCTAAAACTATCCCTGGTAGGTAAACTTAAAAGTACATGTATCATTTTTAGTTTAACAGAATCAGATCCTACTGTTCTCCAAAGGAATTAAAATTAAAATTCACCGATGTACATATCTTTCGTTTCGACATTAAGGCTGTGATTATCAAGCGATGTCGACATTTTACAAAATGAACATCTGACTCGAAAACATCGGAGACTCTTTCACTATGGGCTGAAGTTCTCTAAATGTAATACACAGTTGCATTTACTATATTGTTTCATTTTATATCACATTTATATCATGAGAGAATAACTTTACATAAATATTTTGTATTGATAGATGCATCGGTTTATGAGCATTTAAATCCACTGATATTTTCAAAGTAAGCCTTAACAGTGCTGCGTATCACTGTTAAGGTAACTGAAAGTACATGTAGCCTATCTAGTTTAACAGAATCAAACTCTACTGTACACCAAGGGAATTAAAAATGAAATAAACCGATGTGTATATATATTTCGTGTCACGATTAGTGCTGTGTTTATCAAGTGGCATCAACATTTTACAATGTTGTATTTATTTATGTTTAAACAAGGTAAAAGAACATTTGACTCGAAAAGATCGGAGGCTCTTATCTCGTGTGCTTGGGTTTTTATGGCAACTACCAGTGGTGGACAGCTACCATTGTAAAAATTATAGTTAGGAAAAAACAATAAAACCATCGGGTTTTGAAACATCAAAACACTATACCTCAGAAAAGATATTGTTAGGTTCATCTGGAACTGGTATGACACTGTCAACATATTGTGTTGATACAACTTTTTAAAAATATAAGCTTTCCTGTAATACATCTGTTTAACATAAATACAATTATGAAAATCGGGCTTCGAAAAGAATGAATGTCCGTTCTCTTCGTACTGATTTTTTAGGGTTTGTAACCAGAAGTCTAGCACTATCACTGTTAAATTAAGCTGTAAGTTCATGTATCCTATGTAGTTTAACAGAATCAAACCATACTGTACATTAAGGGAATTAACAATAAAATACACTGACATATAAATCTTTTGTGTCGACATTAGTGATGTGTTTATCAAGTGGTGTCGACTTTTAACATCGTTAATTTCATATATGTTTAAAAAAGGTTAAGGGTGTTGTTTACTCAGGGTTTGGGTTCTCAAATTCGGATTGTTATTAAGTTCACTGTAATGAGTAAAATTTGTTCTAAACAAAAAAAGTATTAATAAAATGAATTATTATTGACAAAACATTTGATATTTTTACTTTACTACGTAATTAGGCTCAAACAAAAATAGACTTTTAGTCAAACAGAGGAAATTCGGACTAAATTTTGCAGATTTTGTTTTCCTCTAAAACATTTTTGGCAGTACTCTAATATTGAAAGTTAAGATTTTATATTTTAGTCTATATAATTGTTCATATTTTCTGCTGGTTTTACCTCACTTATTCATTAAAATAATTGTATGGCACGAATTGCGAAAATATTAAAAAATGCTTAAAAACGATAAAAGACACCATATCTCAAAATGTTGATCATTGACCTCATATGAATTTTATGCCAACAGAATAAGGTCAATATAAGTAGTTCAAAGCTATAAGTGTTTTTGTATTATCATCATTCAATTTTTTGTAAACTTAGATCAAAAATGGGTAGGAATTTGAAAACTGATAGAGGAAATTCGGACTGGAATATTTTTTCAAATTGTAGCTGAAATCTTAATGTTTTGTACCTATTTAGTGCCACTGCCGTTCATAAAATGTATTACACTTTTTAAAGTGCTTTATTATTTGAAATATATTTACAATTAAGAAAATTTCAATTGTAGTGTAAAATTTTATGGGATTTTTCTTGATTTTTCAAAAAATATTCAATGGCCATTTACTCAAAAAGTAGGTCATTGACCTACTTTTTTGAAAGTGAAAAATAACACTACAATCAAAGGTCTATAACATACAATAGATGGGGTTTCATTATCATCAGTGGAATTTTTTATCATTCTGAGTAAATGTCATCCTTAAAGAACATAAAACCCGGAAACAAAGGAGGCTCTTACTCTGTGGGCTGAAGTTTTCATGGAACATACTAGTGTTGGACATCTACCATTGTAAAAATTATCGTTTGGGAAAAAAAGAGCAATTAAAGAATTAGGTTCCGAAACATCGAAACACCCTCCCCTGAATATGATATTGTTAGTTTCATCCGCAAGTATTATGACACTGTCAACATATTGTGTTGATACAACTTCTTTTTAAAAAGACATAGGCCCTCCTGTAATACATCTATATAAAATAAATACAAATATGAAGATCGGGCTTCGAAAACAATGAATGTCCGTTCTCTTGGGACTGAATTTTTCAGTGTTTGTAACCAGAAATCTAGCACTATCACTGTTAAGTTCAGCTGAAAGTACAAATACTCTATATAGCTTAACAGAATCAGACCCTACTGTACACCAAGGGAATTAGAATTGAAAAAAAAAACTATCTTTAGTGTCGACATTAGTGCTGTGTTTATCAAGTGGTGTCGATCGACATTTTGCCGTGTTGTTTTTATATAAGTTAAAAAAAGTTAGAGAACATTGTACTTGGAAACAACGGAGGCTCTTACCCCGTTGGCTGAAGTTTTCATGCCTCCTTCTATTGTAAAAATTATTGTTAGGGAAAAAAAACACCTAAAAAACCCATAGAGATCCGGAGAATCGATTCACCCTACTCCAGTGCTGAAATTATTAGGTTCACCCGCAAGTGGTTTGACCCTGTCAATATATTGTGTTGATACAATCTTTTTTAAAAAGATATTGGCCCTCCTTTAATACATCTATTTAAGGTAGTCCATCCATAACTAAGGTGAATTTAACAATTTTGATTGATCTATACTACATCAGATACATATTTTGAAGCTATTATGAGACTGACATAAACCAAACTTGGGTGTATGTATGTAGTTGATTAAATAAACGTTTTGCACTTAAAACTTTTTTAAGAGTTGTCTGCCCTTTAGGAAAATTTTTAAAAAATCATTTTCTGAAAAAAAAATATGGTAAACTATGAATTATTTTAGTATATTCGAAGACGGAGAAAGCTTTTGCAACTTTTTACCAAGACCAATGTGAGAAAATTACTTGTACTAAAGAAATATATTTAAAAATGCATTTTTCCCATAGACCTCAATGTTAACTTCAACATATGATAAATTTATCAAAATTGAATTTTTTGAAAGATTTCAAAGGTGAGACTTTATTATTTAATAAACTCGTTAAAATCACACTAAGATTTTAGTGATCAAACTTGCAATCTATTAGATATGAAATATGATAGTTTTGGATGGACAACCTAAGCTAAATCGAATTATAAACATCAGGCTTGGAAACATCGAACCATTATCCGTAAAATGTTCTCTTTGGACTTAAATGTTTAGTGTTATAACCAAAAGACTAGCACTCTCACTGGTACGTTTAGTTGAAAATACATGTACTTTTTACAGTTTTACAGTGTCAGACCCTACTGTACACCAAAGGAATTAAAAATGAAATAAACCGACGTATATATCTTTTGTGTCGACATTAGTGCTGTGTTTATCAAGCGGTGTCGACCTTGTGCCTTATTGTTTTATATATGTCAAAATAAGGTTAAAGAACATTGTACTCGAAAACAACGGTGGATTTTACCTCGTGGACTGAAATTTTCATGCCACTTATTAGTGGTGGACAGCTACTATTGTAAAAATTATAATTAGGGAAAAAACAATAAAAACATCGGGCTACTACACATCGAAACACCCTACCCCGGAACTGATATTATTCAGTTCGGCCCCAAGTGGTCTGACACTGTAGACATATCATGTTGATACAATTTCTTTTTTCAAAGATATTGGCCCTCCTGTAACACATCTCTTTAACATAAATACAATTATGAATATCGGGCTCGGACACATTGAATGGCCGTTCTGTGAGGACTGAAACTGAAACTTTTAGTTTTAGTAAACAATTGTCTAACACTATCACTGTTAGGTTAACCTAACAGTACATGTACCATATTTAGTTAAACAGAATAAGACCCTACTGTACACCAAGGGAATTAATAGTGAAATACACCGACGTATATATCTTTCGTGTCAACAGTAGTGCTGTGTTTATCAAGTGGTGTCGACGTTGTACAATGTTGTTTTAATATATGTTAAAAAAGTTAAGAGGACATTGTACTCCAAAACAACAGAGGCTTTTACCCCGTGGGCTGAAGTTTTCGTTTACTAGTGGTGGACAGCTACCATTGTAAAAACTATAGCAAGGGGAAAAAAACAATAAAAACATCGGGCTCCGAAACATCAAAACACCATACCCAGGAGATGAAATCGTTAGGGTCACCCCCAAGTGGTCTGACACTGTCAACATATAGTGTTGATACAACTTCTTTTTTAAAAGATATAGGCCCTCCAGTAATACATCTATTTAACCTAAATCGAATTATAAACATTGGGTTCGGAAACATTGAATGTCTGTTCTTTAGGGACCGAATTTTTCAGTGTTACTTTCCTATAGTGTAGCACAATCACTGTTTAGTTAAGCTGAAAGTACCACTGTCGTGTATCCGCGCCGGTAGTGACATGTTTGGATAACGTGAAAATGGCGTATCCATTGCAAAAACAATGAGTGTTGTGTCCTTTTTTTCTATCGACAACGGGGTAAATATTAATTAAAATATCGTGATAGTCATTCATATTTTTCTGAAGGTTTTGCAGTTGAAAAGAGTGTGCGTTATATTCGTTCATCGTTTATAAAAACGAAAAATCAATCGTTAATGTGTCATTTTAACGCAAAACCAAGAACTATTTCTAGATTACGTAGATAATATAACACATACTAAAAATCTGAAGCAGCCAAAATTAATTTAAAACATTGCATTAACCAAATAAAACCAAACCGATGTCTTTTTAATACATTAATATGTATAAAAATAGCAATAACTTCATGCACCTGCTAAAGAAGTAGTACGGTTTGGATAAATAAATTATTCCGGTTTGGATGCTAAAATATCAATTGTGCAAATGGTACGGTTTGAATAATTTAAAGTTTTAGGATTTTTAATATTTTTATATAATATTATAATGACATATTATAAAACCAAAATACTTCCACATGTTCGAAGGGAACTAAAACTGGATGACTAGAAGTTTATTTCTTTAGACAAGCCTGTGTTTTTCCTCTGATAAAATGGTATATTTAGTGTATAATTGATCAGAAATTGATTATTTAACGAATAAGGATCCGAATCATTCTTTGTTCGAATATCATGAGTTGATTATTTTGGTCGGGGCGTGGTCAAACTCAATAAAGCTCGAAACGAAATTACACCTCACAATATCGAAAGAATGATTCCTTATTACTTATATAAATTTAATTCACAGCAATTGTACTTTTAAATATTTTAATAAGCAAACGTCATTTGAATTTATTGGACTGAATATGAACAAATTGATACTTAGCGTTATCAAATGAAAAGACATTGAAAATGTAAATATAGTTATATCAAGTTTTTTTTTTACTGACATTTCAAAAGAATACTTTCTTTAATTTTAAATTATAAAGAAAATATAAGTTTTTCACCTTTAACCTGAAAAGCAATATATCATATACACACCTTAACAGACAACTATCTACTACTTTTGTGGCAAGCGACAATATGATGTGTTTTTTAGTTATTCTGAAATGATATTTATAATCGTGAAGTACGTTTAACGGAGAACGTGCTTGGTAATAATATTATGAAAGTGAGCCTCGTTTACATTCAATACCAAGCCTGTACATCGCTAGACAAAGAAAGTTCTACAATTATTTCACTCCCAGTGATTATACTGATATGATACAAAGTACCATAGATGTCTGCCAAGTCATATATTTACTCTGTTGTTAGAAATAGTTTGTCCAAAAAATTCAAGTGATGACGAGACCTAAGTAAACATCGCCATTTTATATGTACATTAAATTTTATTCAATCATAATTCTCACCAGAAAATCAAAACAATAAATATGTATCTATGTATATCAAGAGGTTTTGGTGACTCATGCGGGAAATGAAGGTGGTGTCACTGCAGTAAAAGTACAAAACCCGCGTTAGTATTTAACATGAAAGTATAATGATAAAAATGTCATAGTTAAAAATTTGCCAAAGCAAAGTTGTTAGGCTGTTGCAAAACTAAGAAGTTGTTTGGGAACGTTTCAATTTTTAATTTAGAAAAATAGACAAGTATAATGTTGGATAAGTTAAATATTCTGTATCAAAAGAGAATTTTTTTTCATTTTCATGAATCCCATATCAGGATACCAATAATTAAAAATATCCACGTTATCACGGTTTGTTCTGTGCAGTGTATCGATATATTATATCGTTTCAATTTTAAAAGAAAAAAATATTTGTATCATTAGATGATTTTACAGACTTTAAACTTTTTAAAGTTGGTATAATTCTGTATTTGACTGATCTCTTTTGATTGTTTGACGTTTTCACGTTTAAAGCCGATAACGATATAGAAGCATAACAATTGAAACTGTCTTAAACACATGTTTTTTTGTGTCAATACAGATTTTGGTAAGGCTGAATCTTTCGAAATTAATATCGATGGAATGATTATACAATAGACTTAACATATCTGTAAAGCAATCTGTATGCAATTTTTGTAAGCCAATTGCACGTTATTTGGAGCGTGTGTAAAATTGAAATTCAAATTACGGTATATTAAGTTTTGTTGGCTTAAATGCACAAGTCTTTAACGTGTATGTTTATTTTTTTAAACAATGTGACTTCATATGTCTATCACATGACGATATCAGCATGCTTTTCAGTGAGGGCATGTATATCGAATAGTAGCGATGGTATATCCCCTTCGCGAGGGGATAATTAAAGGAACTATTTACACTCACAAATTAATTACATCCAAACCGTATCAGATGCGTATCCAAACCGATCCTATTTTGAAAAACAAGGTCATCCAAACCTGTTCCGTTATTCACAATTAATCGACATGAACTGCTTATTTACATAATTTTAACATAAAATTCGTAGAACTTTAAAGATTTTATACACTTTTAAATAGATCTGACGATCTTTTTCGTGTAAAAGTAGACAATATAAGCCTTAAATAACACGAAAACTTATCAAGAAGCAAACGGAACCGCCATTTTCACTTTATCCAAACACGTCACTACCGGCGCGGATACACGACAGTGAGTACATACACCATTTCTAGTTTAACGGAATTAGACCCTACTGTACACCAAGGAAATTAAAAATGAAAAACACCAACGTATATATCTTTCTTGTCGACATTAGTGCTGTGTTTATCAAACGGTGTCGACCTTGTACAGTCTTGTTTATATATATGCTAAAAAAAGGAAAGAGGACATTATACTCGAAAACAACAGATGCTTTTACCCCGTTAGCTGAAGTGTTCATTTACTAGTGGTGGAGAGTTACTATTGTAAAAATAACAGTAAATGAAAAAAACTCAAATAAAAACATCGGGCTCCGAAACATCGAAACACCATACCCAGGAGATGATTTTGTTAGGTTTCCCGCAACTGCTCTAACATTGTCAACATATTGTGTTGATACAACTTCTTAAAAGATGAAAGAAGACTTGACTCAAAAACATCGGAGGCTCTTACTCCGTGGGCTGATGTTCTCATGGCACCTACTAGTTGTGGACAGCTACCATGGTAAAAACTTTGTGTAGGGAAAAAGACAATTAAAACATCGGGCTCTGAAACATCGAAACACCTTACGCTGGAGCTGAAATTGTTAGAGTCATCCGCAATTGGTCTTACACTGTCGATATATTGTGTTTATACAACTTCTTCTTTAAAACATTTAGGTCTTTCTATACATGCAATACATCTCATAAACATAAATATAACTATAAACATCGGGCTCTGAAACATTGAATGTCTGGTTTTTGGGACTGAACTTTTCAGTGTTAATTACCAATAGACTAGCACTACCACTGTTAAGTTCAGCTGAAAGTACATGTACCCTCACTAGTTAAGCAGAATCAGACCCTACAGTACACAAAGGGAATTAAAATTGAAATAAACCAACGTGCATAAATATTTCATGTGGACATTACTGTTGTGAATTTATCAAGCGGTGCCGACCTTTAACAGTGTTTTTATATATGTTAAAAAATGTAAAAGAACATTTGGCTCGAAAACATCGGAGGCTCTATCCCTGTTGGCTGAAATTCTCATGGCACCTACTAGTGGTGCACAACCACCATTGTAAAAACTACAGTTAGGAAAAAAAAGGTGAAAAATAGGTTCTCTTATACTTGTAATACATCCATTTAACTTAAATAGAGTGATAAACATCGGGCTCGGAAACAATAAATGTCTGTTCTGAAAATTGTCAGAGTTACTAACCAATAGTCTACCACTATCATTGTTAAGTTAAGCTGAATGTACATGTACCCTATTTAGTTTAACATAGTCAAACCCTTGATGATAACCTAACAAAAAACTATATGATGAACGCGGTGAATTTAATTTTTTCTGTAGTCATTTTTCCTTACTTATGTAGCAATATACCTTCCTCACTTGCACGGAGACCTCTTGGAGTCCTTTGGGATCTCACTGCGTCTTTATTGCACTATCATTACGCACTCACAGCGTTTGAACGAGTTGATTTTTGTTTTGCTGCGTTCACACAGCGACCCCCGAGAGCTGTTGCTGCGATCATCGCGCTCTCTTGGTGTTTCCTCTGTGTTTATTAGCGTTTGTACCGCGCTCCCACGGCGTTTCTAGTGCGTTGTCAGCCAGCCAGGTGTGACAGGGGTTTAAAACAACACAGCCACGTCCGTATATGTATAGGGACATAAAGGATATAAATGTCCATTAAACCGTGTTGAACAATTTGAAGTTCCAGTAAAAAAACAGTTCAAAACTCAGTTATTGGATTTAATTTTGAACAAGCTCAAACTTAAATGCGTTAAGGTCATCAGAGTTCAGAAAACTATTTTCAAGCTTTTGAAAAATGACCCCGGGTATAAATATCACGACTTTTGGTCTCAATTTTCAACGTTGAAAAAGTACTCCGGATCAATATATGGTGAGGGTAGAATCTCTAGTTGTCAAACTTTCATAATTTTCACATAAAAACTTTTCGGACATAGGCCCCATTTAATTAATGATAAATCAAAATAACTGATGGGAAAAGTCGAATAGTATAAAATATTGATATATAACGTAATAGTTTTAGATTATAATAAAAAAAAAATGCCAATGTTACATAGAATTTATAACGTTACATTAATTTTGTCAAAATTGCAAATCAAAAGTGTAATATATTCAACATGTAATTTGAAAATCATTTATGTTAAAAAATAAAAACAAATCATCCTGTGAGTCGTTACAAAGCAGAATATATAGCAATTAAGTCAATAGTTTATCATAGTGATATGTATACATGTATATAATTAATTACAAAATTCATTTTACAGATATAATGTCAATACACCCGGCCAATGGACCTATAAGTCGCTTTGAAACTGTTACAGAGTGAATAAAATTTGCATGTTTTAGGAGTTAGTTGGCTTTGTCAAATGTTTCTGTTGTATAATTATAGATAAAATGAGCAATTCGGCGGAGATATTTACATATTAGATTAGTGAACAGAGTACTATAATTGGTAATATTTTGAAAGGACAATATTACTAAGAAAACTTTTCATTTTCAATTTCATTTAAGTCACACAAGTTACATATTCTTTCCTGTACCGGTTCTCCTCTGTATTGCGACCTGTTTCAATCCTTAGAGGAAGTACACCACATCTAAACATTGCCAAGGATCTAACGTAACGTATATTCTTCAACGGAATAGCTTGATTTAAATAGGATATATGTTCGAAGTTTTGGCACATCTTGAATATTTTTGAAACATTCGGTTTCGAAGTTATTACGTTAATTTTCCTCTGCATAGTTCAAATTACAAGGTATAAAATTGGTATAAGTACTTCCCATGTTTAGAGATTCCAGGATATTTTTAACTTGAGAGCTCCAGTGAGATGAATTGTTTTGCGCACCGTGCCAACTTGGTAATGCGTTCATTTTCCATATATACTGGTCGATTCAACAGACGCAAAATGTTCATTTCGTGGTGGATTTTAGAACTTTACCACCCGCTGTACCTAGCAACGGAGTAATCCGATGAACACCGAGAAAATATCGGAGGGCTCGATTTTGTACAATTTCGATACAATGATGCTTCTTGTATCCCCAACCCAAATGCTAATAAAGGACGGATATAACAAAATTATTAAATAATTTTTCGAAGGTTCGGAATCGAACCAATTTAATTGCGTTGATTTTTTAGAAGACGGATCCCAGGGCTCTCACTTTCAAATCACTTTAAAATCACGTATTTTCGTTGAAAAATCATCCCTAAATATTTGTATGATGCCTTGTAGTTCAGATTATTTCCCCTAGATGAAAGTTAAAGTTACTTAATTTTGATATCTTTTCCCGAAAGTGAACAGTCGCAATTTTTTGCACAAGGCGTCGAAGGTATATAAGATGTGTTGAATGTCATGTCATGATATATCTGCATCCATATGTATATTAACTTATAATTAAGACATAACAAAACATGTAAATATGTATGAAGACGCTCTCAAAAAGAATAAGACGCGACCAGAGAAGTACTCTTACCGGAAGGGGGTTGGGGACGCACGCTGTTTATTCCAATAACCTTATATTCTCAACAAAGAGAAGAATTCTCGGGAAAAGGGTTTTATTAAAATGGGGCTTGGAATATTTTAGGTGTGGTAAATAAAGAATTTATTTTAAACATTGTGTGTGATTTAATGGATAAGAACATTAGGCTTGTACTTTTTCATATGGTGCGAATAACAAAAGAAAACACCCTAAAACTATAAGTTTTGAAATAGTATATACATGCATTTAATGTGACAATATATTATTATAAATATTTGGCTTGTACTTATTCTTTCCGGAGCGAGGAACAGGTGTATATATAGATATAAACAAACGCTATTTTTTTAAAATCTTATTTTCTCCAAAAAGGGTAACATTTCCGGGAAAATTGGTTTTAGGGGGGAAAGTATATATATAAAATGTCGACACTCGATATACATAGCATTAATGTCGACACGTAGGGGAATTGAATTTATAAGCGTTTTCCCGTTGTAATTTAATAAGAAATGACTTAGATGATGTTTATATGCCTTATCCAAAACATATCTAAATGTTTTATTTAATAAACTTTACGAAAACATGAGATGTAAGAATCGAGTCGACTTTCGCAGTATGTATGTATTTTCCCTAAAAAAGAGTTCAAGAATTAGTATACACCGGTGGATACAATTATAAAACTATTTCTTTTTATCTTTCAAACGAAAATTACAATCTAGAAACAAGAAATGCCGCGAGAAATAAAGAATTCATAATGTAAATATACGCGAGTAAGTTGAAAAACGAAAGTAGACGGGACTTTCCGCATCACTGTCATGCGGGACAACTCTTTGTCTATTTTTAGAAAAACTGAGATAATACATCGATTTATTGAAAGATTTGCAAATTCCGCTCAAAAACTAAATGCAGTTGACGACATAAAAAGAAAACACTGAATATGTGTAGCGTTTCGATAAATAAAATCTCCATGTATGTTAAAACTATTTTTCTTTTCAAAACACGAAATAAGACGTGAACAGTAATTCCCCTTTCAAACACATATACATTTTTTCGTGTTGACATTCTGCAGAAAAACATAATGTCGACGCGTATATATTGCGAAAGTCGACACGATTCTGAGATCTCTTGTTTTCTTAGATTTTATTTTATAAAACGATGAGATATGTATTAATTACGGCAAAACAATTTTACCAAAGTCCATCCTTGTCAAATTACAACTAGAAATCGCTTATAAACTCAATTTTCCTAAGTGTCGACATTGATGCTATGTATATCGAGCGTCGACATTGACCCTGATTCTCGAGTATATATATATATATATATATATATATAAATATATATATATATATATATATATATATATATATATATATATATATATATATATATATATATATATATATATATATATTTATATATAATCATTCTGCCACATATGTATAGATTTATAGCTCACCGAGACAAAGTCGAGGGGAGCTTATGCTATACCATCGGCGTTGGCGTCAGCATCCGGACCTGATTAAATTTTTTGCAGGTCTTGTATCTAAGTTATTACTTTTCCTATCTCAACCAAACTTGCATGGATGATGCATCTTGGCCTACAGACTTGGATGATGAATCTGGGCCATGAATTTCAGATGCTGAAGGAGGGTAAGGTATCACATTCCTCAATGTTCTTGTATAAAAAATTTCTTGAAAAGTATATCATTGAAATCAGTAGACAAAACATACTTTAAAAATACAAAGATAATGGATGGTTGGTGTTCATGATTCTGAGTTATGGCCAATTTAATTTGACCTCTTTGCACCTAAAATGCAATTTCAGCCTGACTAAGATTTGTTGTCATTATTTTTTATTATAAGCAAACTTATTCCTTCAAATATTGTTTTTATTATGAACACTGGTCACACTGAATAAAGGGATTATGGAAAAATTTTGTATGAAGCTGCATTAATTTTTGTGTGACCTTTTTGCACTTAAAATGAACAATTTTTATAAAAGTAAAAAAAAATGAATATCAAGAATATTATAAGGTTAATCCAATTTGCCTAGATATGTATTCAGTATCATTTTGACGTAATATAACATGGGGGTCAGTGATGTTAAATTTAAGATATATGGCTTCAAAGGTAAAATTCCCGCCAAATTTTGCTAAAAAAATGCAGACATTTTTCTATATATTTGCACGATTTTATGCTAAACATCTATCACTTTCATAAGATTTACTTTTGTACATGTCACACAGACCCTATAGAATACTTTACAAACTTATCCCATGTTAAAAATGTAAATAATGAATAAAGTATGATAAAAAGAAAAGTACATTGAAAATTAATAACATTGCTTGTTTCTGTCATTTTCGTCTAAAAAACCTTCCGCACGGAAAAATAGTTCCCCCCAAAACTTGTTTTTTTCTTGAATTCAAATGAATTTTCTTTATGAATGCTGTGTAATCATGAAATAATAATCATTTTGTTATGATTAAATAAATAAAATCATATTCATTTCATTTTGAATATAGTGATCATCTGCGCAATGAAATCAAAACGTGAGGAGTGAGATACCTTAAGGTGTTTGGAACATGTTAAATTTTTAGAGGCAGGTGCCCTTTGATGGCAATATCTAAGTTACCATTGGTCCTATCTTCACCAAACATGCATGGGTGGTGCGTCTTATGATACTTATGCATTCGACAGGCTTTAATTATGAATCAGAGCCATAGGTTTTGGATGCTGGAGGAAGTAAAGGTTTTTAGATCTGGTTAAAGCTTTTGAATGCTGAATCAGAGCCATAGTTTTAGATGCTTGCTGGATGAGGTTAAGGTTTTTGGAGCTGATTAAAGCTTTTTGACCAGATGCCCTTTGATGACCATATCTCAGTAATACTACTGGTCCTATCTTCACTTTACTTGAACAGATGGTGTGTCTTATGATACTTATGCACTTGACAGGCTTAAATGCTGAATCTGAGCCATAGAACTCAAATGCTGGAGAAGGTTAAAGTGTTTTGAGCAGGTTAAAGTTTTTGGAGCAGGTGCTCTTTGATGACTATATCAAAGTTATTACTGGTCCTTACTTCACCAAACTTGCATGGCTGGTGCATCTTGTGATACTAATGCACTCCGCAGGCTTGGATGCTGAATTCGAGCCAAAAGTTTCGAATGCTTGGAGGGGGTTAATGTTTTTGAGCTGGTCTTTTGTTTATGTAAATAACAGAACTTATTCAATCTTGCATGGTTGATTTTAAACTATGTAAATGAATCATAAAGGTAGCTTCAGTTACTTGGTGTGATCTTGCTAATATAGATGCTGGGGTGATTTAAAGTTTAAGAACAACACAAATTGTGTTAGGGTCTTGGAGCTGGTTACAAATGAAGTAATTTTGTTCATAACTAGTCAGAATTAATTGTTCATATAACTACATGTACATGTATGGGTGTGTAAATAGAGATAGCTTCAGATACAGGGCTTCATCTCAATTCTCTTTATGCTGATTGTTATAATAAAAATTGTTCTGACTAGCTTTCATGGTACATTTCACTGTGGTTTTGAAACAGAAGGCTAGCCTGAGATACATGTACAGGGCCTGATCTTTATCATCAAGGATGCTAAGAAAACCTTGTCCTAAGTCACTCAAACTTGCTTGACAGATAGATGTGATTGTTGATATATATTACCATGATTCCTATTCCTATTGTATTAATAAAAAATATTAACATATGATATGATATTGTATCATATGATATTATATTGTAAAATAGTATATGCTCGGATATAATTGTATTGTGATTATGTTGCATACCATATAATATGATATGATATTGTATGTATCATCTATATCACTCACTACGAGTTGTTATATGTTAGTTTGAGAGTTATTGCAATGTTTGTGCTTATTATATATGTATATATCAATGCAATGTGTATCGTTCCGATCCTCTCAAGTTTTCGTTGAAGGGGGATGTGCGGTCATCTTGTACATTTGAGAATAAGAATGTAAACATTTCTTGAACTGGCTTGTTTCTGCCAGAAACTGGCCGATAATGTTGCCAAATGCAATAAATATGAAGTTCTGCATGCCATTTTGTTTTAAAAGTATGCATACAAGAACATGACAATGCCTTCTTAATCACTCAGAACAGCTGACGAACTGCGCAGCTACAGACTAACTTTGAATGTGAGTTTACTGGCTTAGTATCTATATATTACATGAAACAATATCATACCCTATCATATCATATGAAACACTATCAAATCATATGATTCACAACCATATCATATGATCCACTATCATATCATGTGAAGCACTACTATATCATATAATCCAATATCATATCATCTGATACGCCCCGACCAAAATTATCACCTCATAATACTCAAAGAATGATCCTTATTCCTTATATAGTATAATGATATATAAATGTTATGATATCTAGAGTATAAATATTATTTTTTGTAAAATTCATATGAAATTAAATATTTTTTGAAACTAATATTGTGAAAATATTTTTTCAGCCACATGGTCTGCAGTAGAAGAGGTGTTTCCGGATGCTCGGGTGCAGGGTTGTTCTTTCCACTGGGATTACAGGCAGTGATGAGGAAGGTGGCGAATCTTGGCCTCAAGACAACATACGAGAAATGACTGGGGGTTCATCGGCTGATCAGGAAATTGCTTGCCCTGCCATTTTTTCCACCAGGCCACATCAGGGGAGCATTTGACAATTTGAAGCAGCTCGCCACAACACAAATTTTGAGACAGCTGTTCCAGTACGTTGAGGATACGTGGATCAACATTGACGTATGGGGGATCAGGCACGTAGCATCGATTTTGAGAGTGGGGGGGGGGGGGCAGACTCATCCAAAAATCTTGACAAGCAAAAAAAAAAAAAGGGAAAAGGCAGTTTCCCAAAAACTTTAAAAACCTAATCCGGGGGGGGGGGGGGGGGGGGGATGGCGTGTATCTATAACTTTTAACTTCGCTTTCTCTCATCTCTATTCCAATTTTTTACATACTCCAAAAACTGTGGGGGGCCAACTCCATGATCCTTCAATTTTTACTATGTAAATTTAAGAAAATTGTTTGGTGCGAGAAAAAGTGGGGGGGGGGGGGGGGGGCTGGGGGGGGGGGGGGGGGGCTGATCCGCCAGTGGTCCGTTTTCGACTGGCGGTTAGAACGAACAACAATGTTGAAGGTACATATATAAATAAAGTGTGAACAGTTTTTATGTAATATATGGAAGGAATGTTAAACCAGTTTTAAATAGCCTAATAATAACAGGGAAGGCCAAACTCCAATTCTACGTTCTTGTTCCCCTGCTGATGAAGGAAGCCAGCCAGTTGAGCATCATCATGCGGCTTGTGGATGAACAACAACTTAATTGGCCTACTGTCGAATCCACGGGACACTCAATGAGCTCTTGGCGGAGTATGAGGAGAGGACCATCACTGCATCCCTTTTTCTGCGTAGAGTAGGACAGGTGGTCGCGCCAGGTGTTCCCAGACCGGACCAGTGATAGTGAATTACGTGTTTAATATTCCGGAAACAGTGATAGTGTTATAGTGTTATAGTGCTGGACTCGACTGATGAGAAGGACTGTAAATATTGTATTATTTATGAAACTGTTTTTATGTTTAGTTGTTTAGTCTTTACAGTTGTAGTTGTTTAATTAGTGCTTGTTTAGTGCTCATTAATCCGCTCATGACATGTATTTAAATAAAAAGTTTTTGGTTGACTTAATTCTCATTTGATTATTTATCTGGGTTAAGAGAGTTGTCTATATCATAATTATTTAACAATCCATAATTATTTATTTATTTAATAATAATCTCCACCACTATAAAAGTTCCGAAAATAGGTTAAGAATGTCTAAGAATAATTAATATTCAAACACTAAATAAAGTTCCAAAAATAGGCAAAGAATAAGTATTCAAACACTTATTAATACACTCTAAATACAAATAATAAAACCTACTAGGGTCCGAATATATCAAGGACCGAAACGACTGGAAATCTGGTTATTATATCATGGTGAAAGCGGTCATTTCGTGGCTTGTCTGAGCAGAATTTTTTTTTTACATTACCAGTATGGCTTTTATCAGATATTTTATCATGATTATATGTAATTTGGGTGAAAAATTTTCAATCCTACCAATTGTTTCACCATTTGTAACCTGTGTTTAACCGGTATGGTTTTGGGGGAGGGGCGAAACAACCTGGTACCCAAAACATGGCGGCTGAGACTGACGATAAGAAACATAATTTAAAGTTTGCATTTGCAAATGCTACACATTCTTTGTGTTTCACAAATGAATGGTTTTCAAATGCTGTAAAACTTTTACCATTTCGGATAAAAAGAAGCAATGCTACAGTTGGAGGCGATGGAGCAATGTTCTCAAGAGCATTTTGTGATACGGAACTGCACAATGTCGAGTACTTGTTCGGGGATATATTTCAGCATGGTATTTCCTTGGTCACAAAGTATTTGACCCAAGAAACGTTACCAGATGACAAGACAGATAGACTCTTACTCCGAAAACTTTTAGATATCAAAAAGGAAGGTGAGTAGTTAAATCACAGGCACCTGAATTTTTCTCAATGATGAATCAGTCGCTCAATATGCTAAATAGGTCTATGAAAAAATTCTACCTCCTCTACATATAAGTGCACATATAGAGGAGGTAGATTTTTTTTATATTTGGCTTATTGAGCAATTGATTGAGAAAAATTCAGGTGCCTGTGGTTAAATACAGCTAATGTTACTCAGCATGTTGAAAAGTTTTATAGAAGTATTTTAATTGACTGGTTTGATACCTGCTTTCTCTTATGCGGTATTAATTTACCTCAAAATTCATCTGACAATATCAATTTACAGAATGTTGATGTTTTAATTTATATATAATTAGCAAACTTTCTTTCAAACGCCCTATTTATCGACCTAGGATTGTTAAATGCAGATCAAGTCGCCCTATTATATTTAAACAAATAACACTTTTATATGTTACAGTGATTCAATAAACTGTTACATCAATTAGTGTCGTCACTCAACACATTGCTTTATCAACAGTTTTAGTGTATACTTTCAAGCGAAATTTGCAATATTAAAGACTATCCCCACCTGCTAGTCATTCACTGTTTGAATAATAAAATCCTGGCTGGCTGTCTAGTGGCTGACTGATATTTGTCTCAAATAGTCCTTGTTCATTAGGCTAATGAAATGGTAAACTCGTTTGTTTTTTATTCACATTTTGCAACTCCATTTTAGGGTTCATGTAAGTAACTAAAAAATGTCCAAGGAGAATTAAGGAATTCCTAATAGTTTATAGATATATATAGACAGAGTTCTTGAAATCTTTTTTCCACTGTCAGTCATTTGGACTGACAACCATCAGAAGTTTGTCAGTCCAGACTGATTTCTATCAGTCCAAACATTTTCAATAGAAAGATGAAAAACTACAAGTATATTTGCATTATAGTTTCTCTTATTTTTACCTTAATTATTCAGCTGATTTCTCCTAACTTTCACATTCTGGCTCCTGATAACATTCTTATTTATCACTTCATTAATTATTTTTATTTCCTTCCCTCTCTCATTATCAACTTTCTTCTTGTTCTCTTTCTGCACATCTCATATGTAACTAGGGCTCGGTTGTCAGATAGCGGAGTTCTTATTTCCCGAAAAAATTTATAAATGATTACATTGGGATTTTTGTGTGTATTGCAATAAAAACATTCACTAAAAACCCTGTTTCGGTGTATGCAATGTACATTGAAAAAACGTAACGAGACAACACTCGCCATCTTGGATTTATAAGGGGCCCTCAGTTCACGCTATGTTTAAAACAAGTTCTCCAATTTCTCCCATGATTTCTGACGACATCTAGGTTGGAAAATGATTGAAAGACTTATTCCTATTGTCTGACTACATCTGTTAGCTGCATTATAAACACACCGTATCAATATGTACGAAATACTCGCCAAACTTATCGAAAGCAACGGAAGTAATTTCCGAAAATGTATAATAAGTCTAGAGAGAGCGGAAAAAACCGCAAAAAACTCCTCTAGATTTATCGTATCCGTTCGGATCTCCTCAGTGAGTATGAAAATTAGTTATATTTTCGCAAGTTACTCTGTCCATATCTACCGGTCATTTGGACTGACAGGCAACCTCAAGTAATTGGTCCTTGGGTTTTTTTATCGGTCTTGCCGACAGGACCGAAAGATTTCAAGAACTCTGTATAGATCATAAGACATATTGAGTATACCTTAAGCAATGTAGAAGGGGGTGTAGGGAGCAAAGCAGCATTCCAATCCTTTCTAGAATTTGACTTATAAAACACAGCACACCTTTTCATTGGCTGATTCAAAATTCTGCAGAAATCAAGTATTTTTCTCTAAACTGTTGATTGAAAACACACTAAATGAATTTATGCTTGTAAACTTGTGCCAAGCTAGCACATCCTGCAAGATCATAGATGCTATGTAGAACTTATAGCTGCTACATGTACAATTCTGAATGCAACCCTAAGGTTTGAAATCCAGTATAACTCACAAAATGCAAGTTAAAGTTTTTGTAACTCACAAAATCTTGCTAGTTGATTTTTTCATTGTAAGTTTCCTGAGATGAAAAGTGTTCGTTCCATATTCAGTTTAAGTATTTCTCTCTTTAGTTACTGTGTATATCCATCATTCTAAACTGAACCAGAATGCAGATTGTCAAAAAATAACCAACTTAAAACAATGATCACAATGCTTCCAATTCAACATTTTGATTAAATATTGTGAGTCTGCAGTTGTGTAATAATACCGGTAGTTGTGACATATTTTTATTTTTTTAAAAAAAAAAGCTTGTAGACCATACCAATATAGTTTCTTGTTCGTCCGTCATCCAGTGAAAAAAGATACGAGCGGGTGAGCGATTAAATAATAAAATTATTATTTCTTGTAGCCAACATTTTTAGGGGGTACATTAATAAATTTGTGCGGACAGTTTTAAGTTTTTCTGTTTGTTTCTGATTTATAAATTATAACTATTTTTAAAAAATGCAAAAAATATATGTAGAATTTCCTGGATGTGGGAAATTAATGATAACACTATTTGTATATATAGTTTTATTTAAAAACGAGAGCAGGATCCGATGAACAAGAAATTATATTGGTGTGGCCTTATTTTAAAATTGTGATTAGCCTAGCGAGTTCATTTTATTTTGGTACTCAAAGTTATTTATGAGTTGTAAATGTAGGGAGTTTCTTCCCCTGAACCCACGTTCATGGTGAGAAAGAATTGTGACTTTGAGGTTTTGAGGTTTTTGCAAATTAAGCCAATATTTTGAAATGTTCTACGACAGAGCACACAAATAAAAGGTGGTTTACAGTATCATGGTAATTAAACTGTGAATTTCTAAATTTTTGTACAGACTGGATTAAACAATGTCTCATTTGTTCTGTTGTGCTTGATGCATGGTAACATTAAATTGTTTGTGTTTTATTGAACTGTTTACATTTTTTTACAGGTAAGAGTATAAATCTTGAACCACAGAAGTTAACAGAAACAGAACTTGCTGTGCTTTTGGCTAATCATCTTTTTGGAAAACTTGCAACTTACAACAACTACGTTATTGACAAATCTTTTGGCCGCAAAGGAGATGAGCAGTGTGTTTGTGATGATAAGTCTTGCAAGATGACAGGTCATTATGGGGATACAAGTGTAGGTAGGACCAATTTGATAGCTTTTCTTCGATTCTCAGAAGTGTTCTGTTACTGATAGGGCCATGAGTTCTGCAGGTGGCCAATAGTAAGCTGTCCTTCGGTTTATGTCCAACAGCCTCGTCTAGAACATTTTATATCTGGTTGACCTTATTACTTATAGCTCATCATTCCCCCATTTATTTTTAAATCGCTCGCCCGCTCTTACCCTTTTTCACCGAATGTCGGACAAACAAGAAATTATATAGGTGGGGTCTTATGAAATAATTGAAATTGAAAGTTGATCTTAAGGTGTATGTATGTATTTTTTTTTTAAAGACTGGATGCACATTCACTTACGGAATGATACTAAATATACTGGTATATTAATTTCGTAAAACAAGTTGCAGGAAGGGGATGAACAAATAGGCTTTAATTAAATCCAGTTTATAAATTAAATAGATTGAAGTATCTCTACGGGGGGGTGTTAAGGAAGCATATGGGCAATTTAGCGTCTTATTTTGACTGTTCTATTCAAAATCGTGAAATTAAATAATTATTTCGAATAAGATCAAAAACTTAGTATTATCCTTTAAAATAGATGTCAGTGCAATAAATTCAGGTAGTACATTACTGCCACATTGGTACATTATCACGTGACAACTATAAATAGCTTACGTATATTCCTTAACATAAAATTAGATAGAACAACACTACCCCGAGGTTTCCAAAATAAAATAAGCATACAAAGTGAAAGCAAAACATCTTAGTTTAACCAAAATTGCTGCTAGAATCCTATGTTTGTCCTTATTAAAAAGTTATTTATCCGGTTCTAGTAAAACCTTCCCAACTTTTATATAGTTTGTACGGAAAACGGCAAATTGCATCAATTCAACACACAACATGGGATTCTAGCAGCACTTTATAATATAAGCATTGATCAAACTAACGATACGTATAAAATTTCAAGTTCAATATATACGGGGTAGTGTTGTTCTGGTCGGATTTTTACATCGTAAACAACGACAGAGGAAAGCCTGACTGAGAAATAAAAGCAAATTTACATACCTTTTAGCGAATTATTGATAAAACTAACATCTCCCCCAGTATTCTTAAGTTCAATTCTCAATAAATCACACCACAATACTTTATTAGAGTTCTTAGATTAGTTATATTTTGAATATGTTTACAATGCTTTCCGATCAAATTTACACGACATTCAACTTTTAGTCATGACGTCATCAATGTGTAAATCTATGTAACACAAACTAATTTCTGGAAAAAAATTGTCTTCAGTATTTTTTATTTGTTTTTGATCTACATTTCGTTGCTTAGATATTTGAATATGTACATAATAATTAAGATTTGTGATTTCACGGAATTACATGCAACTCAGATTCCATATGCTTCCTTAACACCCCCACGTAAATAAAAATGGTACTCATAAAAAAAAAACCCTTAATGAAACAAGAGGCCAATTGGCCTTAACGGTCACCTGAGTAGCACATAACCAATACACAATCTTGTCGAGGAGTCTCATATATGCATTTAATTAATTAGGTTTCATTCTGGAGTAGAAAAATTTTCATTTGCAAGGACCAACCTAGGGGGCGACTCGGGCGAAAAAGTCGCCTTGGGGCTTGAAACTTCGCCTTAAAATATCGTCAAAGAGAAGTTCAAGTCGCCCTGATTTTTTCAACTCTATACTACTTTTAATGTTGTCATTAAAAATTCTAACATCTGGATTAATCTTCTGTATTAATTGCTCATTGTTCTCAAAAACCGTTACGTTAATAACTTGTATCACAGCATGCCCCCGACATGTGTTTTTCCACACCATCGTAGATCCATCGGAACTCCTCTAAATTTTACCTTGTTTCATACGAAGAATTACGTAGTATCCAATGTAAACTGTGTATACCTGAGAGACTAACGATTGCGTGTCATGATCGGAAAGAGGGTGTTAAATCAATTGCAATATAACTTTTTGACAATCCTGTGATGGTTCACCCCTGTGATCATAAATGCCATATGCTACAAGTTTATCAGTCACAGAAGTTTGTTTATTAAGTCTCGATATACATTTACTACAGCTGTCACGATCGGCAGTCTGCGCTGATCACTACGTTACGGCAATAAATTGATTTTGTTTATTAATTTGTTTAATGTCTTAAAGACAATAAATCTATTTGGCATATGCTGTTTTTATTGATATGGTTAACTGTATTTAAGTCAAAGAATCAGATGTAATAGAACACAAAATTAAAGAAATGTCGCTTCATGCATGGTTGACCGGAGGCTCTCCGAAGCCTGGTAGTAAACGTAAGTTACCAGACAACGACACAAATGATTCTCCTAGAAAGAAATTTTCAAAGGAAATTTCCCAAAATTCCTTTGATTGGTACCAAAAGGATTCCGAAAATAAATGGCACTGTGCATTGTGTCGATCTTCAAACATGGACAACGCATATTCTCGAGGTCATGAAAAACCGGCAAAAACTACAAATCATGTGCGACATGCATCTTGTAAGTACATTAAAAATATATCAAAGAATACTTAAGTTAATTCAATTTAAGTTTAAAATTTCTATAACTATGTTAATATTACGATATCAATTCATTTACTTAAATTAAAATGTATAGGAAGTAATATTTTCCTTATCTTATGCATGTCCTAATTAAACTTTCAATCATTTTTTAAGCCCAACATCATTTGACAGCTGTCACCAAGTCAAAATTATCCACACAGCAACCTCTCCAAAAATTGTTGGCTAACAAAATGGACAGAGATGAAGAGATCATCACTCAGTACCTGAAGTGTGCCTACTACCTAGCAAAGAGAGAACTTCCAAAAGAAGAATTCCCTCACATTATTAACCTGTTGAGCGAATTGGGGTGCCAAACATTGAGTGATGGAAATTCTTATACATGTCCAAAAAGTGTTAGTGAATTCCAAAGTGTGTGTGCTAAGGTTGTTTTAATCAATGTCATTGAAAAAGTTTTGAATGCAGGAGTATTTTCTCTAATGCTTGATGAAAGCACAGACAGAGGAAACCGTAAACGGCTGTTGGTGTACATCCAATATCTACATGAGAGAAAACTACAGACCAGCCTCCTTAGCAACATTGAAATTTTAACAGCAAAAGCGGATGCTGAAACTATAACAAACCATGTTTTGACAGAGCTGCGGATGAAAGGCTTAAGTGTTGCAGGACTTGTTGGCATTGGAACTGACGGTGCGAATGTTATGACAGGGAAAAAGAGTGGAGTTGTTGTGAGGCTTCGGGAGCACAGTCCCACATTGATAGGAACACATTGTGCCGCTCATAGATGTGCCCTGGCTGCTTCACAAGCATCAAAATCAATTCCCGAGTTAAAGAAGTATTCTGACACAGTGTCAAATATATTTTTCTATTTTAGTGGCTCTGCTCTCAGATCAAATAAACTGAGGGAGATTCAAATGCTACTGAACCTCCCCATGTTAAAATTTGCCCAGCTCCACTCAGTCCGGTGGTTAAGTCTTCAGAAATCTGTGGAAATTCTGTACAGGACTTACCCAGCACTTCTTGTGGCATTAGAACATGAGGGAACAGTGAACCCCGCTGCAAGAGGAATATATGCAGAAGTATCGCAGTACAGTTTCATTGCAATCACACATATGCTTATGGACATCCTCCCATTTCTTGGAAAACTTAGTCGAATTTTTCAGACAAAGGACTTGGATCTAAGTAAAGTAACACCCATAGTCAAAAGCACCTGTGATGCACTTCTAGATTTCAAAGAGGCAGAGGGAATGTATGTTGATAAACTAGATGAGTTCATAATTAAAGATGGGGACAGTGTTTTGTACAGGAGACCTGACACTGAAAGTAGAAAATCAGCTGTCCAGGGAGCCATAGAAGTAAACATGGATGGATTCAGTGGTTTTGAAAAAGAGCATGAAGAGTGTAACTTTGAAGAAGAAGACAATGGGGTTCAAATTAGGTATTATCAACAACAACAAAACGTCCTCAGAAGTATCATGCCCAAGTACTTGGATACTATTGTTGCTAACTTAGAAAACAGATTTCAGGAGAATGGTTTTATTGAAAAAATCCAAGTGCTTCAGCCTATTCACATTACAGCTGCCCACAAGAAAGGAGAGCTAGCAAAGTATGGAAGTGAAGAAATTGCTGTTATGGCCAACCACTTTGCTATCCATGGAATTAATCCAGAGGAAACTCCAATGGAATACAAACAGTATAAACGTCTTGTAGTTGGATCATATCAAACTTCTTCCCTCAGTGATATGTGCTTTCACCTTGGATCCGAGTATGAAGATATCATGCCCAATATTGTGAGACTGATTCACTGTTGTACTGTGATACCAGTCAGCAGTGCAACATGTGAAAGAGGGTTCTCAACCCAAAACAGAATTAAATCTAGACTGAGGACCAACTTAAACAACATTTCATTAAATGATTTAATGAGAATTTCTGAAGATGGTCCTTCCATGGCACACTTTGACTTTCCAGAGGCTCTGAAAGTATGGAAGGAAGAAAAGAAGCGAAAAATATTTGCATTGTGAATATTAACTGTGATTAATATGAGTACAATGTAACTGTACATAGTGTTAAATATTCCCCATGAGAACAATTTTCATGCATTAAATTGCATTCTTGATCATATGTATATATATGTATATAAACACAGTATTAAACAATTGCAATTACTTTTAAATTAGTTTCATTGTTTAGTTTAATAATTGAATAAGAGTAAATTGATATTGGTTAACAAAAAGATTCGTGAAGGTTGGCGCAACACGCGTTTTGAGAAGTCTCCCTAAAATCTGAAACTTCTCCCTAAATTTCCCAAAGGGAGAAGTGAAGTCTCCCTGAAATTTGGGTCTAGGTTGGTCCCTGATTTGTAATGACGACCACCTCCCTGCCTGAAATCTCTCAAAAAGAACTGTGAAATCTATTTATTTATTATTTATAATTTAACACCCTAGAGCCTGAACCTCTTACCCAGGGGTCATGAATTTCACAATTTTGGTAGAGGGCCTCATTGATATCATAAACATGCATTTAATTTTCAACAATTATATATGGGAGTAAAGAAGATTTTTTAAGATTTAATACATTTTTACTACCCGGTATATGGCCATATTGGCCCCACCCTAGAGCCTGAAAACCTGAACCACGGGTCATGAATTTAACAATTTTGATAGGGGGCCTTATGGATATCATAATCATCCATTTAGTTTTAACAAATATATATGGGAGTAGAGAAGAAGATTTTTTAAGATTTCATACATTTTTACTATATGCCCATACTGGCCCCACCCTAGAGCCTGAACCCCTGACCCAGGGGCCATGAATTTCACAATTTTGGTAGAGGTCTCATAGACATCATAACCAGGCATTTAGTTTTTAACAAATATATTGGAGAAGAGAAGAAGATTTTGTAAGATTTAACACATTTTTACTACATGTTTATGCCAATACTGGCCCCACCCTAGAGCCTGAACCCCTGACCCAGGGGCCATGAATTTCACAATTTTTGGTAGAAGGCTTCATGAACATCATAACTATGCAACCAGTTTTTTCCTCACTTGTGTGAGAGTAGAGAGGAAGATTTTTGAAAATTTGGTGCTTTTTTTTGCATATTTGGCCCCACATGTGTCGCCCTGGGGATAGTAGAGCCATGAATTTCACAATTTAGATTCCTCTTACATGTACCATAGAGATGCCTCACACCAAAAATGGTAACTATCAGCCTTGTAGTTTGTTAGAAGAAGTTAAAAATGTAAAATTGTTAACGCACGACGGACGAAGCACGACGGCAGACGAAAACGGAAAGCAATAGGTCACCTGAGTTTACTCAGGTGACCTAAAAAAATCTTATCTTAAATAATTTGTAGGTTTTTTTTGTTCACAAGCACAAATTACTTATATATAAACTAAGAATAAAGGATACCTAACTTGAATTTTATCAAAATTGATTTTTATTATTATTTCATAGGAAATATTGAAGTTTGGCATGGGAATTTAGATATCATTATCAACAATGATTTGAGCATGGAACACTTGGAAACCCCAGTCAGTAGATCTGAAGAAATGTCTCCTGCTGAAGTGAAAGTGAAATCAGAAGCCCTGTCAGGAACTGCACAAATTATATCAAAAGCCATCGTATTTTCATTTCTGCAGAAACAGACTCATCCGGTGAAAAAACATTTTTTAACTCCATGTTTAGGAGTTGGAAATGCCTCATTGATTGTCATGTTCTATGATTCAGAACATGATGTCATCTTTGAAAGTTCTCCCATACCATTATTTCAAAAACGTGGAGTGAATAAATATGAATTTGATGATGTTGCCATTTTAGTTGCATGGCTTTCAGTCAATCACAAATTTCTGTGTTCAGGTTTGACAGAGGAGATGAAAAAATTCAAATGTGGATTTTTTAAAGAGGTGAAGGAAAAGTTGAAAGTGTATGAGGACAATTTACAACTTGGAAATATTGCCAGTTTTGTTCCAGTGCCTATTTTTCAGAAAAGATCTTTACAATGGAGTTCATTTATAGAAGAGACTGAAAATGATTTGATTGGAATAATTCACAGAGAAAAGAAAAAATTAAAACTTTCAGAGGAGAAGGACCTAACAAAATGAGGACAAGTTATAATTAAGTTTTGACCCTATTCATGTACAGTACATCTTTCTGTTATTAAAACTGTTTAACAATTCATGCAATGAAATTTATTCCCATTGTTGTACAGGAGATGTACTTAAGGCACTAATTATTTAAACAGAAATCTCCAGAATAAAGAATAAAGTAAATCAAAATACCATTGAATGCAGTTAATTTTAATGTCTATTATTTGAAAAGTCTCATTGTGATTTGTCTCTTTTTATTTGTGAACATATCTTGCGAGGTTAGAAGTGAGCTTAGTGATACAATTTGTCTGCCTCATTTACAGTCTTTATTGCAGTTGGTACCTCTTGAAGCATCTTCAAAAATTCATGACCAATTTTGCATAATAATGCTCATGAACATTAGGCAACATTTTTTCTTGTTCTATTTTAAGGGGATTGATAACATTTTTTTTTTAAATTTATTTTTCTGAATCAGATTTTTTGATATTTACAATGCTTTCAAGTAGGGAAGATTGTAGTGTGTTCAAGTCAAGTTAAGTCAAGTCCCAGGGGTAGAATAGGGCCACAATGGGGGTGTCAAATTTGTACATAGGAATATATAGAGAAAAGTTTCAAGAATCTCCTTCTCAAAAATGATTTGCCTAGAAAACATGTAATCAGTCTTTGATAGTGTAGATTCAAGTTTGTCAAAATCATTGTTTTCAAAAGTAGGGTAAGGCCAGAATTGGAGGGTCCAATTTAACAAAGGAAAACATTTAAATTATTCACAAAAACACGTTATAGTATGCCGTTTTGCTTATATGCAAGCATTTTAACATATTGCTGATTCTTTAAAATTGGTTAGATGTTTGCCCCTGGACAATTCTTGGGCCTCACAAGGGCTTCAAATTTTGATGTTGGTTTATATCCCATATATAAACAGTTGTTTAAGATCTTGAGAACTGCAATGCTCAATATGCAATAACATATAAAATAAAATCATCCTTTAACAAAAGTGGCTCAGTAATAAACATAATAATATCCAGGGGGAAGATTGAATATTTTTTTTAATCAGAATATATAATGCTACATTGTCCAGGTATTTTGTATATGACTCCATGATGCTGATTTTATTATGTTTACTGTTGCTCAGGTGAGCGATGTGGCCCATGGGCCTCTTGTTAATGCTTTAAATGCTTCAGTAAGATATTTCTAATAGTCAATCAAATATTGAGCGTCAGTCGTCATGTTATAGGCGAGATGCAGAGTTTACAATTCTCTGTCAGAAAAAGCTTTCGTCTTATTTTTGTTTACCATGTCCCTTTAACCATCATACCAACCATTTTTGAAATAGATTTTTCAAGTGTTCTTACAGACTGTAGATAGTAGATGCATATACTTTTTTTTTTTAATTTCAAAACTATATACTATAACTAGATGCGATCTTTTTGCGCAAAACGAGCAGGGAATCCGTCCAGTTTTCAATAACAAATTGTCGATACATATCAGTGATATCACAACAAAGGACCTCCATGTACAAGTGGATCCCTTAATGAAATTTTTAATATATAGCTATAGAAAACAAAATATATTATCGTCATTTTGAAGCACCAGTCAGTTCTAAAACGTTTAGACAAATTTGATTCAAAAATGTTTTTAAATTATCATTTTAAATAAAGAACTTTGAACCCTTTGCATCCCTACTTTAAAAGACTCACCCTTTTATCTTAATATCTTTGAAACAGTCTCGATATATATTGAATATGTATCAATTTGGTTCTTCAAGTTATACCAAAATTGTCTTGGTCTAGAGATAAATAAGACAATCAGTTTTAGGGGCCAGCCGAGCATCACCCTAATGGGAGTCGCTATGATAGTTTTGAAGATATCATGTTGTTTAGAATTAAAACTTTTACTCTATAATTATAATATACAAAATATTTTTCGTTTAATGGTTATGCAACACCAAATTTTCAAGATTCTTGAAAGGATAAAACAGATATTACATGTGTAGACGTCACGATGAACAATTTTGCTTCAATAACTTGAAGGCTTAACAAAACATCACTCGTTTTTGAGATATCAAGGAAAATAATATTTGTCCATATGGACCCCTAAATCTTGATATCTTTTTAAAAGCTTTTCATTTGTTGTTATTTTTTGTTGGTTTTTTAAGTCTTTGATTTTTTTTATAGTAATGGGTAAAAGAGTGGGGTCTGACAGCTTACATTTGCGATTGTACTCGGCAAAACATGTACATGTATCTACAATTTTTTTAGACGTTTTTCCTACAACAATCGTGTAAATAGCCTTTTAAATTTGTTATAACCGTGTGTCGACAAAAAAAGTTGTCTTCGGTTAAATAAAATGCATATTTACCGATTATATGGACAGTAGCGAGACTTAGTAATTAGTAATTAAGTATTATTAGTAATTAGTTTATTGTCTCCATCGAGAGGAACCAATCCATCGCCTTCATCTTGGTACAAAGTTGCTGACTTGGGGGACAGTAAACTTGCTGTCATTCACCTAACCAGTAAATACGTACATGTATATCTGTATATAATATCCAACGATTTGCGAGTCTTCTAGCCACAGGCCTTGCGAGAAAACACTCAACGAGTTGAAAGAAATCATTTACCAGAACAAATTATGAGATTTTTTATCACGTGTTTTAATCTGGTTTTAATGTGAAAATCTTTATTTTATAGGAATTTTAATGCAAAATTCCTGACGTTATCTCAATAAAAACACCTAAAATCCTTTGTAACGACACGTCAGTGCGATATGTGTGATATCCACCGAATATAAGCAAACTTGTGATAAAAATACATGTTTGGTTTTGCAGTTTAAAAAATCAGAACAATTTGCAATAAGTCTAAAGTGCATGTTTGTACATGTATGTTGATGATTTGGATTCTATATCGAATTTAAACTAGTACAAAGACGTTTTATGTCCTCTTTGTACTTTAGATATAGAAGATGAATTATAATTTTATTTTGAAATGTCCCTATTACTGTAACTTAACAGAAAAATTCCTTAAGAAGTTTTATTATATTAAACCCTCTGTCTTTAAATTCTATTATTGTCAACACAAAATGTAAAGGATTTGTGCAATTTAGGTAAATACATTAAGAATGCTTTTGTAATCAGAAAACTTCATGTATAAACTTGCCTTTTTTCAAGTGACAAGTATATGTATTGAAACATGTGTATATTAATTGTATATGTCTATGAGCTGTACAGCTGTTGACCAATAAACAATACAATACAATAGTATTCCTAAATACCTTTTACGATGCTATTCATTGAAATGGAAATTAACATTGACATAATTGCTGATTTTATAAAAATTAATTCATAATTGATTTAATTCATCTTCACAAAGCGTTTTAATTTTATAAATATGTAGCACACTTTCAACATATAAAGGTAAACATATTGCCAATTGTTGAGTCAAATGTCTGTTATTTGCTGCTCTGTCGCTGTCCATTTACTCTTCCTGACAAGGTGACACTAGGACTTCTCGGAGACTTCTTTTTCTGAAATCATAAAATATACATTGAACAGCAGTGCTCGTGTGAGGGAACAATAGCCAACAATGGCCTTACATTGAAAAATCAAAATTATTATTAATACAATACTAAAAAAGGACCCGCAGTAATTCTTTTAGATTACATTTTTTATTGACATATTTATCCTGACTAAATTAACACAGAAGGGATCATTTATAGATGTTGCCGTCATAAAACTACTTTCTTACTTATTTAAAATTATGTACATAAACTTGCTGTGTTGAATTATTCCCAAAGCTGTTTTTTCTCGATTACTTTTATCGCGCATGTGCGCAAATCTAGATATGCATGGGTTGCTAATAACGTTATTAAATATGCACAAGAAAATGCCAATTTTACACAAAAAAGATTAGAGCTAAATAATGCCAATAAATACTCTGCCGTATTCTGTGGCGTTTTCTCAGCTAACTTAATAAACTGTATCTCGGTTAAAAAACTTTGTTAATTAAAAAAATCTATTTACTTTATGAATAGATATGCAAAAACTTATACTCTCTAAAAGGATCTTCTTATAACTACCGCAGTAATAGCAGCTAGATTGGCATAACACTATCAGACCGGGGAACAAGTCGCTGAACTTTCTTCTTCTATTGATATTTCATACCTAAATTTTCTATCTTGGCCATAAAAAGATATTACATGTTAACATAAAAACATCCTACATGTTTCTTATCTCACTGTTTTCCTCACCAACACCTGACCCTTGATTTGGTCACACTTGAATACCATTTACACAATTATACTCAGATATCAAAATATAAAGTAAATAGACGGACTGAAGACTGACAACTTTGGACGGTGATAAAAGTTCAACCGGAGTGTGCAACATTTATATAGCCAGAGAAAAAATGTGATATCAATGCTAAGTTTTCTCACTTTTTAATTATTTACACTTTTATACCTGTCTGAAGATCATGCTGAACGTATATATGAATGGATTTAGTGCTGAGTTGATTGGTAGAACGAGAACAATAACCCAGGCATACACGTCCGACGAAATATTCACTCCTCCGCTTGCTAGAAGTCCTAAAATTATGAGTTAAATAATTTGGTACTTGTTCAATTTCAGCAGCGTCTCATTCAATGCCAACTTATAAAATCACTGTCACAATGACTCAAACTGCAGAATATTGCAACTAAAATGAAAAGAAGAAATAATAACAAATTATTAAAAATAAGAAGGACATCTTCTCACCTATAACTATAATGGGAATCCAGCAAAATGTGTCTGACAGAACAACATACGACAGAGATTTCAAAACTGCCATTTCCCGTTTTGAATTGTCGTTATTTATTTTCTTTCCCATTCGTTTGACCTGTATAAAGATCAGCAATTGCCCAATCACAATAGCCATAAAAATAAACATGTTGAATCCGAGGAACAAAAAGGTTGAATATTCCCAACCAGACACTTTTTCTGGTGTTAAAGGTAATGATATGCACACTGTGGATCTGCTGTAGAAGTCGGGGTACACTAATACGGGTATTACGGAAAACAAAATAGCAATCAACCAAGCAACGAATGAAATAGAAAGAATCACTCGTCTTTTTTTCACAAATCCCGCAGAAAATGGATGCTTTAAAACGATGTATCTTTCAATGGTTATGAGACATATAAAAATCACTGATGCTTCACTAGATGTTGTAGCCAGCAATCCTGCTATGGTACAGGCTGTGCTGTATCTCCATTCACCATCGTTAAATCCATAGACGTTTCGATACTCCAGATCGGCAATGGCTATGATGAACAGATACACACCCATTAAAAAATCTGAAACACTTAGATGCAGGACAAAGATCCCATGTGAAGCGTTGCTTTTCATTCCTTCCTGAATACGATAGTATATAACATATGCATTTCCAACCACAGAGAATAGAGCAATATACCATATCATCTGCGCAAGAAATCCAACATTTATCAATTGTTCACAAGACGAAATACTATCCTTTGGCGATATGCACTTCGATGAATCAACGGTTAATGGTTTGGCGCAACAAATGATATAAGAATCTGTTTGCAACCATTCGAGATTACAGAGGCCTTGGAACATGGTCCTGGAAACGGTTAGTTTGTTGCTGTGTATGTTTAGATGTTTTACTGACTCCAGTCCTTTAAAGGCACCGTACTCCAAGTTTCGCAAACCGTTATCCGACAAATCTAAAATCTCAAGTTTTACTAAGGGAACAAATCTTATTGGAGTTATTGTTCTTAATTTGTTACCAGTTAGATTTAATTTTGTAAGCGAAACTAGATTTTCAAATGCCATTCTATTTATGGTATGTATCTGATTAAAAGCAAGATTCAATGTACGCAAAGAGTTTAGTGTTGAAAATGAAAATCCATCTAATATTGCAATTAGGTTATTTTGTAAGTTAAGATATCTTAAACTGCTTAAACCATTGAACATATAGTCAGTAATGTTTTGAATAAAATTATAACTTAGATCTAATTCATATAACATTTTCATTGATGTTGAAAAATAGAGGTCGGTATTTGTGATATTGTTGTTGCGCAAAACTATTTTTGATACAGACTTTAGCCAATAAAGCGAACTGGGTTGAATAGTCATCAATTTGTTGTTCTGTAAATCTAACAACTCAAGACTTGAATTTAGTCGATTGTAACTTTCCGAAACTGGAATTTCTGTTATGTTATTATTTTGTATAATCAAATGTCTCAACTTTGGGGTGAACCGAAAGAAACCCATTTGAAGACTTGTGATTTGATTGTTTGAGATATTTAAGTATAGTAAGTTTGGCAATCCATCAAATGCTTTCAATTCTAGATTACGAATATTGTTGTAAGACAGATCCAAATTTTGAAGGCTCGACGAATTTAATCGTATTGCAAAACCTGATAAATTAGATAGAAGACAACTTGAAAGATTTAAGTGTATGAGCAAGCCAAAATTTTCAAGGCTTTCCACATTAAAAGAGTTCGAGCTCAAGTCAAGAACCTTGACTTCTTTTGTTACATTTTCCGGGGAACTGCATTTAAAAATGAATCCATTGCACTGACAGTGAGCAGGACAACGTTTTGGACAACCACTGTTGTACTCTAAACATGATGTGTTGTTGTTGTATTTACATGCCGATTCATCTTCTTGGTTTGCACAGTTAGTTAATCCATTACAAAAGTCACCAACAGGAATGCAACTGCCATCTTCACATTGAAACTGTGTTAAGCTACATGGGTCTTTGTCTGCATATTAAACATTTAAACCATTTTAATTGTTAATATAAAAACATGATTTTCGAATTTTCATTTCTCATGCTAAGAACGCTAGATGGTCATCCAACTATTCATTAGATTATCCGTAGATGATAATAATATAATAATATTGTTTTTTGCCATAAACTATTACTTAAAGTGCTATGGGAAACCTCCATGTTGTGACGTATTGTTTATCTAAATAAACAACAAAAAAATGAAGTGTAATTATATGAGTAGTTTCTTTCCCAATTTTGGCACTTAACTGCTTGGCGCAGTGGGTTAGAGGGTTAACTACGAACCTTTAAGTCATGAGTTTGAAACCCCTTGGGGATTTTACATGTTTTACCTCTCCAAATATTTTCAAACGCTATTTTTGGGTTAAAAATTTTATAAAGTTTGAAAATTCTAAACCGATGAAAGTATTTCAATTATAATGTACTTTAAACCAAATTAATATCAAAAGATGTCCCATACCCCCTTGAAAAGGAAATATCCTAATGTTTGGGTTTTAATATTTGGATGTACAGAACTCTTAATTAATTAGGGGATTGTTAAGTCTAAAAATAGCCCTGACCATCTATCCCTATTAGCATCGATAATAATTGGTAATAATACAAATGTCATAACGAATACATATTTTATCTATCAAACGTAATTTACCTGCGCAAATACCATTTTCATAATTTATTTTTCCAATCTGGATAGTACCTGATCGGTTTGCCTTGAGAGTTCCAACCAAGATAACCTACAAAAATGGTGGTGTTAATGGTAGAAATGGAAATCAGCTTTATACTGTAAGAGTTTCTCTCTACCCTCGGTTTAAGGTAATGCAATATTGTGGAACCATCATTGTTCGTTGGGGACCAATGGCTTTTCGTTGCTTTTGTGGGTAACCATTGCCCACGAATTTATATACCCACGAGGCTATATACAATTATTTGTTTATCATATATGAAAATTATAATGATTTCACTATCAACGAAATTACCTCCCTACGAATTCAGAAAAGTTTGGCTACATGTACCCACTAACGTTGACACCCCACCCCCCCCCCTCCCCCACGAACAAAAATTATTCCACAGCAAATAAATAGTACCATATACGGAATATTTGTTGGTGTCTGAATGCTTGTTGTAGCAAAAAGTTTGGAATCAATATCCCGTCGTTCAAAGACCATTGTTTTTGGTGTATATACGGTGCCTTGAGTTATATAGAGTTGTAAGTGGACATCCTTTCCTAGGTAAGACATTGTTAAACAACCAATGTCAGTTGATACAAGCTGTGGTGCACTATATAAAATAGCTCTTCTTTCCTCATTGCTATTTAACATTTTCGCGGTAATAACTTCTTCGCCTGCAATAAAGGTAAAGAAAATAAACTGATGATTCGATAATAAGTTTTATTGGAATAAGAAAATGTTGGTTAGAAAATGATTATTATTTGGGCCTATTTTATCAGATCGATTATTCAATTGAAGTCGGTTCTTGTAAAAATTGTTTACAACAGAGTTTAGGCATGCGTTGTCAGGCCGGTGTAACGTAGAATAATGACCCCCAGAGAATAATGACCGGGGGTCATTTTTCGACGTAAAATGATGACCCCCAGGTCATTATTCTACGCAGAAAAATGACCTCCGGTCATTATTCTACGTAGAAAAATGACCCTTTCGCCTGAAGAATAAGTGTCATTTTCATAAAAATAAGCACACTCCACATGAAGAAAAGTGACCCCTGAAGAATAATGTCCCCACTTATAGAATAAGTTTTTCAGTATATTTTTTTTTATTATTTGTGAAATAGTCTTTACAATATTGCAATTTTTACTGCAATTTACAGAAATTATAATTCATATTCAAATAAACTTAAAGTGAAAGAAGGGATATATCAAGAAAATAAAGTCCTTCCGTTATAACAAGATACTGACGTATTGCATCGGGGTATGGTTGTCATCTTAACGATTACATTTACATGTATCTATGGTTGTCCGATAGGGCCACTAGGATATTACTATCGATTCTTCGCCTTCGCAACCTTCGCATCTTCGCCTTTTTTGATTGCATTCAGCAAGTCTCGGTCGATTACATAGAACTTGATGGAGGCACCGTACTTGCCAAGGTTTTCCGATTAATCCGTCATATTATTGGTACGCATGCGCAATGTGTACATGTGACATATATGTTTACCATTGCTGGCTATGCCTAATCATTATATACTCCACACAAAATGTAATGTCTGCCATAATATGGAATATGCACTTCAAGACTCCTGTCACTTACCAGCCGTCTGTTTACCGTGAATCAAACACAGTAACATTCTAATCTCATTATACGACACTCGATCCTTGCTCATGCATGAACCTAGAGGGGGAGAAGGGGCCCGCCCCCGGAAAATTCAATATTAATAATTTCACGCAGTACAAGGGGAGAGGTCAGGACCCCATTCCCCCTGGATAATTTAATTTTATTAATATTATAAAATAAAGTTTTCAAAATATGCATCGGAACCTTTTAAACGATAGAGAACTCCGCAATCATAAAAATGCGAAGGCAACAGCGCGAAGATGCGAAGGCCAGAGTACAAACCTGCGAAGGCGTATCTTCGCACTTTCGCATATGTATCTCATTATTATGAGTGACAACAAATTAAAATTATTTCGAGATACAAGGCACTATAAAACAAAATTCTGTTTATTAGCGATGAAAGAGTAGACTCGATATTGTTTATGAATTATACTTGCATTGACGATTTTCCCCTACTACAAACTGCTGGGTATGCAATTGCACCACCCAGAATTAATGATGAAACCAAAATTATGAAAAGTCTACTCCACTGTTATGCGTTATAACCAAGCTGAATTTAGCAGGCACTGACAGCAGCCACTAGCCAGTAGAAATTAACGGCCAATATGGAAAATCGTTGAAGTACTGAGAGTACTCGAACAGAAAATATATTTTACTTTATCATCGGCATGCTTTAATTATTATCAATATGATAAATGTATCAATAGCTGGTATGAGCATTGACACCTTTGGATACAGTAAAGATCGTGTGATCAAAATCAAGGGGATATAAACCCCTTATATGATCCCAAACCCCTTATCAACGCTTTTAGAAACAATCTCTTCTTATTACAAGTAATAGCTTTCCAAAAAGCTTGCCTGACTAAACAAAATTATTCAATGGAAGCATGAATGCATAGATGAGCTAAAATTAAAATTCATTTTTAAAAAGATAGCCTGCTGCTCATAAATTCATAAAAGGAACATTTATTATTTAAGAAGAAATTTCAGCCTTTTTCTTTGATCTAGTGCATGTACATAACTTGAAATTAAATAATTTCATTTTATTTTGAAATGTACTTTTGTGTATCATTCAAATACTTGCATGTAAGCTTGAAAGCGGAAGATAAAACAATCAAATTTTAAATTGTTTTTGTTATATTGTGAACTATTAAGGAAAAAGGAAAGGATATTCAAACACGTATCATCTTCATTTAAAAAAACTTGACAAGCAATTAAAAAACAGGGGGATTCTCAAAATCAAGAAGAAAAATACTTATCCGTGGTGAGGGGGCGGGGTTGGACGGGGTGGGTAGTTTCATTGTAACTTCAATTCAATTCAATTTTAATCCCTTATTTTCAGTATCATATATTACATGCTCCGACAAAAGTGGAGGGTAGGGGGCACCCATGACATTTCCATTTTTTTAATAAGTCAAGTTAAGAAAAGTGCATGTCTGCTGCGAAAAAAGTGGGAGAGGTAGCCCCCGATGCTGCGTGCCTGTGATATGTACACATACATGGTGTGCTCTGGGGTATTCTTATGATCCCTATTTGAACTAGTTAACTATTCGGCGAGCAAAAATTATGGATGAGACATATTATGGCGCGAAGCCCTGCTTTACCTTTCACGCAGCAGCTGAGATCTCCGATGGTTTGAATGAACTCATCCACTGGCATAGATCCATTTGGAGGGGATTAACTGATTTTTTGACATTTGTTTTGTAACAACTACATATATCAAACTTTGGATCGAGTGTTTCAGAAGAAATGTATCAAATTAACATAAATACATACTTGAGTTGCAATTGTTTAAAGTACATTTAGTACGACACGTGAGTTACACCCTTTTCAAGATGAATGAACTCGCCCAATTGATAAAAAATCGGGTCACACCCCGCAATTTGTTCCTCCAGTAGATATTCAAGCTACATGAATACATATTTGTTTGAATTCAAAATAATGATTCGTTGTCAGTAATGATAATCCAACATCAATTATTACTTGCATTGTACATGCACCGTAATAAGCAATGTTTAACAACTTGTTCCGTTGATATCCCAGCCTCGCACCGTTCAAATATGGCGATCTATTTTTAAATCAGGATTACACCATGTACACGCGTGCATGGTCAACATCCCGTTTACTTGAAAACTCTTGCTCACTGTTGCATATACATCCTATATAACATTTTCATCAATTGTAAATGTAAATGTTGACACATTTTAAAATGCATTGGTTTATCTTTTTATGAAAAATCTTGATATTGCTTGCTCCCATTGCCTGCAATGTTTCGAAAATGCAACTTTCAAACCTTAGATATGCCGTCATGACGTCAGGCAATAATCGATAAGTGTTTATTATCTAGTAAGATTTACTATAGCCAGGTACTCTTCACATCTTTGCTCTAAAAGAATAAGTCTATTCGTGATAACAAGTACAACATTACAACAAATGTTTAGAATATCGATGTTCATGTATTACGTAGAGGAAAACAAAACTAACGTAAAATGATTTTTAAAAATCACTTTCCCCAAGAAATGTAAACAAGAAGTATTCATATTCCTACGTTACCTGCCCCCTTAGTCTTTTTCCATAAAAATATATATACACGATTGACAATTCATTCACAAATGAATATAGCTTATATTATTACAACAATTATTCTTTCGATCATGATTGCTGTTCGTCAATTATCACATAAAATCCTCATTGTGTATGTTTGTCTTTACTAGTATTTGCGTCATTTCCCGCCATATGTCGACGAGAGAAGTGACGTAACTGCTAACAATCAATTAGTGGCAATGTAAGAGTGTTTTGTGTGTGCTTGCTACGGATAAGAAAAACTATATACAGCGATTTATTTACAAGTTCGGTAATAACTTCAAAATCAGTTGAACAGAGTGAAAATTCAAGTAAATTAAAAGTCGTATCTTGGATACGGGGTAACCAATTTCTATTCTTGTTTACAGCTGGGGTCATTTTTCTGCGTGGGTCATTTTTCTTCATGTTTAACATAAAGAAAAATAACCCCTGGGTATTTTTTCTTCAGAAAAATGCAATTATTCTTCAGCAAAGTCATTATTTTACGGGTGTCATTATTCTTCATTACACCGGCCTAACAATGAGCGTTGGTGTACATTCAAGTGAATATATTTAACAAATGTAAATATAATGACAGATCTTTAATATAAATACCATCTATTTCAGATGTGTGCCGATTCCATTTTACTCCACGTTCTGCAACTTTCCAATTGCACATATCGCTTTTAAAATTGCAATTTAAAGTTTCTGATTCTGTGAAAAGTAAAATAATAGGATTGAATAAAAGGTTTTTACTTTCAATTGTTGCACAGGATTCTTCTCATATAAGTTTATCAATACAGGTATTAATATTGTATAACTTGTTCTTCAATCGCTGTTAAATAAAAAGGTTTAGTGTGTCTTTTTCTCCGTGCAAATAATTTTCGGGAGACTCTTTAATTTATTGTTATAAATGTGTTATTCTTTCATTATAGAAAAATTCATATGACTATCTGAACAATAAGTTCTAAAAAAAAGTCTTACTACATTTTGGAATGCTGCATTCTTCCCATTGCTTTTCAGAATTAATGGAGCAACCTGGTTTTCCTTTGCTTTGGGAGTCAAATTTACACTTGCCGGCATCAGCGCATTGGTGAAGGAACTTAGTTTTCTTTCTAAACCCTTCATATTTGTTTTCAGTATAGCACTCCAGTACTTAAATTAAATATAATAATATCAAGATCTTAATTAATTTTTTTTTCAATTTGCATGATTACTATTTAAATGTACTTACCACAGTTCTTTTCGTCACTGTTATCGAGACAGTCCATACTCATATCACAAAATTTTCCATTCTCAATGCAAGATCCATCATTCAAGCAAGCAAAGCAATCTTTAAACCAGAAAAAGAATAAAGCCAATATACAAAGTTTTTGGACATAACTGTTTGACTACTTACATGTATTAGTAGATATTATAATAAACCCATTTACTGGCTATGAGGGCGATGACAAGTTTATTGGGCCGCCTCGTTAAATAGTTGCAGCATTGGGGGCGGGGGGGGGGGGGCAATAAATTTGCTATCGTCCTCATAGCAAGTAAATAGGTATTTTATATTACCGAATAAAACGTTTTTCGTCGGCGATGCAGAATTTCTTGATTATAAACAAATTAGAGTTATCAGACTTTGAATTGAATGTAGCGATCGGGTTATGTAAGTAAAGAGGTGTTCCGAGTTTTAAAAGGAAGGAAATCGAATGCCGCCGGTGAATAGTTTCGATGACTATTCACCATGGGTAGATAGCACGGAAACTATTTCACGGTTAGATAGAATAGCATAATTTATTCATTGTTAATTTACATAGGAAATAATCACAGAGGTATAATAAAAACATTTAACTGAAAAATTAGTTTTACCTTCACATGGTGTATTACTAATATATACATCCTTTATGGCAAAGTTCACTGATGAAGTGATTGGAGTTGGTGTCATAATTATCTAAAGAACAGAAGAAAACGTAAATATCTAATTAGAGTTATATAAATTGCTCAACACTCATTTACATTAATGCGTTGTTTTATACGCTTCAGTTGCAATAAGAGTGTCATCATTTCAACTATTCTATATCGATTTGCTTAATATTTGTAAAGATAATGAGACTTTTTATAATAACTAACTTAAATTCAAAGCATTGTTGTCAATAAGGCATTACAAGAAAGATGTTGCTGAACATGCATAATTTATTCATTTTAAGTGAAATTTGAATTCTCTGACCTGATAAGTATCATTTGAGTAGTCAATGTTAACTTTAATGAGCTTCCACTCATCGCTGCTAGAAAGACTAGTCAAGTTCTGTTTATCCGTCCTTATATTCAGACGTATTCCATGGCTGCGGTAATTCATTTGTAAACAACTCCCGGTTTCTGTGAATCGCATTTTGGGTAATCTCAATGAAGGTAATACTGACTGTACAGATGGCAAATCCTCTGCGAGTGTTAAAACTCGTGTTTTTTCTACAAGTACCCGCGAATTATTATAATGTTATGTTCGATTCTCTCCTTTAAATGGGTGATTCTAATGATAATAATAATGATAATGATAATAATAAATATGGTTATTTTTATATAATTATTTAAATAGGTATACACAAATCATGAACATGATGGAAAAAAATGTTAAAACGACACATATTTCAAAAAATACTTACTCCCTTCTTCTGCCTTAAGAACCCACTTAATTGCGTTATTATTTAGTTGTTCAAATGAACAGTTTTCTTTGGAAAATACACAGGAATAGGAATCTAAAAATATACAAAAGTTTTTTTTGTAGATTTTAAAGATTTTAAAAATTAGATACAATGTAAAAATAAAATTTTGGCAATTTTTTTGTTATTTTTTTTTAGCTCTTTATGTGTTTAACTGATGTTTTCTTTTACATTTTGACACTAGGATACTAATAATAATTGTTTGTTTTTGCTGATACATCAACTGGAGAGCACGTGTCATTGAAAATAGATCGAGTAAATTTACTTGCCATTAAAACAAAACGGAACATCACAAAGCTGCCACCGTACAGTGGGGTTCATTGTGTAGCACCACGGGGCTGGTTCACTATCCGGGTTTCTACAATAGTTTTCCTGCGCGGAGAGTGATGATGCTGCAAAACTGATTGATGGGTTAGGTATGTGGGGATAAGTCCTGTCCCAACGTTGACACAGAATCCCGCCTCGAGTCGTTCGCTGTTTTCCTCTATAGTTTATACCAATTTCCGTGATCTTACAGTCACCTATATCATTTCATAATTTTAAAAATTCCCTTTTGATTTTAAAAAAACCCTGATTATTTCCATGCATATCTCGTACTTACTTTTTAATTGATGTTAATGTTTTCATTTTATTACTTATAAGTATTATGAATAATTAAATTTTACCATATTCATGCAAGTTACTTTTATGATAAATGGTAAATAACATTATTATACTTTGAGCGTGATCATGAACTTTAGACTGTCCAGCAACACTTAATATTTGTACATGCAGTTGAATTACTTGAACTTAATAAAACTTCTAGGTAAATATTAGGAGAAAAACACACAGGTAGTGGACGAACAATTAGATGTTAAGATGTTCAGATTATCTAATAAATCCACTTACGTTCCGGACAATTTGGAATGTTGCAGTACTGAAACTTTATTTTGCTATTAACGGTGTAGCACCAGGGCATTTTATCGTCATTAGGATTCCTACAGTAGTTTTCATGTTCTGAGGCAGCGAGTCCCATAAATCCTTTCGAGAAACTATGTTGATGTGGTTTCACTGTATCCCAGCGTTGGCATTCTATATTATCGACAGTTCTATTCTCGGTTCCAAAATAATCAAATCCCTTTGGACTTGTTAGACATTCTGCACTACCTGTAAGACAAATTGTGCAAACAGTAATACTAGCTAGTATGTTATATTTAAAAAAAATTCAAATTTCAATATTAGAATTACAAAGTAATAAAGGAAATATAATTATGTTTTAAGATTTATTAACTTACTCCTTTTACAAAAGGGAATGTTACAATAATTCCAGGATCCACCAACCAATTCCGTAAAGCACCAGGGTGCTATTTTATTGTCTGGATTCCTACAATAATTTTCATGAACACTTTTGCTTCCTGTCAGAAACTTGACATTAAAATAATCTGGATGTGAATCGTCTACGCTGTCCCATCTCACACACTGGCGTCCATCGACTGTTTGAGATGTTTTCCCAATGTATGCCTCTCCTTTTTGGGTATCTCTACATTCTAAAAGCAGAAATAAGCTATTTATAACACATGGATTTAAAGGAAGAATAACTAGTTCATGTAATGAACGCCTTAGAAAATCATTATATATAAGAATCAGGTAGGTATGGTGACTCAAAATATGTGAATTATCCATGTATTATTGTGGTAGAGAACTAGCTTCCACGATATTTCTTATTTATTTTAAAAGCCTACATTTTAGAGAAAATATACTATGACCGTTATGGAGACTTCCACATTTTGACGAGTTATATTTCGATAAAAAATTCAGTTAAACCTAAGATATATATTACTAAATATTTTTTTAATGCATTGGGTTTATGTTCAACAACAGTAGATTAAAGCGTCAGAATTTGGATTACATTGTAGAATGTAAAATAAAAAAAAACATGCAAGAGTCCAAATGTTTTCATTATTATATATCCATCACATTGCAATATAATACAATACAGATATTTAAAATAGCGAAAATCACACAGAGATCTAACAACGACCTATAAGGGAATATCTTCTGTAACGTCGAATGAATTTTATTATTTGCATGAAAGATAAATGTTGTAATTCATTAACAAAGTCTGAACGAAGTCGGCGGTAAAACTGTTTATGAAAATAACTAAAAGAAAAACATTATAAGCAATACTCCTTATAATTATAATAAATCTGATTCTGGCTCTTTAAAATCGCAAGTTTTAAGTATCAAAATCAAAGGATTATGAGTCTGTGTAGGTACGAGTCAGTGTGGGTACGAATTATAAACATCCCATGTTTCTATATTATCTAGATAAACGCATAATCCAGCTAAATAGATGGAACAAACGTATCCTTACATATTTTCATAAACCTATTGCTTCATCACCGATTCAAACTTTTTAAAAGTTTTTTTCCCTTTTAACAACCTTTACATGTACATAAATCTTTGAAATCGGCATACCCGTTTATTTCATAAAGAAGGGAAATGAATCAACTTTCTACGTTGATGCGTACATTGTTTCAAAATCTCTTGTTATACTCTGTCCCGAGTTTTTGCTTCCACCACTTTTTGCTTGATATTTCAATAAAAGTAAATACCTTTGTGCTCAAACTATATGTTCATCCACTAATACGAAAAATGTCCAGATTATCTGTTTTGAAACGCCCCCTCTACCGCTTCAGGTTTCAATACACATCCCAAAATTGAAAGTCTACGGAGATTTTGCATTGCATCAGCCATTAATAAGCCCGGATAATAATGTTAAAAATAGTGATAATAATGTTAAAAAATTGCGCGATGTATTCCGAGTGTATTCCGAATGGAGAAAAGATGTAAACATTTCCCATTACAAATCTCCGTAAGAAAATTGTTTTCGTTCCTGTGAAATTTTATGACTGAAAAGGGATAATTGTTCAATAAAGATATCTTGGATATATTCCCTTTCATCGATTTCAATTGTATTTCTTTCACAGGTATGTGTATTTTTATCAAAAATCATCAAAAATTGATGGAAGCAATAACTTGGGACAGAGTATAGAAAGAAATGTATATAATTCATGTTTAAAAAGATGACTTCACACAGTATGTCATGTTGAAAAAAAATTAAGCATGCATGCAAAATATAACATTAACACGCGTTTTAACTTTAAAAACCTTATTGTGACATTCTTAAATTATCTATATACATGACATTTTCATGCAATTAAAAGAAAAAAATAAGTATAAGAAAAACCAACTATTTCGGGATTCGAATCCAATAAAAAAAAAGTCGGACACTTACTGCGTTACCACTTGACTAATCTATCCAAGACGTTAAAATTAAATTAATTTTGTTTCAAGGAGGCAGTATTTCACAAGAAATAAGGAATTCCCTTTTATAAAGCGTGAAATCTGCCATATTTGTATAGGTAACCAATTTCAAATTCATATAATGTTTTTGTAAAAGTTAATACAAATTTTCCAGATAAAATTCTACACTGCTTTATATAAACGTTGCAAGCAACAACAACAAAAAAAGAATTGAATCGAACTCTGTAAGTTTGATTGGTGAAAATTAGCGCAGGAATTGCAACACTATCTTAACTAGCCTTAAATGAAAAATAAAATACCACAAACTGGAATATCACAGTGCTCCCATTGGACTTTGTCGTCTGTTGTGTAACACCAAGGGGTCGGTTCCTGTCCAGCCTTCGGATTTCTACAGTAGTTTTCATGCACACTGTTGCCTCCATACAAATCAGTGTAGGTGTGGGTCCAAGGGTATTGCTTGTCCCAGCGCTGACACGTTCTACCTGAGGCTGTTCTTGAAACGTTGCCTCTGTAGTCTAAGCCCTCACTGGTCAGTTTACATTTAGAAAAGTCCACTTCTATAAAATGTTATTCAACTCTTTTTTTACTTTGCATATTATGAAAATATATATCAAAATTGCTTTTCTGGAAATGTTTTATATATACTAATAATTGCAGAGATACTGGTCTCTCAAGACAAAATTATTAATATTATTATAATGATAGTTGAACTTGCACACATTACAACTCCAAATCGTTTAAAAATATATACTGTTATACTATGAAGTCTTGATCAGCTAGAAAAAAGTATGCTAATATATTACATTTTTCATATATAAAATACTTAATAGGCTAAATTTTTATTTCTAGTAGTTACGGAGATTCCAAAAAGCATGCGTAATTATAAATTTTGTCCACCATCAGTTTTACAATGTGCTGATTAAAAAAATTGATGATTTTGTATGGATATTCTTGATACATGTAATTGAATGTAGTAAATTTCGAGGACCCTATCTACAAATGCATATTTAACTTGATATTCATTTTTTCGACCAATACTTGTAAGATCTTTTCTCTGCCTACATATGCGTGTAACTTTCTAATACACGACGGACCTTTTCATATGACTGGATGAAATCAAATGTAACTATTTAAACAATAAAATGCTTTCTTCAATGATTCATACAGGATATGAAGTTGGCAACATTGCAGAAAAAAATACATAACCCGCGTTACATCTTTCTTACATCTACTTTTAACACATTAATAAATTGATTGTAAAAAATAAGTAAAATACACAAAATTAATGTTTATGTATATAAGTGTGTTAGCTAAAAGAAACAGCAAAATCGTCGCCAATGGGAATTTGAGTCTGACAAGATTTTTCTGAGGTCGCTGTAGGTTTCGACCAATTGATTCACGGGATGTGTAGATTTCAGTCTGGCTGTTTCTATAGAGTTATGAATAAACTGTAAGTTTCCATAAAAAAAAATAGAGGAAAACATACTCGGTAGATGTACATGTAAATATACTATAATAAGTTTTTTAATTCATTATTTTTCTTTGGTTTTTTAAAGTTATCATAAAATTGCTAACATTAGGTACCAAATATGATTTTATTACCACAGTATGGGACACCACAATACTGCCACCGTATGTTTTTATCGGTTGTATAACACCAAGGGACTGTTTCATCTGAAGCTCTAGGATTTCTACAATAATTTTCGTGGACACTTGCGTTTCCAGGCAAATCTTTGTCATAGATATGAGCATGTGGTGTCTGGCTGTCCCATCTCTGGCAAGTTTTTCCGTAAATAGTTACGGATATGGTTCCCCTGTACTCCAGACCTTTTCCAGTTTGTTTACAGTTGATGACTAACATGAGAAAAAAAGTATCATACTGGGGGTAAATGAGATTATAAAGACAATTCAGGAATTATACAAATGTACTTAAAAGTCTATTCAAATAGAAGTTTCTTGATTTTAAAGTTAGGTTATAATTATTTTTTTCGAATATAGAATAACGAATATGAGGTATGTGAAAAACGTTTGTTCACGTGTACATATGCAAACCAACTTCCAAAACTTCACAGATTCGGTTGCTTTTTTTGCCCAGATCCTGCATTCGGAGATTCAAATCAGAAATTTTGAAATTCCATGTAAATTTGCAGACGTTTAATGATTGTCATTTGTCCTTTGCAAAAAGCAATAAAACCGTTTAGACCATTTAGTGAACTTGAGAAGTGATTGGAAACCACCTTCTACGCTGTTAACGCACTTGACAATTCGTTATACAATGGAGTCTCATATTTTTATAAAATGAATGCACTCGGGTTCGATGAATTATAATTCGTATGACTAAATCAGTCCTATGTTACCGTTTCCTTCATTTTAGTTGTTGATTTTCTTATTAAAACACATACGTTTTAATTAAAAATAAGCAAAACCAAAATACAGCAGAATTTCTAAGATTTTCTATTTTAAACTTTCCCTGTTTACACTCAAAGAATGACACGGTTAAAAAATATATGAAGAGAAAATCTGACATTATTTTCCCATTCGGAATTATTCGTATAACTCACACAAGTTTCAAGATTATCACTCGGGTTGTCGTTAACAATGTATATTCCTGTAGCTAGACTACTAGTATTTTTTTGTACTGTGTATCAAGACCTGATTGATAGAGGAGGCATTTCCAAACAAATTAATTGGACATTATTCAACCTAAGGAATGATTAAAATTTTAACGGTGTTTACGAATATCAAACTATTATGTAAAATAATGAAATGGTAACTATGGACATACTAATGAATACTATATTAATGAATGATTTACTTAATATTATATGATTCATCTTAGTACAATTTTTTATATATTCAGAGATCCTTTAATCTGTATGTTATAAAAACCTTATTATCCGGAGTACCCTAATGATGAAAAAATATAATGATACTAAGATACGGGAACATGCCAGGAAACTTCATGAAATTACAAATGAATCTCGAATAGATCTGCAGTTCGTATATTTAATCACCAATGACGAATGAACCTTTTGAGCCTTCGTAGCTTACACCTTAGAAACACATAAAATAAAACTATTATGATAAATCTTAAATGGAACAGGAGGCCCACAGGCCAACTCGCTCTCCTAAGAAACTAGATGGAACTCTATGAGTATATAAAATAATGAGATACTTACGTTTTAAAGTAACTAAACAGTCCATAATGTTTCTTGAGAAGATTATTAAACATTTTTTTCCTATGTACTTCTTTGTTGGACGTTGAACCCATTTTTAGCCCTAGTAATGGTCCGATGGTCAAGTTTTTAAAAACTGAGAATCTGTACTCACTTGAAATGTTTGCATAGTAATCTTACAAATCGTAGTATTATTATAAAATGAATAGTTTCTTATCATATATCTTTGAATTTTGAACCCGTCTTGACGCCCCAGTATTTTCCTGGGGGTCCTACTTTAACAGTTTAGAATATGTACTATCTTAGAATGCTTGCATAGAAATCTCACAAACTGTGGAATTGTAGGCCTTGGGAAGAATTTTTAAAAACATTTTTGTTAAGATTAGACGCCTCTTGGGGCCCCGTTATTGGTCCGGGGGTAACGATTTTTACAATTAAGAAAGTACACATTATCTTGAATGATTGCAAAGGAGGAGGTAACAAACGTGAAAAAAATACAGACAGGCAGGAGGCCTGATGGTCAGACAGACAGACGGACGGACGGACGACGAACAACAAGTGATAAGAAAAGCTCACTTGAACCTTCGAATCGGGTTGGCTAAAAACGACTACAAAATAGAAAAATGTTTTGCATTCTGAAATTTGACCTTCACATTCAAAATACAATTCATAATTATAAAAATAAAGACGGTGTTCAATCAACCCAGCAAAAGGGCAAAGATTATGTCAACGAGTCTTCTTATTCAAATCATTTGTGTTATCAATTGAAAAAAGGTATAGGCAAATGAAAGTAGTCCATGTCGTTTCAACTTTAGCTCTATGTAGAGCCGACAAGACCAATAATAGTATGTAATGAAACTATTTAGTATTAGATATGTATGCAGTATGTCATCTCGTTTAAATTTATCTATAATTTGCACTAGATCTCAAATCTCCGACAATCCGTGACATTTTGTAATAGATGCAGACCGGTCCAGTAGCATTTAGGACGTTGTTTACTGAGGGTTTGAGCTCTCAAATTCGGATTTTATTAAGTTCAATGTTGTGGATAAAATATATTCTAAACACAATTATTAATGAATTGAATTATCATTTAAATAACATTCTATATTTTTACTTTATTATGGAATTTGACTCAAACAAAATTAGGCTTTTAACAAAACAGGAAATTCGGACTAAATTTTTCCGAATTTATTTTTCACCGAAATATCTTTATTTCATTTTAACTGTAATATTAAAAGTTAAGATTAACGTATTGCACACACTAAAAATTATTGAAAAATACTGTAAAACGAAAAAAAAGACACCATATTCCAAAGAAGTTGGGTACGTGAATAAGGTGTGTAAAATGTCTATATAAAGACAGATCAGATATTGTACAATGCAAATACAGTAAAACTCGTTTAGTACGTACGGACAAATTCTTAACAAATCTTTGAAAAATATCACGGTTATAACAAATTCAGATATTATGAGTTTACGGATAGGATATAGCGAACTGATTTTGAGTCCCGTAGAGGAATTCAACACTTTTATAACAAATTTCTTAACGATCTAAAAAGTCTGCTCTGCCATTTGATATGATAGTTTCAATTAATTTATTTTCACATAAAATCTTCAATTCATGATCCGATTGTTATTGTATTACCAGAATGAAATTTCATTTTTAGCCCCAATCAGCAAAAAATGTAGTCTAGTAAAAGAAAACATGTATGTAGTGAATTAGCTGAAGTTATTATTACGAATTCGTTATACGGATATAACGAATTACGGATATAACGAAGTAAATCCTTTGGTCCCTAAAACTTCGCTATAACCGAGTTTTACTGTATCAACACATCTGATATTTTCTTTTTAAACTTATTAAAACAATGCATATTAAATATAACGTCGATTTGTAACCCTTAATTATGTTAAATGCTTCGAATGTGTCGATTTAAACTATCGTATGCGTGTCAAAACCTTCAAATAGTGTTGTTTTTTAGAACCAGAATGCGTTTTCATTATATAGTGTGTGTGTGAGCTTCATTTTTTTGTTAGTCTAAATAAGGTTTAATAAAAATCAAAGGTATTTTAATCAACAAAAATGTGGAGAGATGACCCATTAAACTTTAAAAGTGTCATTTTGTATATCAACATTAATAATACTAAAAAAATGATAAAAGTCCGTAGATTTGTGGCCAAAGTCGCATTCAGCATTTCAACAGAGCCATTTGATGTGTCTGAAATGGATTAGTGGTTAGAGCACCAGACATAAGGCAACCTGAACAAGAATTTTTAGATTGTGGGTTCGATACCACCAAAACCTTAGGGGGTTTTTTCTTACCATTTGTTAAAAATTTATAACTGAATACATGTATGATAGTTAGAATTTGTCGTTTTGTATACTTGTATTTTAACACTACAAAATTTAATGTATTTATTAAAAAAAAAAAAAAATTTGAAATTGTAACTTACGGCTAATCTAAATGGGAATTTTCGCTATCGTATTCCCCCATCTTCATTTGATCATTTACCTCGTATAAATTTTATGGCAGCAGAATAAAATCAAGATAATTAGTTTAATACTATAAGTGTTTAAGTATTACATGTATCATCATTCAATTTATTGTTAAGTTGAATAAAAAATGAATAGGTATTGAAAGCTTTGGTAATTTGGACTAGAACATTTATTATAATAATGGTCAATAAAAACTTAACGCTTTGTATCTTTTTAGTGTCACTGCCATCTAAAAACTGTATTTAAATTTTAAAAAACTTCAGTAATTTGTATTAGATTCACAATTAAGAAAATCTCAATCAAAGTTAAAACTTTTAGGGATTTCTCTTAATTTTTCAAAATTATTCAATGGCAATTAACTTAAAAAGTAGGTCACTGTCCTACTTTTTTTGAAAGTGAAAAATAGCACAACGTTAAAAGGTCTAAAAACGCACAATATATGTTTTTTCCATATCACCAGTGGAATTTTCTTCATTATTAGTAAACGTATTCCTTAATTGAAAATTAATTTTACACTGTATAATTTAATAGAATTTGCAACAGGATCTTCATGACCAGTGTTCGGAGACAATTATATAACATCCATTAGCGGTATGAAAGATATTAACTATCTTCAAACACTATCGGCAGTATTACTATTCATTGGCTGTGTCTATTGATCTTGCATATAAGAAATATTAGAAAATGGTATTTTAAAAATGTTTACAAATTTATAAAAATTTGCAAAATCCAGTTTTACTGATATTAAAAACATTCGTTGTCATATGTCTCATCAAATTAATTGTGCACAACTGTTTACAAAGTATGATAAGCCATATTAAGTGATTTCCTACTGTGCATATAAGATACGAGTGTATTGACAAATCTTATGAATGAACAGTAACGGGTGAGCCGTAATTCAACCGGATATTTAGTCACAGAGGAAGAAGTGACGGATGTTAGGAGGGCCTGGAGTGTAAATAACGGAAGCGATATGATTTCTACATTATAGAAAATTTCTCGCTTATAATCGGTCTTCAGAATATAAAGAGTGTTGAGTTTTGTTGGTTGATAAACATAAAAATACTTCCTTTGTGATCAGTAAATGAGGAATTTGCAGTTTTTAATTTGTAAATGAACAAAATAAAGACAATCAAGTTCCCGTTGCCAAAATCGTTTAATGATTTAACTCTAAAAGTAACTGAAATCATAATACAATAACATGCATACGTTTCCACATTTTATTTCTCAGGGACCAGAGGAATCGGTATAAGATTAAAACAATTCTGCCAAAACAATTTTTTTGTTCAGATAATATCTTCAGTTTGTTTTTCGGGAGTTATTCATCAGTTCGTTTGTAAAATATTTCATAAATGTAATGATCATAAGATCATAAAAAATATAATTGGACCTCGTCATGCTTTTTAAATTTCATATCTACAGTTATCTGGTTGTTTTTTTTTGTTTTTTGTTTTTTGGGGTTTTTTTTGGGGGGGGGGGGTATTTAAAAGACTTAACTATCCTTTACTCATTGTTCTTTATGAGTAAAAAATAAGCACTTATAAATAAAACAAGTATGATTTTTGTTAGTTTAACTCATGTAAAATCAATTTTACAAAATTAACAAATCAATACATGTATTATTTTATGCAATGTTTTTAAATTTGAAATGAAACACACACAGAAAACAGCTTGCTGGGACAACACAACTCTTCCTCTTTTTTGCCAAGACCACTTTTGCTCGTCATCTTTTCAGTAATTATGTTAATTTTGTTTACGAATTGTTGTTTTAAATATTATATAATTTTACAGTAATATTTTTATTGTTTATATACCTGTTTATTCTAAGTTTATTTAATAAATGATTCTTCATTCTAATGTCGGTTTGATCAGGTCAATAAAGCCCTTTGGGCTTTATGATAGATTTAATCACACCCAACCGACTTTGATCATATCAGAATGCTCAAGAAGATTCCTCATCGCCTATTCTTATATAATTATCAGCAATTGTAATGTTAGATATTAAACAGTCATTGATTAAATGTTTTTGACAATAAATCACATGATACATTCGTAGTGTTATTGTAGACAAAGATACTGGTAAATATCGAAATATTTCGATAAAAGAATATGAGAAAGGTAATATATTTTCTTAGATAATTATGTATGCATATAATCTTTTTAGGCAGAATCAATTACAGAAGAAGTGCATGTTCTGAATAAAAATGATTAACATTTTTGAAATACCGATACTAGTATCCGATTATTTTAAAAGCAACAAGTTACAAGTAGATAATAATCATATCCCAGGCTTTAAGTTGCGTTTTACTTCATAAGTAAGTAGAGATCTTTTTAAAACAACCCATTTGGCGATTTGGATTTAGAATAGATTGACAAGAGCATTAAACAAAATTGTCCATCATGGAAAGCATAAACTGTTACTGCATGAATTCTAGATTATTAAAATTTAGCTCCACAAAATATTTCACTATAGTGTCTGTAGTAAATTTCAAATTTGATCAGCAGTATGCTATGCAAATGTGCTGAAACTCATTAGAGATGCTTCAGCTATTTTGAGGATCGGTTTTATTCTTTACGCAATTCCATTACATATTCCGATTTTCATATTCTAAGTTGTATGAATTTAAAATATCCGACATGTATTTTTGAAAATGTACATGCAATATGGAAAAATTATCTTATAATGGACAATGAAAAAATCAGCTTTGTCTTTTAATTACATTTTTCGGTGTCGATAGGCAGCGAATCAGAGCTGAATGAATTGTTCGTTATACAAAAATAAAGGAAAGCTAGATTTGCCGAAAAAAATCAATGGAATAAATATACACACATACTCGTATTTCTGAAAACATATTTGCAGAAAAGGATTTGTTAACAGTAACAACGGATTAAAGAACAGACTAAATTTATTCATTAAAAAGCACGCCTTCTCATCTTTTGAGGCAAATTTACTGATGCAAATAGAAATAAAGTATGGTTCACTAAGTATTCTTATTCACAATGTAAACCGAGTTTCTAAAGGTTCATCCATTAAACCTACTTTTAGTTGTAGCCGTCAGCACATTAAATTTGATTTGAAATATATAAGGAAAAAGTAAACATTTGAATTGTATAAATTATATTTAATATAATAAATATTTTTTAAATAAGGGTGGATCTTGAATGAATATAATCTTAACTTACCGGAAGTGGCTGATTTATGTACCAGGTACATCAGTAGTATAGACAAAAACATAGTCCACATGCTGTGTTAATTGACACAGCAACTAAAATGCAAGCGCGTGTAAGCCTTATTTACAATGAACACTCATCTGTCGCCGCGTGGACGTTTTCCATCCACCCAGTTATGCAATATACATAATTATGGCATGATACGCATGTTCAATCAAGGTCAGCCACAAATCCTTTACAGCGGTAACAAGTGATGAACAAATTCTACGGTCTAGTGCATTTTCATTCATCGTTTATTTTCATTTTTATCAATTTTCAAGTTTGTTTGCTTACCAGAATTTTCCGTATTTTTTTTTTGGTCTGTTAAATGATTATATATATATATATATATATATATATATATATATATATATATATATATATATATATATATATATATGATGGGACATGGAAGTTGGTAAAAGAAGCCATATGCCGACCGTGTGGACGGTTCATAACATGATTTTCCTGTTAGATGTCACATTAAGTCATATATTTTATAACAAAGTTCATATTATTACTGAGGAAAATCAGTTGTTAGTTTGTATCCGGCAGTTACAGAATTAGTATGCTTTAGATGTTGATAGAGGTACTTTATTAAACTATGTGTTGGTACAGGTATAATTTTAGTGATCAAAAATTTTCACTAATGGAGCATGGTCATGATTTTGGTCAAAAATCATTTTTCAGATTTAAAAGTTTACAATGCTTCAGTAAGGCATTTATAATAGGCAACCATATTTAAGTGTCATTTGCGGAATTATAACGAGTTAATGATCTAGAACTTACAATTATTTGTTATGTGAACAAAGCTTTTGTTTACATTTGAAGTTGAAGTAAAAATTCCAGTTTTAGACTAAAAAGGAATGCGTTAAACGTTTGGAACTGTTTATGTATGCCTAAAATGAACATGAAGATAGACACAACAACTTGAAAAAAGATTTTTTTACTGGTATATTAAACCTATGTAAACAAAAACAGGGCTCGAGCCTTGTTTACATGACAAAGAATTGAGAGCCCTGTGTCTTGCTTATAACTCTATGACTGACTCTCAAATTCCACTTGATCATTAGAAATGTATTTCTTAAGCATTGAAAAAATAAAAACAAAAATTATAATTTGAGCAAAAATCATGACCATGCCCCTTTAAAGCAATCAGAAATCTAATTTTTATCAACTGATGACATTAACGTAATACTGTGGTCTATAAGAATAAGGAAACAGTAACAACAGCAAGTACATATACTACTATACTCATATATAACATACCGGATTGACAAAGAGTTCACTGAGTAAGAGTTAATAAAGACGCAATTGGATATCAAAAGTAAGAGTAAGCCCAGGAAAGATAAATCCTGTTGTTAGGATCCTTGTAACAGCCAGTATTAACCATTTTTGTCCATGTAATGAGTTTTCTGTTAAAACATCAGTGTGCAAATATTCCGCGTTTCGACCTCCTTTCACTGTATATAGACCGACTTAAATTATTCATAAAAATTATAATTCAAAAAATGATTTAACAATTCAATTTAATCACTTTTAAAAATGTTTCAAAAGAATAAGCAATAAATACATGTGGATAAGAATAAATAAACATTTCTCTCCCTCGCCTCACCTGTACACTATTACCATCTAGCCAAATCAACCTGTCACACAAAGTCACCTGTGTAAATTTAAAATTTTTAGTTCAGTTTCTAAGTTAATATTACTTTGTATTATCATAATTCCATTTAACTTGCTTATAGCGTTAAAGTGGCACGGCGACTCAAAATAGATTTTTACATTTTGATATTATCCAATGAAACAGAAACGTTAAATTAGTGACTAATTTTGTCATTATGTCACATTTAACGCTTTTAATCAATTAGATTGGTGAGCACATCAACAGCTGAAGATATCACAGGATATATACAATCGGTTTATTTACAATTAATGCATAATTCCCCTGATGTTTGTATTGGAGATAAACGACATTCCGTGGTCTAAACACACTACAATTAAACCTTGCATGAGCATGAGCACATTTGAACGTCATAACACATTTTGAATAGATTAATTATTGTTATATTTAATGAAACGTTTAAGCATACCTACCCAATTTGATTTGTACTATAATAAAGCCAATAAATAACTATTTTTCACGCATTACATTTTTACCCCAATAAACACAGTAAAGGGTTTCATAGGTGAAAACATATTTTATGTCAACCCTTTTATAAAACAACACAACAAATTAATGTATCTGAATCACTTTAAAAATAGCGAATTATGAGTGCCAAATTTGACTTATATCATATATAGTTCTTTATTTGTCAATTTTACTGTGTACAGTTCTTAATTAATGCATTTTAATGATCAACCAAATTTTGATTGTTAAACGTAGAGTAATAAGATAGTCACATGCCATACAGTTCACTGTTATGTGAACAGGGCTCGCGCCATGTTTTTGTTTACATTGGTTCAATAAACCAGTTACAGTTTTTTGTCTGCTATATATTAAATTCGTTTTGAAAATAAAAAAGTTCATGGCGTTTGTCTTATCTATATTTCGGTCTAAACCTGAAAATGTAACTAAAAATCATGACACGAGCTTTGTAACAAAGACATATGAGTTGCTGTGTATCTCGCCTATAATTCGACAACTGACACTTAAATTTTGGTTGATCATCACAAATACCTTGCTGAAACATTGTATGGAATAAACAACGGAAATATATAGTAAACCAAAGTCGTGATCATATTGCTTTTAATAGATTTAAGCATCAAATTGTGTAATGCCAAACAAGGGTTAAAATTCGGTAATAAAACTGTGACAGTAGTAAAGATGTCAACAATGGTCACATACATCTGTACCAATCACCGCAAAGTACAACTCGATTTTGATGAAGCTTCAAGAAATAAATGAAATCGTAAAACCCTTTGTAATGACATAAGAATCGCTGTGCTTCTACATGAGCCAATTAATTAAAGGACAATCAATTGTGTATCATTTTAAGCAAAATTACATTGTAATGTGACAAACTACCACACACAACAGCCCTTTTTTTCATTCAATTTCTTTTCAAACATTTTCAGATTTTATCTGAAGTCTTAAAATAAAACAAACCGAAAAAAACAGTACGTGGCGATAAAAAAATGCCATTCTTGAGAGATTATCATAGAATTGCAAACAGAGAGAGAGAGAGAGAGAGAGAGAGAGAGAGAGAGAGAGATATGTATAGAAAGTAATGGACTGATAAACACACACACTACCAAGTGACCACATCATAATTCGAGCAATCGACCTTTGGGCTACTGGTTCATGAGCACCGAGCCATGTGATATTAATAAAAGAATGCATATGAATAAAAACTGCCTGAGCTAAGTTGGATTGTTAGTATGTAGATTTATATTTATCTAACTCACCCCTGCGGATGTTATTGTCATTTAAATTTTAGACCACGTGGCTTTGATTGACCCTTTCAGTTTCGCAGTAAAAATCGTGCTCGTGTTAATAGTCTTTTTCATAGAATCTAGGTACTTGTGGTCAAGCATAAAGGTTTATTGATTTTAAACTTTGTCTTAATTAATTGGTTGATAAAATGTATTTTAGAAATAAATGTGACAATACAAAGACTAGTTATTTTCCTGTTATCGTTGCAACAATTAACATGCGTAGTTGATCCGCTGGTTTAGACGGACTCCTCTGTGTAATCCCCTGGTTTAGACGGACTCCCCTGTGAATTTTAAAAATGTTTTGGGAGTATATTTCACCAATATTTTTTGATTTACTCATAAGCGTATATGAAAATAATAAGCTAAGTTATACTCAACGATTAGCACCAATCACAGTTCTATTTAAAAGTGGCGACAGAAAAAAAGTATTAAAAAACTATTGACCTTTAAGTTTAACAAATACTGATTACAAAATTATATCATTCATATTTGCTAGACGATTACAAAAGGTTATTAATAAGTTAATCGGAACCGAGCAATCGGCTTACATTAAGGGTCGTTATATTGGCGTTAATGCGGATTAATATTGGACATATATGAATATTGTGCAGAAAATGAATTCTATTATTTCTAGACTTTGAAAAATCTTTCGACTCTGTTGAGTGGAATTTTCTCTTTAATGTCTTAAAAAATTAACTTCCGGAATAATTTTATAAACTGGGTTAAGATTTTGTATACAAATCCAGTCTTTAAAGTGAAAAATAATGGATGGATATCCAAGTCATGTAAAATGTCAAGAGGAATAAGACAGGGATGTTCAATTTCAGCAATGCTTTACAATTTTATAGCAGAAATTTTAGCTTTAAAATTTAAAAAAACAATAATACAATAAATGGTTTTCAATTTAAAGATACGCATATAGAGATTAGATACTTGCAATACGCAGACGATATAACTCTTACTTTAAAAAACACCTCATCTCTAAAAAAAAAAAAAAGGCATTACAGACTGTTGAATTATTTTGCTGCCATGCAGGATCAAAAATTAATTTGAATAAATCCTAATGTATACTCATGGGCAATTTAAAAGATAAACATGAAATTATAGAAGGAGTAAAAGTAATAAACAATGCAGTGCGAGGCTTAGGAATTCACCTCGGTCATGATAAAAATAAATGTAATGAGTTAAATTGGATGAAAACTTACAATGGCATGGACAATTTTTTTGAGTCATGGAAAAAAGAAAACTAACTATATTTGGCAAATCGTGTGTCGTTAATAATTTAGCTGTGTCAAAATTAATTTACATTGCATCTATTCTCCCACTTCCTGAAAATGATTTTATTAAGAAAGTCAATAGAGCCATTTTCAATAATATTTGGAACAAACATGACAGAATTAACGAAATACTTTAATAGAAAAAATAGAAGAAGGCGGGATCGGTGAAATAGACATAGAACTCAAGTTAAAAGCACTGAAAGCATCTTGGGTTAATAGATTATCAGAGTCATGTTTAATTAATGAGGTCATTAATGCTTATTTAAAAAGGGTCAACCTTAATTTGAACTACATATTATCAACGATTGAGAGAAATATAGAAGATTTTAGAGTTATTAATCATATTCCTAAATCTTATCAAGAAATATTTTGTTGGTTTAATGGTTCTAAAAAACAAAATAACATTCTTAATACCGGTATGTCAAAAGTAACATTTGTACAGCAACCCCTATGGAACAACGAACTGTTTAAGTATAAAGGCAAAACGTTGTGTTTTTTAAGATGGATAAAAATTGGTATATTATATGTAAAAGATCTTTTCAAGAAAGATGGCAAAATGAAAACACTAAATGAATTATCTGATATTTTGTTGAAAAAAATGTAATTGGCTATGTGAATATAATATTTTACGAAACGTAATAAGACAACAATGTCTGAATTTTGATATGACATGTAGTCAATACACAACAAGAGAAAAGTTATACATTTCATTTAGAATGACATACAATAAAACACAAAAAATGTCAATTCTTTTATGAGTATTTGTTGACTACTAAGTTCCAAAAACCCATTCATAAGTCCTATTTAAAGAACATGTTTAACGTTCAAAAAGAAAACTGGAAAAGTATGTACATTAATAAAATTAAAGCAAAAAGCAAATGTTGTGATTATTGTCAAGACACAACAGAGAACGTTGAAAATCTTATTTTTGAATGTGACAATGTCAAAGAAATATGGTCAAAACTGTGTACGATTTTGCATTTAGATTTTATGTGGAAACATGTAATCATAGGTTTCTATAGGTTAATTAAGAAGTAATCTAAATAAAACTTTACAACAGATAGAGCCTTTATAATGATGAACGACATTGTATACAATTTTCAAATAAAGATAATATCCAATGGAAGGGTCAAATGTTTGTTATTTGCTGCTCTGGTTGTGTCCATTTATTTTCCCAGTCAAAGTGATACTAGGACTCTTCAGAGATCTCATTCTCTAAAATCATAAAAAAAACCCATTAGCAACCTCGTTCAGCTTAACAACGGTCATCTGTAACCTTAATCTAAGCAGCATTTCTTATTTAAACACAATATAAAAAGGAAACATATAGATACATTATTATATATCTTTTTTTAACCTATTAAACTTACTCAAATTTATAAAGAACCGACCCATTAGATTATTAAAATTATAATTATTAATTATATTATAAACTTATCACACTCCGTTCGGACTTAAAGTAATTATATACAAAAACAAGAATATTTTTATTACAGAAAAACTTGATTTTAAGAAGAGGGAAATTTTGTGAATGTTCTTCATAATCAAATTTGTTTATATATAACTTTGATATAAAATGTAAGAACTTAATGTTTGGAAATAGGTATTTCTTTTCACAAAATAATAATATCTGCGTGGTTTACTGCACTAGATTTAAAGCAAATTTATTAATTGCAATTTTTATATAGGTATTTTTTAATCAGTTAGTTTTAGGTATTATAATAACAATTAATTTGTAGATTGTGATATTTGTTTTTTTTTTTAAACAAAGTAAAGTTATGAATAAGATAACCTTACCTAAACAATCTTTTTATATGATAATTTCACAAGTATTAATTTTGCTCTTATATTACTCTGATAATTTTGTTAATTCCCTATTAATCCTAAGCATTTATACCTTTCTGTAGATCATGCTGAACGTATATATGAAGGGATTTAGTGCTGAGTTAATTGGTAGTATGAGAACAATAACCCAGGCGTACACGTCCGACGAAATATTCACTCCTCCACTGGCTAGAAGTCCTAAAATTATGAGGTAAATATTTAAATACATGTACTTATTCATTTTAATAGGATTCCAAAGGGCTTACCTAACTAAACAAAGTTATTCTAAAGACAAATGTATCAGTACGGTTATCTTTTAAGAAATGATTTTGAATTTTGGCTGCTCTTTATAAATTAAAAAAAACGGAATGTGCAGATTTAAGAAGAAATTTATTTAAGCCCTTTCCTTCGATCTGGTCCATGTACCCCATGTCGCTTGTACTTAAATAATCTTAATTATTTTTAATTAACTTAGGAATGTACATGCATCAAATAATTGTAAGTTTGAACGCGAAAGATAAAACAGTCAAGTTTTAAATTGTATTTTATTAGTATACAAAATCAAGAGCCTTAAGTTTTTCATTTTTAACCATAGGAATATAACAGAAAAGCTTTTTATTTTCAAATAAAGCTGCTTGTATACACACAGTGTGCTCTGGATCTTGTAATTCCAGTTTTACTCTTTGGTGCGTAAATGTTATGAATGGAACTTTATGACGCAGAGTCCTACTTTACCTTTCACCCAAAGAATGAGATCTTCGATGCTTTGAATGAACCAATCCATGAATACATGGGGAGGGGGTCAAATCACTTTTTGTTTTGTATATAATACTTTATATCGAATGTTTTAAAATAAATCTATCGAATTTACATTAACTTTTGACTACAAATAATGATTGAGAATCCGTGCCAACCCTGCTTGGACGATTTAGTTCCTAGTATAGTAAATACTCTAGCTATAAGAATAAATATCTTTTTTAATCCAAAGTGATTATATTTTGTTAATAATGATAACAAACACCAATTATTACTAACAATCTTTAGTAATAAACAATAGGTAACCATTTATTGCGATGACCCCCCTTTTCCACCATTCAAATAATTTGCTAATCTATTCTTAAATCAGGATTACACATGTGCATGATGAGTCTACTTTTTACTTGAAAATTCTTACTCACTGTTGATTAATACACCCCATTTAACATTTTCATCAATCGCGAATTTAATTTGGACACATTAAACATGCATCATTTTATCTTTTGTGTGAGAAATATTGATATTGCTTGTCCCATTGTCTGCACTGTTTCAGAGAATGCAACCTTAGTTAGGCCTGACGTCAGGCAATCATTATCGCATACAGTACTGTCTTAATGTTTAATTGTCAGATGAACAAAACGTCCAATTAAAGATCGGGAATCAATTGAAGAAGTAATTATAATGATTTGCACTCTTACAAAAAATGAAATGGACAGAAAGTTCTCACCTATAACTATAATGGGAATCCAGCAAAATGTGTCTGACAAAACAACATAGGACAGAGATTTAAAAACTGCCATTTCCCGCTTTGAATTGTCATTTTCAATTTTCTTCCCCATTCGTTTGACCTGAATATAGATCAGCAATTGTCCAATCACAATGGCCATAAAAATAAACATGTTGAATCCAATGAACAAAAAGGTTGAATATTCCCAACCGGATACCTTTCCTGGTGTTAAAGGTAAGGATATGCATACTGTAGATCTGCTGTAGAAGTCTGAGTATACTAAATAGGGTACAACTGAAAACAAGATAGCAATCAACCAAGCAACCAATGTGACAAAGAGAATCAATCGTCTTTTTTTCACTAGTCCCGCAGAAAATGGATGTTTCAAAACAATATATCTTTCAATGGTAATGAGAAATATAAAAATCACTGATGCTTCACTAGATGTTGTAGCCAGCAATCCTGCTATGGTACAAGTTGTGCTGTATCTCCACTCACCATCGTTAAATCCATAGATGTTTCGATACTCCAGATCGGCAATGGCTATGATGAACAAATACATGCCCATTAGAAAATCGGAAACACTTAGATGCAAGACAAAAACACCTTGTGAAGCGTTTCCTTTTATTCCTCCCTGAATGCGATAGTATATAACATATGCATTTCCAATCACAGAGAATAGAGCCATGTACCATATCATCTGTGCAAGAAATCCAACATTTATCAATTGTTCACAAGACGAAATACTATCCTTTGGCGATATGCATTTTGATGAATCAACGGTTAATGGTTTTGCGCAACAAATGATATAAGAATCTGTCTGCAACCATTCGAGATTACAGAGGCCTTGGAACATGGTCCTCGAAACGGTTAACTTGTTATTGTTTATGTGTACATACTTAACTGACTCCAGTCCTTTAAATGCATCGTACTCCAAGTTCTCCAAACCATTCCCAGACAAATCGAAAATAGTAAGTTTTGCTAAAGCAACAAATCTTGTTGGAGCTAGAGATTTTAATTTGTTACCGGTTAAATTTAATTTTGTAAGCGACACTAGATTTTCAAATGCCATTCTATTTATGGTATGTATTTGATTGAAAGCCAGATTCAGTGTACGCAAGGAGTTCAGATTTGAGAACGAAAATCCATCTAATATAACTATCAGGTTATTTTGTAAATTAAGATATCTTAATCTATCTAACCCATTAAACATATAGTCAGTGATATTTTGTATCAAATTATAACTAAGATCTAATTCAAATAGCATTTTCATCGATGTTGAAAAATAAAAATCAGTATTTGTGATATTGTTGTTTCGCAAAATTATTTTAGAGACAGACCTCAGCCAATAAAGTGAACGGGGCTGAATAGTCATCAAGTTGTTGTTCTGTAAGTCTAACAACTCAAGACTTGAATTTAGTCGGTTGTAACTTTCTAAAGCTGTTATCTTTGCTATCTTATTATTGATAATAATTAGATGTCTTAACTTTGGAGTAAATTTAAGAAAATCCATTTGAAAACGTAAGATCTGGTTGTAGGAGGTATTTAAGTACAACAAGTTTGACAATCCGTCAAATGCTTTCGATTCTAGATTTTTAATATTGTTGTATGACAGATCTAAATTTTGAAGACTAAATGAATTTAACCGAATTCCAAGATCTGTTAGCGAAGAATCGGATAGATGACAACTTGAAAGATTTAAGTGTACGAGTAAACCAAAATCTTCAATACTTTCAATGTTAAAAGAATTTGAACTTAAATCAAGAACCCTGACTTCCTTTGTTACATTTTCCGGGGAACTGCATTTAAAAATGAATCCATTGCATTGACAGTGAGCAGGACAACGTTTTGAACAACCACTGTTGTACTCTAAACACGATGTGTTGTTGTTGTGTTTACATGGTGATTCATCTTCTTGATTGGGACAGTTAGTCAATCCATTACAAAATTCACCAACAGGAATGCAACTGCCATCTTCACATTGAAACTGTGTAAAGCTACATGGTTCTTTATCTGTATACAAAAAATAGATACTTTAAATGCATGTACATATGACAGCTTACGTTGTCACAAATTTTATCAATGATTGTTATTTACTAGTATTCATACGGTTAGGATTGCGTTGATTAGTTTTTTGTTCTTACTGGTGTGTTACATGTATCAACAAAAAAAAAACACGTTATTTACCTGCGCAAATACCATTTTCATAGCTAATTTTTCCTATCTGAATTATGCCTGATCTGTTTGCCTTGAATGTTCCAACCAATATTACCTGCAAAATGGACTTGCACATACATTACAAATAAAAACACATTTTGATATGAACCACGTCATTTTATATGTACCTTCAGTCAAAAGATAAACAACGTGCAAAAAGTACCATGTACGGAATATTCGTTGGCGTCTGAATGCTTGTCGATGCAAAAAGTTTGGAGTCAACATCGCGTCGTTCAAAGACCATTTTGTTTCGTGTATATATGGTTCCTTGGGTTATAAAGAGTTGTAAGTGAACACCTTTTCCTTTGTAAGACAATGTTAAACAACCAAAGTCAGATGATACCGGCTGTGGCGTACTGTATAAAATAGCCATGTCTTCCTCATTGCTAGTCAAAGTCTTATCCAGTTTGGCAGTGACAACTATATCGTCTACAATTGGGGAAAAAACACCCTTAATCTTCCATTCAAGGAAAAAAATAGTGAAATAATTAAAATATAAGTCCAATCAATCATTATCAAAATTATATTGAGAATTAATTGCTGTTGGTGTAAGTAAAAGTAATAAGACTTTATTAGGGTTTATTTACCAACGTCCTCCGACTTGTGCCGATTCCATTTCACTCCCTGTTTTGAAAACTTCCAGTTGCACATATTCCTTTCAAAATCGCATTCTAAACTCTCTATTTCTAAAATTACAACAAATGGTACGATTTTAGTGAGTCACTTACTTTCCGCCATTATCAAGGAACTCCTCTGTTTAATGCATATGTTTCAGGAATGTTTTATATTTTTGTTTTAGCCATACGTTTGTCATTAATGAAAAATTCGATTTTTAAACAATCATAACTCTTACTGCATTGTGGAACGCTGCATTCTTCCCACTTCTGTCCGGAAAAAATGGAGCAACCTGGCTTTCCTTTGCTTTGGGAGTCAAGCTTACATGTACCATCAATGCATTGGTGAAGGAATTTAGTTTTTGCTCTAAATCCTCTATAATATTTTTCATTATAACACTCCAGAGCTAACAAAAAATGAAAAAAAAAATGTTTCATGGTTTTAAATAATGACATAATATTGTTATAAATTTAAAAGTTAATATTTTTAATCTACTTACCACAGTTCAACTCGTCACTTTTATCAGGACAGTCTATACTCATATCACACAATTTTCCACTCTCAATGCAAGACCCATCATCGAAGCAGGCAAAGCAATCTTCAAATCAGAGTAAAAAAAACAAGCAACAGATTTTTCATCATATTTTTCTAGCTTTTGGAACAAAGGTTTGTAAACTTGTTTTTGAAAAATAAGGGTGAGTACCTTCGCATGGTGTATTAAGTATGTGGATATCCTTTATGGAAATCTCAACTGAAGATGTAGTGGAAATCGGTGTCATTGTTATCTAAAAATCAAATAAAATTTTAATTATTCAAATTAGTTTCACAAGGCGGTCAATTATTTGATTTACATTACAAAACCTTAGTGAAAAATATAAGTTGCAATGGCAGTGTTATCATTTTTTAAACTTTGAACATAATGAATTTAAATAACTTTCTGTATTCCCTAGCATCGCTCTTAAAACGACATGCCGTAACATTATATTAAATAGTGTATTTTCAATTTGGACGATACTTTGACGCGTTCAAACCTGGTACGATTCCGTTGAGTAATCTATATTAACTTTTATGAACTTCCACTCATCGCTGCTAGAAAGACTAGTCAAGTTCTGTTTATCCGTACTTATATTCAGACGTATTCCATGGCTGCGATAATTCATTTGTAAACAACTCCCGGTTTCTGTGAATCGCATTTTGGGCAATCTCAAGGAAGGTAGTGCTGACTGTACAGATGGCAAATTCTCGGCGAGTGTTAAAGCTTGCGTGATATCTACAAAAATCACTATGTCTTTGTACATGCATATACATTACACAAGTTTTATTCTCTTTTAAATCAATTCATTACTTCCCAAATAAAAGCTGAATACTATAATACTAGTAAATGACAACAAATTGTGTAGAATTAGCAACGGCACACTGCAGCTATATAATGTTTGACAATTTAAATGTAAAAATACATAATTAAGACATGAAATTGGATCACATGACATATTTACTTACTGTCGTCCTAAATTGGTATTTAACACATAAGCAATTCTAAATATAGTCTTTCTGATATATTAAACCGGTTCTTAAGATCCAGGTAAACATGTATTCGAATGAAAACTTTATGTTTCAATAATGATATTAATTGATAATAAGTAATTCATTATCACACAAGTAGAAATTAATTTCCGTCTTATCCGTCTTAATCGTCACTCAAATGAAAGAAATATATATATATATATATATATATATATATATATATATATATATATATATATATATATATATATATATATACGGCGCATAGGAAAAATTAAATTTAAGTTGTGTTTCAATACTTACTGTCATCTCCTTTTGAAAGGACCCACTTCATTGTTTTATTACTTAATTGTTCCAGTGTACAGACATCTTTTCGGAATTCACAACTATAAGAATCTTTAAAAACAAACAATGATTTAAAGCTATTATATATTAAACATTTAAAAATTAAATAAATATTGCTCATATTAGAACTAAACTTAACTATCAGAGATATGACAATGAAATTCAATGTCAAGAAATTGATACGATTTATTAAATGTTCTTTGTTTCAATAGTTAAACGTTTACATTTGTTTTGTTTATTTTTTTACTAAAAATGAAAGATAGTTGCCTTTTAAAGGATATCAAGTCGATAAACTTGTACTTGCCTTCAAAACAAAACGGAACATCACAAGCCTGCCACCTTACATCAGGATCCATTGTGTAGCACCACGGGGCCGGTTCACCATCCGGGTTTCTACAAAAGTTTTCCTGCGCGGAGAGAGAGGATGAAGGGAAACTGATTGATGGGCTGGGGTAGTGTGGATAAACACTGTCCCAACGTTGACATTGAATTCCATCTCTTGTCGTTTGCCGCTTTCCTCTATATTCCAGTCCCTTTTCTGAGATCTTACAGTCGTCTATTTCATATTAGAAGTATAATTCATATGAAATCAAAATATGACAGTTTATGCTTTAATCAAACGAACTTTTCCGTATAACATGAATAAAAATAAATATATTTTATATTAATTATAAATCATCCGAAAAAAATGTGAACTTGCAAGTTGCTCATATTATAACACGGAAACAGTTAATAAACTTTGGGCGCAATAGTTCAACAGCTAGAGTAATACTATGTATCAACTCGCAGTTAAACATTTAATAAAAAATCATGAATTCTAGAAAGACACCCTATATATTCACTTACATTCATGGCAATTTGGAATGCTACAAAACTGAAATCTGACATAGCTATCAATAGTATAGCACCAAGGCATATTTTCTCCATCAGGATTCCTGCAATAGTTTTCGTGTTCAGAAGCAGAGAGTCCCATGAATCCTATTGAAAAACCATGTCGATGTGGTTCCATTGAATCCCAGCGTTGGCATTCTATGTTGTCGACAGTTCTATGCTTGGTTCCAAAATAATCTAGGCCTTTTGGACTATTTAGACATTCTGCACTACCTGAAAGACAGATGTGTACAGATACACGAGCACTATACATTCCATAATTGATGTTTGTTAATTATAACTTAATTTAAAATTAGATTGATGATAAAACAAAAGGAATTGAGGATAATTCAAATTTACTCACTCTTTTTACAAAAGGGGATGTTACAATAATCCCAGGATCCACCAACCAATTCCGTAAAGCACCAGGGTGCTATATTATTGTCCGGATTCCTACAATAATTTTCATGGGCTCTTTTGCTTCCTGTCAGAAACTGGACATTGAAATAATCTGGATCTGATTCGTTAACCCTGTCCCATCTCACACACTGACGTCCGTCTACTGTGTAAGATGTTTTCCCAATGTATGCCTCTCCCATTGGGGTATCTCTACATTCTGAAAACATTATCGCATGAGTTGAATGTAATAATTTGCTAATCAAATAATTTAAACCTTTTATAGTTAAATTATTGAAATTTAAAACCAGTGGTGATACAAAATATTACAATATATCACTCAACAGCGTACTAGTTGTATAATAATCCTAATTCCCGGTTATCAATAGGTTTCAAACGTGGGGTATTTCACCGCAAGTCTGGAGTTTAAAACCAGCTGGCATTTTTTAAATTAAAATGGTAAACTAATATTGCTTTTTAAAAATTACAAAACTGTGACAATATTTTGATAACTATACTTTCACTTATCAAGTGTGTATTGATCTCCTTTAGAAGAAAAGATGAAATAAATATAAAAGGAAAATACTCAAATATAAACCCTAAATTTGGCCTAGTGGTTTTAGAGAAGAAGTCAAAAGTGTGAAAAGTTACAGACGGACGGACAATGGACAACAGGAGATCAAAAATGCTCACTAGAACCTTTGGTTCAGGTGAGCTAAAAGATCCCGTGCACGATTAATACAAAATTGTAAACATAATGAAAATAATAGCAAGTAATATTTATTTATACGCGTTTTCTCAACGAAATGATAAATTATAGATAAGATTAACAAATCGACTTGTAAAATAATGATGTCGACATGTTAGATGATTATGTCGACTTGTCAGATCCATATGCGACTTGTCAGAACATATTATGTTGTTTTCCCTTGGACTGAAATGTCACAGTTTCATTGGTTAAAACATAGCACGTGATTGCCTCATATATCTCTATATTTGTTTAAAATTGAATAGCAACAAAACATTGTAAGTAAACATGGCTGAAGAAAAGATTTTTAAAGAGTATTTGAAAGTTGAGATTGAAAATTTTGAAGAATTTAAATGAGTTAAATTGGATCTTTTACATGGCTTTGCATAGATCCTCGCTATTTGTCAATAAATATGTCGCTTGATAGTCCTCGGGAAAACAAAACACTTATTAGGTTAGTTACTGACTCACTACGAAAATATATTGGGTTGATCAATCTCATAGAAGGCTCGGCTTCGCCTCGCCATCTATGAGATTGATCGACCCAATATATTTCCGTAGTGAGTCAGTAACTAACCTAATAAGTAATATTATCTGGATGGCATAAACTTGGCGTTGAAACGTTTTAGTGTTGAATTTTTTCATAACGTGAATAAGGAACAAGTCACATAAAGATCTGACAAGTCAACATAATTATCTGACAAGTCGACATCAAGATCTGACGAGTCGACATGATTGTGTGATAAGTGGTGGCAGACACTATACCACCATAAATAGTAGATCTGATGGGTAATCTGTTAGCTAACAAGCCTGCTTATAGTATTAGTAAATTGACACTTTTCGTCGCTTCACGTGTTTAGTTTAGTGGTAATTTGTTAAATATTAGAAAATTATTCTAGCCATCTGCAACTGATAAAAGTCAATATTAGGTTTCACTTTAAACTCGAGATGTGACACAAGTAGAATTGTCACATTACATTTCATTCTGTTTGTATGGAGGTTTTTGATAAGTTTTTGTGGATCAAATTTTATTGGTAAAAAAAAAACATACTTGTGATATACTGTCTTCTGATGATTAACTGTTTCACTAAAGTTGATACCAATGTAAAATACCTACTAAAACCACGTTAAAACTTCTTCTCTTCAGTAATTCAAAAGGTTTCAATTTGAATGGATATATACCACAAATGGGAATATCACAGTGCTCCCATCGGACATTTTCGTCTGTTGTGTAACACCAAGGGGTCGGCTCTTCTCCAGCGATTAGATTTCTACAGTAGTTTTCATGCACACTGTTGCCTCCAATCAAATCAGTGTACCTGTGAGTCCAAGGGTATTGCCTGTCCCAGCGCTGACACGTTCTACCCGAGGCTGTTCTTGAAACGTTGCCTCTATAATCTAAGCCCTCTCTAGTTAGTTTACATTTGGAAAAGTCAACCTCTGTAAAATATTAATGACTTTGTTAAATTTATAAGAAACTACACACTAAAAATTATTCTCACTTTGCTTAGTTTGAAATTGTAAGACGGTAATCTTTTATCCGTGAATGCTTAATAAAAATAGCATAGAAATAGCGTTAATACTTTTCACGCCGTGAAAGTATTAAAGATACAAATAACATGCATCATGCTTCTGATTACTACATTCTGCAAACCAATACATATACATATATATATACGTAATACAATACAACAGTCATATCATAAAGATTATAATACACAAATGCATCAATTTAAAGCATGCGACATGCATTTGAATACAACGCATTTTACCCGATACTTATTCATGTGTTCAGTACTCGTTAGTTATGTATAAGCTTGTCTCTTTTCTCATGTAGCATTGTAAGGTACCTTTTATCATCTGATCACCTAGTATTTATATATGATCAACATAAAACTTTGGTACATTTTTACTCTTTTAAAATCTGATTAATTTAAAGAGATGCCTTTACCTTTTATACAGTACATTAAAATTGCAAATCCAAGATCTAAAAAGCATATCTAATTAACTAAATAAAACCACTAGAATTATTGGAAAAAAGGAAATACATGTACGATATACCTGATAACAGATTACGTTTTACCAGGAAATTAACTCAATGCAATTGCAATATATTTTCTTAGAAATAATTTGAAAGATTTTTAACATGAAATTATATTTTTCATGTTCAAAAACGGTTTTATAGTGATAAATGCATTCAACTTGATTAATTCGAAAATTCAATATGCATGAGCTTTGAAGAAAAAAAGGGTATACTTTGACAAGTAAATATTGTACTGCTGGTTTTTATGGATATTTATGCATGTTCTGTGCATCAACCTTAAATATGTAGCTGAATTTTTCTGCTTAAATTAAGTTCTGATTACATACATATAACTATATGATAAACAGGGGATCTGGCCACATAAATGACGTAACAACAGTTCATTATGTATTGTATGTTAATATTCTGTAAGGTTTAATGTTTAGTACTCTAATTATATCATTATTTGATTACCACAGTATGGGATAGCACAAATATCCCATCGTATGTTTTCGTCGGTTGTGTAGCACCAAGGGACTGTATCTTCTGAAGCTCTAGGGTTTCTACAATAATTTTCGTGCACACTTGCGTTTCCAGGTAAATCTTCGTCATAGTTATGAGCATGTGGTGTCTGGCTGTCCCATCTCTGGCAAGTTTTTCCGGAAATAGTTACGGATATGGTTCCTCTGTACTCTAGACCTTTTTCAGTTTGTTTACAGTTGATGACTGACGTCAGTAAATCAAAACAATTAAAATACAAGTAATAGTTTGCCTGTCTAAAAAAAAAGTTCAATGGAAGCATGTATCCATGAACTTATGAGAAATGAGTTCTTCAATTTCCGTTGCTGTTCATAAATTTATAATTGAAATATGCAGATCAAAGAAGCAATAATTATTTCACTCTTTTTCTTCGGTATAGTGCCTGTACATATACACATGTATTACTTGAAATTTTATCATTTCATTATTTTAAATTCTTTTAAGAATATACATGTATCAAATAATTGCATGTAAGCTTGTAAGCGAAAGATAAAACAGTCAAATCTTAAATTGTATTTGGTTTTTTGTCATTTCCAACCAAAGGAATGTAATAGGAGAGGTTTCTTTTTTTTAAATAAAGCAGTATGTGTACAAAGCAGTGTAAAGCAGTACGGTGTGATCTGGAACATTCTCATAATCACAATTTTGACTCATCCACTAATTAGCGCTAATCTGTTGCTTATTACATACCATTTAACATTTTCATCAATGGCAATTGTAAATGCCGACACATTAAACAAGAATAAAGTAAGTGAAATATGGTGATAACGATCAGTATTCAAAATCAAAAGTCCAAAGGAGAAAATGCAAAACAGAAGCAGATAAAACATGCGACTCTACATTTTCATTTTATTCTTCAATGTCCAAAATATTATAATTTACGAAAAATATTTAAGCGAGTACTATCATAAGTCTCCGAGTACATTCAATTTACTTCAGTTGTTGGGCTCAGATCACGTATCTACCTTGGTTGGTCTTGCGAAATACATTCAATGTGCTTTATTAATCCGTGACAAGTAATTGCCAAATTACATGAAACTCATCAAATGTATTTAAGAAACATATTCTCTCGTATGTTAACATATGTTTGAAATTTATACTATTCCTTCGTTATGTGTAACACTTGTTGACTTAAAACTGTATTTTTAATTCGTATATAATAAATACATTTAATTTACTACATGTAATGTGTGGAACTGTGGGAACTGTATAACTGTGGAACACTTGATCAGGGGTTTCACCCCCCCCCCCATTTTACACTCCAAAGAGTCTAATGTTCATATCATATTATAATATGTGAATTATTGTAAACTAATGATCTGTATTGCCCAAGGTTAAATTTCTGAATAAATAATAATAAATTACAAAAATTAGAGGTGGAATGAGGTGCCATGGAGGAGAAAGCGTTCTCTGTCGTGTGCTCTCTGTCGTAATGGGAGAAAAGGAAAAATCCGTAGACAATTCATTAAGTAACATGCTTCGGTTTATCTTTTTTATGAAAAGAATAAGATATGCCTGACGTCATAACATTAGGCAATAATAGTTTAAATAGGACTGTATAAACATTATTTATATTAAAATTATACAGACAAATTAAAAAATTATAATTATTTCAACGGACTTATTTCAACCGTCTTTCATTTGTAATGTTGATTGAGCTTCAAAATAAACCTGCATTTATTCCAACTTTACAAAGCCAAGAAGGTTAACTTTGGAACGCAAGGGAGCTTCACGGATATTTGAATTATTAGAAGTTGACATCTTTTCTTTACTCGGGACCCCTCGCACATTTTTTCAACTTTATCATCCGGGTACTTTCGTGTTGTTTGTTATAAAAAAAAGTTCAGTATATTTTTGTTTTTGACTGAGTCACATTACAAGCTATAAGGATCGTTTCACAGAGGAAAAAAGAATTCATATGGAAAAATCATCGTTTTGTAAAAAAAAAAAATCGAATAATTTAGAAAAATCTTATATGAGGATCTCTTGATACAGAGTATAGTTTAGATTAGCATAATGGGGAGGGGAGGGGAGGCAAAAAAAATTGAATATCTCATTCATTAGGATTATTCATTTTTAAAGTGTCCCATAATCTCATCTAGAAAATGCAAATCGTTTCTTTCCAAATTTAATTTTCAAAGTAAGTGTTTTTTTTTCTTCTTTTTCGTTTCCTAAACACTAGGCAAGACAAAAGTCTTGTTTTCGATGACGATCAGAACCTAGCGCGCTGGCTGCGCACTACACGGACGTTTGAGATAAAGGTGGAATACAGTTAAGGTATCCCACTCCTCAATGTTGTTGTATCAAGATTTTCTTGAGAAGTATATCATTGAAATCTGTAGACAAAACAAACTTAAAAAATACAAAGATAATTGGGGATCAGTATCCATCCCTCTGAGTTATGGCCCATTTAATTTGACCTTTTTGCACCTAAAATGCAATTTCATCCTGATTAGGATTTGTTGTCAGTATTTTTGATTAAGCAAACTTATTTCTTCAAATATTGTTTTTAATTATGCACAATGGTCACACTGAATAGAGGGATTACGAAAAAAATTTGTACAAAGCTGCATAAATTTTTGTGTGACCTTTTTGCACTTAAAATAGACAATTTCTTTAATAGTTACAATTGGATTTGAAATAAAAACTTTTTGAATATCAAGAATTTTATATGATTTATCCAGTTTGCCTAAATATGTATTCAGTATAATTTTGACATAATATAAAAAGGGGGGTCAGTGATGTCAAATTTTAGATATAGGGCTTCAAAGGTAAAATTCTCGCCAAATTTGGCTTAAAAAAATTCAGACATGTTCTATATATATATGCATGATTTTATGCTAAACGGCTATCACATTCTCAAGATTTGATTTTGTACATGTCACACAGAACCTATAAAATATGTTACAAACCTATCAAATGTTAAAAATGTGAATAATGATTAAAGTATAATAAAAAGAAAAGTATATTGAAAATTCATAAAATTGCTTGTTTCTGTCATTTTCGTCTAAAAAACCTTCCGCACGAAAAAATAGTTCCCCAAAAAACTTGTTTGTTTCTTGAATTCAAATGGATTTTCTTTATGAATGTTGTGTAATTATGAAATAATAATCTATCTGTGATGATTAAATAAATAAAATCATATTCATTTTAAATATAATGATCATCTGCGCAATGAAATCAAAACATGAGGAGTGAGATACCTTAAACGACAATATCAGAGGGTCGGAGCGATACACATTGCATTGGTATATAACACTGTGCCGGATAATTATGCCAGTGCCAAGGTGGCATTTTTGCACCCGCTTAAGATGCAGTTTCGGAAAAATCCATGTATACCAAAAGATAGACCATTGTCTAGAGAGTATATAACCACTTTTGTTTTTAGTGTGTTTCACCTGACAGGTGAGATATTTACCTTTAAAAATTAATATCCCATCGGAAAATGATAATTCCCATAGGAGAATTGACTATCCTACAGGAAATATTGACAAACCTGTAGGATTTTTTAAAAGTCCTGTAGGAATTATATTTCCTATAGGAGAATGGTAATTCCTGTAGGAATTTGATTCAGACATGTAGTTTTCCTATAGGATATTAAGTTTTCCTATCGGATTTTATCACATCCTATCGGAATTGAAATTCCTATAGGAACTTCTTGTATTCCGATAGGAAATTTCAAATTACCTATAGGAATATTGATTTTCCTATGGGAAAAATTATTTTCCCATAGGAATTTATTTTTTAAAGGTAAATATCTTACCTGACAGGTGAGATACACTGATAACAAAGGTGGTTGTTAACTCTTTAAGAAATGTTCTATCATTAGGCATATTTGAATTTTTCGATATATGCAGCTTAAGCGGGTGCAAAAATGCCACCTTGGCACTGGCATAATTATCCGGCACAGTGTTATATATACAAGATACAGACATTGAAGTAACTCTCAAACTGACATATACCTGCCCATAGTGAACGGCTAGGAGTTACAAAGATCGGGAGTTCAAATCCCGGCCGTGGAGAGGGCGGAGCTCCAATATGGCGAATAATTTTCTGCTTAAGGTAGTACAAAACAGATAAGCTAAATTTTTCCTATAATTCAATTTTTCTAAAAATTTTATAATTTTTTTTTTTGGAATGAAATCTTTTAATACGTAAAATTTGAAAAAAATCCGACCTCACAATTTTTGCCCACATAGTCCCAAACCTACCATTGGAAGCTCCTTTCAGTGAAGTGTAAAATAAAATAGTAATTGTTATAATTTTCTATGCCACTAAGCTATTTTTCCAGATATTACAAATATTTCTGCTGCTATATAAACAGGAGACCTTCTTGTTACTTAAAGATACTGAAATAAATTCTAACTGGTAACTTAAGATAATTTCTCATGCGATATAATGTAAAACTAGCACTTATGAATACTCTTTTAAGACGAAAATTTGCAGCACTTAACGGTATCTAAAAAGAAAATGTATAATTCAAATTTGAATGAAATTTAACAGTATGATTGTCATGACCCTGTAATTAAAATATATCAAAATAAAGAAAATTTAACCATTGGTTTTAGATTAATTAAGGTTTAAGTATGTTTGACGGAGGTTTAAATTGATAAAAATCCTAGATGACGTCATCATATTTGACATTTGACCTGTTGATATGACCTTGAAATTTGTTTGACATAAAGCCTAAGCACTGATGGTGGTTGTTTTTAAATTTGAGGTCTTTACTTTGAAAAGAACACAAGTTACGCATTTTTAAATGATTTAAGGCTAAATTGCACAAAAATCATACATTTCTATGAACACCATCCAAATGTATGTTTCAAAATTATCGAAATACGTTGTATCTCAAATTTTTTGGGCCTTGATTAATTGATGGGTATGATTTATAGTTTTTTTTTAAAATAATGGACTGAAATTATTTCTTACATAATATTAAGTCATTGTTTTGTGTATTTGAGAAAATATTTCAAAGAAATAATTTCAGAGGTGTTTCGTACTACCTTAATAAATATCTTTTTTTTAAATGCGCATATTCGTTATTTCCTCCTGATTATTAGCAAGTTAATGACTTAAAGAGACAATACAGCTGAAAACACATGTGTGAATAACTTCAGATTTACCCATTGTATCGTTAGGAAATAAGAAATAACGTTGCTTGAAATACTTGAAATACATAAAAATCCCTTTCACATACCTAATTAACGTAATTATGAGCTTCCGGAAATTTAAGAGTCCTACAACCCGGAATAACCTAATGTCGTTTATTTGTACCACGTGGACTTTGATTGACAGTAATTGACACGTGCTGAAAACTACAAGATCTTCGTCGAACTACGGTCATCATGGTATACGAGGTCAAAGGGACTTTCAAAACGGAATACATAATCACTTTCTCGATAATTTATTGATGGTTTACCAATTTTGGTTTATTTCAAAATGAACAGACTTAAGTATGTCAAATAACCCCTCAAGGGGCCTCATTTACAAAAATGAATTTAGGTTTTAGCAGCTCCTATGATAAATACGCAAAATACATCCGTACAAAATAATAATTGTGCTTATTTTAAAAACTTTGAACAATTATTACCTGGGAGAAGTAGAAATGACATATTTTTATCAACAATCATGTCCAGGAGAGTCTTCGCGAGCCCTGCATGTGTTTTGTTTACAGTAAATACGCAAGCGTATTAGTATAGAAGGCTGAACCCCGTAGCACGTTGCGATGTAATTATATATAGGTTATACGTAATTATAAATTTTAATGAAATAATTAGATTTATTTCATGGAGAACTTTGTAATTTTCTGAAATTTTATACATTCATGAGTAGTACAAAAATACCGAACCCGATGGGAAAAATTTTCAAGTGGGTTTTTTGATAAGATGCGCCGTACTGTCTCTTTAAAGTTAAAAGATGCGACGCAACCTCCTTCTTCATTTTCTTTCTTTTTTTCTTGATTAATGGCAATCAATATATAAAAGGTCTTATAAATAAAACTAATGTTCAAGGTTGCATTTTGGCTTTTAATTTTGTCGATTTCGAACCCACGTAGTTTACTGAAACAATTTGTGCCTTTTCATAGACGATTATGTCAATTTATCTCTAGTAAGTTCCTTTTTTTTATCAATATTTCATAAATGTCTTTAAAAATTATATTTAAGTTAATAAACTCATAAAATGTTAATTGGATTAAAGAAGCCACGGTATTTTAAATATAATTCTTCGCAAGGTGGTGTAGGGCCAAAATTTCCACTGGACCAGACATCGTTGGGCCAATATGCTAACTTGCACGGAGAATTAATGATTAGTACTAGTAATAAACAAAAAGTACCGGAAGGTTTTAAGTATTTTAGCTATAACGCCTATTACCTGTCACATTAAAATAAGTTCATTCCGCTATGCAAAAGTGTCAACCATGCGATTATTAAATGGTATAGTTATTACCGTCTTCCTTGGAAGACGGTATAAAGAGTTGAAATAATTTACAGTCTCCGGTTTGTGCACTTCCTTTCCTTTGTGATTGGTAGAAAATACATGATGTGAAAATTTACATTTATTTCACTGGTTGAAATACTGTTCGGCGCAAGGGAGATAATTTTCTGATGATCTTTTTCATGTACGACTTAACAAATTTCGTAGAGATTTCAAATCTTAAAAAGTGAGAAAACGAAAAAGCAATACAAATTGCTATGAATGAAATTCAGCCTTTGGTTTTCAGGTCCAACTAGTTGAAAGTAACATTCTATAATATCTATTGAAATTATTTGTTTTTCTTTTAGCATTGTTTATTCAAATACTTATACAAAATAAAAAAATTGATGCGGTATGCCTAATATCGGTAAAGTTATTTGCACCTTAGATAGATAAATGCAGTAGTATATTATTAACTTTGATTTTATAAAAATAATATGAGTCTACGACCCTACCTAAGATCTCTTTTACCCTATAGTCGATCTCAACTTACATCGCCATGCTATGAAGAGGAAGGTGACATTTATATAAAAAGAATTAAACTGTCTTTGATAACTAATTGTTGTTTAGGGTTTGTTCTAAAGACGGTAAGCTTTTTAAAAAAAGCTAAACTTGTTCTTTTTAAGATTTGTTCAGTGGTGTACGAAATGAAAAGGAGGTCATTTGTTTGGTTTCGTTGTATTGTCTCAATTAATATTCAAGAAAGATCAATATGATTGTAATTAAAATAGCTGGCATTAATTATTTATGATCTTTGACGTCTCTGTTGAATTTGTCTGTAACTCTCACGCTAGATCTCACATCTCGGACGAGCCATAACATCGATTGTCGGCAACAGGCCACTTTCGTTGAATGAAAATCTGTTTATTTTTACAGTTGTTTAAAATTAGCCTCAGGGTCTTCGAAATTCATTTATAACAAGTACAATAAGACATAGGTGCGTTCAATTAATGATATGCCGGAATGACTATTTCAAGCCACCATTAGCAATGGCATGTCTCGCTGAGCTAATTTTTTAAAAGGGCGTATACATGTATAAGGAGTGCACATTTTTAAAGATATTGATTAGCATATAATTCAAATACTGATTCCCAATGATGAAAATCATACGTTGAACATGGATATTAACGCAGACGATGATTGGATATCTTTAACTTCATCAGAAGTAAAAATTATTGATTAGAATTCCAGAACTACAATTAACGATCAACTATGAAATGTCCCAATGCCAAAGCCATTAAAATACTGAAAATAAGCCACGAGAGATTTTGATTTGATCGGACAAGTGGGAAAAACAGAATTTTCCATTAAGTATATGAAAGTGACTCGCTTTAGATTAAATGCAAACAAACTAGAACGTTGAAGTTCACAATCAAAAAAACTTCATTTATTTATTTAGTTAGCATTTAAAATTCATTTACGCTACAAAAACCTACAAAATATGAAAGTGAAAAATCATCAGATTTGTATGCATATATATGCATTGTATTTATCATAATGACATTATAATTATGGAATATCGGTCAAATTATATATTCCAAATGGCGTCTTTCTTTATTAATGACAACGTCAATTAGATTTGTAAAATTCCTCATAATAACCACTGTACGTATCCCATTTTCTCAAATCTTCTCACCATCTTCTCTCCAAAGAACCTGCTGCGTGTTGAGTTTTTTTTCCCCAGGGTATTTTTTTTTCTTTATTCGTTTAATTCTTAAAACAAATTTCAATTAAGAAAAGGATTTGTTGATTTTCGTTTTTTTTCGTTATTCGTACAATTTTTAAAACAAATTTCAATTTAGAAAAGTATTTGTTGATTTTACCTACACGTCTACAAAATTATGAACATAACCATCGATTCCTAATAGAAACAGGCAGATGACACAATATTGATAAAGAATTTAAGAAAATGTACATTTGGTTATTCTAATAGCATTGGGGTGAATTTCATTACATTTTAGAATGTACACATTTTATAAACGAAAAAAATATGTTTTTGTCCAAGAGATACTATGAAAACCGAAATATTATAAAATTAACGAGCTAATGAATACTTATAATGTAGAAAAACTAAAGAAATTGTCTTATGAAGAAAATTTTTAAAGTCTGTTCTTCCAAAAACAAACTTTAAAAACCTACTGTATTGTAAACGCAACTTTTTTTTAATCTTCATTACATCTTCTGTGCACGTGATCCTTGAATGTTTTTGTGTACATTTGTATAAACTTATTTTGAACCTCAAATAAAAGAAATGATTTGAAATTGTACAACTGTATTTGGAGTCAATGTTTGAAAATACAGTTTTAAAACGAAAAAGTCTGCCATCTTGTCCGATTGATATTGAATAAAATTCAACCAAAGAAAAGTGATGCAATTTTGTAATATCATGATTTAATGAATAGCACGTTTTTTCTCAAATCTTTTTGTGGGGAAAAAACTATTTTAGTTGTTATTTTAGTCATAATTAACTAGTTTTGACAAAATTTATTTAATTCATATGAATTTCAAATGGTATTAGATATTCTGAGACCATGTACTAAGATTTTGTTTGGAAAAAAGCAAAAATACAATCCAACATCTGGGAATTGCAAAAAAAAAAAAAAAGATGGCGGAAGAACAATATACATTGCGGCGATATTTCTTGCTTCTTTCCTTACCCGGGTGTTTTAGCGTATCTTTCATTTATCTTTATTTTGAGAACGTGACTTAAAGTTAAACAAACTATTCCTTGTGCAAGAGGTAGAAAAAGCGAGACTTATAATGGAAGGACGATAAAATCAATGTAAGTGTATTTGGGAGAATGGGTTCTCTGACCGTAACGGCAGATCAAAGTTTGACCAAATCATTTCATCATCACAAAGCACTCTAAGCCATTAAAAGAAATTCTTCGCATTTTTTGTCATCGTTCATATTTTTCATATACTTTTTGAGCAGAAAAATTTTTGGCAGTGGTAGTTAAGACGGCCTTTCTCTTTCAGTACGAAATTCATATTTTTCATGTAATTGTTTTATCTGCATTCGGGGTTTCATAACTACCAAACAAAGGAAAATTCTTATTTTGTTTGGACAAATCTGCTCATGCAATCATCATTTTGTGAAAAACTATTCTAAAGAAATTCCTCTTGGAAAAAAAAATCATGCATTTGAATATATAAAGAACATAACCTTGACTTACCTGTAGAACCTGTTTCATAAACCAGGTACATCAGTAGAATAAAGCGAAGCGTGGTACACATGCTGTGCTACTTAGCTGTCACTGTGATGCTAGATATGTCAGTATGTATATAAACGATCTGTTCGTTGATATGCTTATTATCCACCCAGCTCTGTAATCCACATTAATTATTAAGGCGTGATAAACCGTCCATTCGAGAACACCCAACCAAACCAATTCCGATATCATCAAATGATGACCAAACTTAATGGTCCGCAACGTTCATCTTTTTATTTGTTTGTTTTTAATATAGAGATTGTTTTGGGTATACGTGAAATATATGTACTACATGTATTCTGGTTCTTTCTCCTTTTTTCCCCATAGACTATTATATAGACAATGTCACGGATATAGAATCAGGAAGATGTTACTTCGCATATTAAAGCAATATAATTTATGTATATGCCGTATTTAACGATATTTTTGCAGTGTTAAAAACTAGACCGAAGGTCAATCAGTTAGATAAGCTGCTGTATAAAAGAAAACAATAAGGCAAATGTGATCAATTATTCATCGATAATATGTGGGTACTAAATATGTTATTTGATGTAAGGAGAAAGGGATACTTTCTTATGAATACATGTATTTATAAACGATTCACGTATGAATAGTCCCTCAAACTTTATAAATGGATTAAAATGAATTTTTTGAATGGCATCCATGCATTTTACGAAGCAATTGCAAATTTGCCGACAATGTACATTTGTATATGATGGAATAAAACAATTTGAGATTTTTAAAAATTGTGCATCGGAATGTTAACATCGGGGCATAAACCCCTTTATCTAAATATATACATTGTACGTAGTAGATATGAAAATACAAAGTACAAATTTAGGACAATTTTGACAATTTAGGACAAATAAAATATACTGCAAGGGTATCTTGGGAAAATTATATAGTTTTGAAATTCATACAGAGGCCCCCAAATCATTAATAAGGTGTCTTAAACCGGATTTTCAACAGGAAAAATCCAATTATTGAAATGGTGAAAATGGCTGCTTTTTAAAAATTTGCCAAATGCATGGAATACAAACCAAACGATTGCCCGTTTCGTTGAAATAATCTTAAAATATTAAGGTAGGTTTTTTCCTATTTGTCCGACGGTATCGATTTTCGTCGAATGGCTATAAGAAAAAAATAATCAATGCTGTATGAAGAGATAGCAGACAAGAATCTAGAATAAAATTATACTGGGGTGTGAACGTTTGCCTTTTTCACACAATTACTTTCCACGGGTGCTTGAGGACAAGACCCAACCCCCCCCCCCCCCCCCCCCCATCTAAACCCCCTCTATAGTTGACTTCATTGATATTCATTTAAATTTCTTTGAAGTCATGTACACAACATGTTTCACTTTAAATTAGGAGGAACAAGATTCGGAATCCAAGAACAATTCCCTAGACAAATACATGAACAGAGAAAGATCAGCAGGCATGTTCACGAAGCTCTCTTAGGACTATGGTGTGTCCTAAGTACATCTTAGGATACGTCTTAGTCTTAAGTCTGTTTCTCGAAGCTCTCCTAAATTTAGGAACCGCCATAACTTTGTCCTAACTTTAAGACATCACCTACCTTGTCCTAAGACCATCCTAAAGCTATACAATCACGTTTTTAAGGATATTGAGATGTTGTGAAGCCTTTTCTTAAGACCGGTAGAATAAGGCAATATTTTCCACAGTTCCAGCATTTTCGACAAACATCAAATTCCTAATCCGGGAGGGGGGGGGGGGCATAGTCAATTATTCTATCATGTATGTTCATTTTAACAAAATGATGTGGAGGGGGACCCCGAACTACCCCGTTGCTACATGCCTGCCTTGGAGCCGACGAATTAAGATTTTTTTTTCGCAAATACTATCTCTGTTTGACGAATGAAAGTTATTCATTTATTATTTTTATCTACATTGTACACTAAATGAGTTACATTCATTGTTTCGATTATAATAATTTTTGATAACAATTATTTAAATGTCCTTTGCTATAAAAAGTAAATTTACATCGGGTTACATATACCATGCGTGATCCTTCCTAATTTTTATCACTTTATTCTGAAAAAAAATAATCTTTAAAACATTTGTAATGTTGAATGAACTGTATTTATATATTTTCGAAATATATTACAACTTATTTCTTATTTAACATGTTCGTGTATTCTATATATTGCAGATTAAACACTGGTTGTGTTTGTACGGGTACATGTATTTCCTCATGTAACGTTTCAAATTCTATGAAAAGCGCGTGTTTATGTATTACATATACTTCAATGACAAGATTCTCAAATGTTAATTATGAAATGACAATTCACACGTCTTGTTTACATAATTATCTGCTTGTAAGCCATTTCTGTCCTGATAAATATTTTCTTTTTTTTTTAAAGAACAGTTATTTGAATTTTTTGGGGCTTGTAATATTTTTTTTTTTTTTTTTTTTGGGGGGGGGGTTAATTTAAAGAAAAACGAACTAAATTGTTATTTGTAATTGATATATATTTAGGTAAATGTAAAATTATAAAAATGCATACATTAAAATAACTGGTTTTAGGCCTTTTGTGTTCACTACCGAGACGTACAATTTTCTCTGGCAAAATGTTTAATGATTCATCCATAAACAAGTCTCTCAAATTCGATCTGAATGAATAATTGTGAAAAATAGGAATGGTTGTAGAAGGTTAGAATATCCTAACTTAAGATGTTCCTAAGTAACCGTCGAGCTACATCTTAAGACGTGTCCTAAGTTGATCTTAGGATGATACTAACTTTTTTCCTAAGTCATATCTTAGGAACACACTTAGGTCATATCTTAGGAAAGTTTCGTGAACAGGCCTGCTGTATCCTATATTAAAAGATGCCAGAAAACGGGGGAAAAAGGCAACACGTCGTAAATAAGCTCTACATTGATGGTGTTAAATATCGAGGGCCGGAGACGCTAGATACTAGTATTCGGGGCCCAAAGGCTGGAGACGAGGATGCCACATATATGGATGGATAGGATGACGTGAAGAATGTTATAAACTCAACCCAACATCACTGTTAAAGACTGAAAATCATTTGTTGGAAATAAATGGTGGGTTCTCGACAAAAAATAATGACCAATGTTTTCAAAATTTATTATTAACCTATGACATTGTTCTATTAACTGAATGTTGGGTGCAAAAGGACTTTGATGTTAGCTTGGATAAGTTTGAAACTTACATTTTCCTGAGACTTAAGAGCAGAAGCACGCAAGGGGGTGGGATTGTTGTTTTGATTCGTAAAAAAATTCATAATTTTATATCGGTTGTAAAAAATCAACATGATACTGTTATCTGGCTAAAAATTTAGAATCTTCTGAAAAATATTGACAAAGACTTATACGTAGGTTGTGATTATATCCCGCCAAGCAATTCCACGTTTTACCGTCTCTATGATTGTGACTTGTTAAATAATCAGAAAACCCAAATATTCACATTCCAAAATGAATGAAAAGTTATGAAATTAGGTGAACTGAATGCACGGACTTCAAATAGAGAAGACTATAGTGAATGATGTGATGCATGAAAGCAACTTCAATTATATGGGAACCATCGGTTACGAAATGAACTCTGATTTATCGTCCCGGGTTAACCCAGACAATAATATAAACGATAATGGTACAAAATTATTAACATTATTAACATAAATTATTTAATCATCCGGGATAAGGATACTGAATGGTCGGCTTAAAGACAAAATGGATAGGGACTTTACATTTATGGGGTCCAGGGGACTCAGTGTAGTGGACAACTGTATCTCATCGCAAGATATTTTCGGCTTGATTGAAAAATTTCAGTTTGCAAACTTTACAATGTATTCTGATCACGCTCCCCTACACTTACAAATCTTGACCTATCCTGATGTTACCGAACCAAAAGGCTAAAACATCGCTGCAGATAACAGCTTTAATCCAGCAAAATCATGTAAATGGAAACTACAGTGTCCGAATGCAGCGCGAACTGCACTAGCTACATGTTACGAAACTTTAATGTTAGCCACATAGACACCTACACACGAGACTCAAGACTCTTTTGACTCGTCTATCGACCTATTTACAACACAGATTACAAAAGCCATGATGCCTTTTTTTTGAAGTCGACCACTCTTTGAAACCACCTTACAGCCACATTGACTTCTGACAGGGCCAGCCATTTTGACGTCTTCGAGAAAGACTGATTCTGATTGGACCTTCAGGAATATTAACCAATGAAATTGAGTTTAGCATTTTCTATCACAATGGCCGGTCTGGTCAGAAGTTGATGTGGCTGCAGAATAAAAGTTCAGTTTGGAGAGTATTTAAGGAATTTTATCGGAATTTAAAGATGTAAGTAGCGTGCGTTTGATGTGAGATTTTAAAAGATTAGTGCGATTGTTTTTCAACTTGTTGCAATACTGCTGTTGTCATAGGCAAAATCCCATCGTGAGCCCTGGACCGGTAAATGTCCGAGTAAAAATAAACTGGCGACTTCGAAAGAATAATGACGTATATCTCCGCTATTTTAAGACCATCAACTGGAAATTCGGCATGAGTGTATCTTAGACATTACTTTTCTAAAAAATACATGCATATTGCAAGTGTTGTTAAAAAATAATTGATTTATTAGGATTTTGAAGCGAGATGGTAGTTTTTTATCTGGGTCAGAGTTCGACCCCTTTCTTTATTTATGGTTACATTGAAATTAATGTTAAAACGGGCTTGGCCCCTGTGCACCTTACCGTAAAAAAACTCAAGCAGAACGCCAAATGATAAGCCTTGGGTCACACCGGTGTTAAAAGGAAAATATAACAAATACAGATATTATCTAAACTTGTTTAACCGGGATAAAAGGGGGCAGTAATCACAGCAGTCTGTTGAAGTCAAAGAGAGAATATAAACTCTTGCTGCTAAACTGAAGCGACAGTACATGTACATGCGTGCCGAGGGAAACATGCTTAATCAAATTCGTAGACGAAATCAAAAGTTATTTTATAAATATTTCCAAAAAAGAAATCTCATAAATCAAAGAACTATATATGATAAGAGTTAAATTTGGCCCCCATAATTCGCCATTTTTTAAGTGTTTCGGGTACAATAAAATGTTAACTAATTTGTTAGAAGAGTTGATATAAAATATATTTTTCATCTATTTATTTGATTTATTTGCACTCACTGGCAGTATATGACGTCAGAAGTGACGCCATTTCTATAATTCAATAAAAATCAGCCAAAAATTGACATTTTTCTTATCTATTTACGAATGGGAAATATAGAGCGCATGCTTGAACAAGGAAAAAAATTTTGTCACTTATTAGTCTTGGCTAAATACAACTCTAATTAAAATATTTTATTTGTTCAAGAATGCGCTCTATGTTTTCGGAAGGAAAACCTCCTTGAAAACAAGCTGTTTTACGCTAAAAATGCAAAAATGGCGGGAAAAGGTTGTCTTTACAATGTCATATTTCTAAATTGTGAGCACTTGAACCAAAATGAATATTATGTAAACACATCACATACATATCTGTACTAAGAAAACAAAGAATGATATTAAAATGATGATATTCATTTTAGGGGGCCATTTTAGGCCCTTATCATATATAGTCCTTTCGACTCAATTACATTTTTTAACCATTTCAAGGAGTTATAATTAAATCAAAACGCGGCGACGACAACGGAAAACGGAAGGAGCGATAATTCGGCTGTGTTTGATGAACTTGATCAGGAAATCACAGAGAATGAAATAGAGACTGCAATATCAAACCTTAAGAGAGACAAAAGCCACGGAACAGACTTGCTAATTAATGAATATTTTATTGAATTTAAACACAATCTCCTCCCTATTGTACACAATTTATTAAATAGAATTTTACAATCTGGTATTTTTCCTAAAATGTGGGAAACATCGGTAATTGTTCCAGTTTTTTAAGAAAGGTGACTCGACAGATCAAAATAATTTTAGGGGCATAAGCCTAATAAGCTGTTTTGTAAACTTTTTACTTCAATTCTAATATAAATAACATGCTTATTAATTGGGCTAATGCATACAGTGTTATTATCGTTTTACTCACAGCGTGCCAGTTTGCTTGTCGGGTCGTGCTAAAATTTTGTATGCCGATTATTATATTCCTCACCGATTCACCCCTGCGAATGTTATTGTCATTCAAATTTTAGACCACGTGGTTTTATTTGACCATTTCAGTTTCGCAGTAAAAATCGTACCTCGTGTATAAAGTCTATTTCACAGTATCTAGGTTCTTATAGTCAAATATAAAATCTAGAGGTTTATTGATTTTAAACTTTATCTTCATTAATTTGTGAATAAAATGTGTTCTAGAAATAAATGTGACTATACAAAAATTAGTTTTTGTCTGCTGTTGCAACAACTAACATGCTTAAAAGAGATCCCTCCTGAGGATTAATTTTCGATCCGCGCCTGACCTAGTAATAACATCAATAGGGAAACAGACTATATCATTTTATGCAGAATGTTCCTTGAAAATGGCTCGATATACTAAGTTTTAATGCAAAACAGACACCCATTATTTTTTTTAAAACATGGTATTGCACACCACAAGCATCTAACATGGCTATGATTTTATTAAGCAACCCAATGTTTATATTTTGAACCACTCTACACGTGGTTGAACATGAACGATAACTCTGTTCTGAATATTATCGTTTAATATAAATAACTGCTAGATGGTGAAATAAGGCATACATCTTGAAAGCTTTTCCCGTTTTAACATAAATCATAGTAGGATATGATATGAAAAACGACCAGTACTTACGTATTTTGAGAATATTATCCGAACACTTATACTTCCGCTCGAAATTTCACAGGAACTGAACAAATCTCGGTGAAGTCTCGTGAACTTTCATTCGAGCACCTCTGGATTTATTACGTACTTAGCAACGATAAAGAAAACATTCCGAACACATTCGCAGGGGTGCGATTGGTCGTTCGATTTCATTGATGTGAATGCCAATTTGCATATCAAACACAGAACCCAGAAACGCGCTGACCAATGACATTGCATGATGTTTTGGTAGTGAATATCAACACGTGGACTGTCCAAAACCTGTTGTTTGTTAAATTTATTTCTTTACGTTTTTAACTTCGTTTATATCCGATAGTTTCCGTAATATTTGATTAATTCAAGACTGGTTATTTCATGCAAGAGCGCTTCCGCTCCCCGTATAAATAGATTTACCGGGGAGTATTCGATTAAATGCGACGTTCGTTAAACAAGTAGAAACGGTGGAGGATGTTTATTGAATACATTGTCCATCTTCCCCTTTCTAGCGCTTTGTTACCGATATGAAAATTGATGAAACCGTGTGTAACTGTTAGTATCAGAAGACCCCGTCAAGGAGGTCCGAGTAAAATGGCGTAGGCATACAACTATAAATCAGTTATCTCTAGGCATATATATATATTTAATACATTTAACAAACAACAAGCTTTGGACTGTCCACGCGTTGCATAGGCGTCGGAACCGGGGGGCTGGGGGGGCGGGGGGCTTAGCCCCCCTCCCCCCCCCCCCGTTTTTATGCAAAGTTAGACCTAACAATTAGGCACATAGCATAATAGAGGGTTCAGCCCCCCCACTCTTTATCGCAGCAAACATAATTGATCTGAAATTTACCTTGAAGAGATTGAGATATTGAGAAGTTGGAGGTATACTAGCGTCCCCCCCCCCCCCCCCGGATGAGGAATTTCATGATTTGGGGGAAAAATTTGGTAAGTAAGATTTGGGGGGGGGGGGGGAAAGTATAGGTTTACCCCCCCCCCCCCCCCCCCCCCCGGGATTAGGATTTTCCTGATTTTGGGAATTAGGTTTTGTCAAGATTTCTGAGGAATAGTCTAGCCCCCCCCCCCTTTCAATTTGCTTCCGACGCTATTGCGTTGATATTCACTACCCAAAAGTTCATGTAATGTCATTTGTCAGTGCGTTTCTGGGTTCATTAAGAATGGTAATGTCCCTTTGCAAGTACAGGAGTTAAATCTTTTTACGTTTATGTATGCTGATGACATGGTGTGTTTAGCCGAATCTGTACATGAACGTCAACTAATATTGAACACGTTGTAAGATTACACTTTAAAATGGGACTTGGCCATTAATACAGATAAAACAAAAATTGTAGTATTTAGAAATGGAGGTAAAATCCATGAAAACGAAAAATGGCATATACATACTGACCAAATAGAAGTTGTAGATAAATTTATGTATCTTGGTGTTTTTTTGAACTACAATGGAAATTTTAATATAACACAAAAACAATTAGCCAGTCAAGGTAGAAAAGCAATGTTCTGTCTAAGATCTAAGGTTAGTCAATTGAATTTAAATGTTGAAGCTATGTTCTCTCTTTTTGACACTCATGTAAGTAGCATATTGAATTATGAATGTGAAGTCTGGGGAAACCACAGTGCGTGTGACATTGAGAAAATACATTTAGAAATTATAAAAAATGTTCTGTGTGTTAGAAAAATACAAAAACGTCTATGGCGTATTTTGAAACTGGCAGGTTACATTTGAAGATTGTACGCTATTTTCGGATTTTTAAGTTTTGGTTTAAATTATTACAAAGTAAAAATTGTATCATGAGGTCATGCTATGACAAAATGATTGAAGAGTGTGAACACAAATTGAAAAATGTATCAAACTAGGTGTCAAATATCAAAGACAAATTGTTTGAAATTGGTTTAGGCTACATCTGGGCTGACCAACACAGAATATGTTATAAAAGCCATTTTTTACCTATAAAGCAAAGAATAATTGATACTTTTGTGCAAAATCTTTTTGCAGATATAAATTGTTCATCTAGATATATGTTATATAGAAATATTATTGACCATTTTTCACTACAATATTATTTAGTGAAACTCATTCCTTGTATTTACAAAAAAACAACTCAGTAAAATCAGAATGTCATCACATAATTTATCCATAGAAAGTGGACGTCATAGAAATATTTTGCAAAATAACAGAATATGTGAATTTTGTAGATCCGAAATTGAGGATGAATATCACTTTGTCTTAATATGTCCATGACACCAGCAATTAAGAGCCAAATACATCAAAAAATACTATTGGAAAAAACCATTAATGTATAAATTTATACAGCTTTTATGTGTAAACAATTGTGACGAATCAGGTCATACCAGTGACAGAAAATATGGTAGTACAGGGTATTTCCATGGTAATAGCCTGTTCCCCATTGGAAGTAAAGATGGAATGTGCCGAGGCTATATAAACAGCGGTAGTCGACAGAAACAGAGAGTGTGACCACTGCAGCCAGACTGCGAACATCTCTAGGAGAGTAGAGTAAGTATACAGGCTAAAATAAGGCTGAATAAGCCTTATTTGCATAGAAAGCTTAAGGCTATATAATAGGGCTGAATAGGCCTTATTAGATTGAAGGCTACGTAGGGCTGAAAAAGCCTTATAGTATAGGTTGCGCCAGTTGATTAACCACCGTAGCTTTGACACTTGGCAATAAAGGCTGAATAAGCATGTAAACCAGTGTCAAAGGGAGCTGGGGAAGTCAACTGGTTAGAGACCTCAGGTCAGTAGCCAGAACCCTTGGTAAGGCCAATTGCCTGGGGGCATTGGTCAGGGGGTAGTTTGGTAGCCTGGGCTAGTGGTCGGGGACGTTTGCCTTAGTTAAACAAGGGGAGACTTGTGGCTGATTTGATGTGGGCTTAGGTATTATCGTTTTACTAACAGCGTGCCAGTTTCGCTTGTCGGGCCGTGCTAAAATTTTGTACGCTGATTATCATATTACTCATTGATTGGTTGTTCGATTTCATTGAAGTTAATACTAATTTGCATATCAAGCACAGAACCCAGAAACGCACTGACCAATGACATTACATGATTTTTGGGGTAGTGAATATCAACACGTGGACAGTCCAAAACTTGTTGTTTGTTAAATGTATTAAATATATATGCCTAGAAATAAGTGATTTATAGTAGTATGCCTACATCATTTTACTCGGACCTCCTTGACGGGATCTTATGCATATGGTATAGTAACAGTTACATACTGTTTCATCCATTTTCATATTGGTAACAAAACGGTAGAAATTGACAGATGGACAAATGTATTCAAATGAAATAAACGTCCTCCACCGTTTCTACTTGTTTAACGAACGTTGCATTAATCGAATACTCCCCGGTAAATCTCTTTATACTGGGAGCGGAAGCGCTCTTGCATGAAATAACCAGTCTTGAAGTAAACCAAATATTACGGAAACTATCGGATATTAACGAAGTTAAAAACGTAAAGAAATAAATTTAACAAACAATAGGCTTTGGATATTACCGAAGTTAAAAACGTAAAGAAATAAATTTAACAAACAACAGGCTTTGGACTGTCCACGTGTTGATATTCACTACCAAAACATCATGTACATGTAATGTCATTGGTCAGTGCGTTTCTGGGTTCTGTGTTTGATATGCAAATTAGCATTCACATCAATGAAACCAAACAACCAATCGGTGAGGAATATAATAATCGGCCTACAAAATTTTAACACGGCCCGACAAGCAAACCGGCACGCTGTTAGTAAAACGATAATAAATCCCTGTGAAATTAATATTTGATTTAAGTGCCGATCGTCGTAAATATCTTGATTAAGTAAATTTATTAAAAGTAATCAGCGTAAATATATTGTTCAGTTTGTTATAAGCCTGAAAGACAACAGGCCAATTTATATTAAAGTGTACTGCAGAATCCCGGGTGTAACCGGGTACGTGTCCAAATAAATGATAGCAACCGATCGGCTGGACACACGTTACACAATGTTAGAGAACTCTGTAACTTAGGGAACTTCTTGCATCATGCCTTCAAACTATATGTGAAATGATAAAAACAATTGTTGTAATTAAATCGATGTGTTCAATTGTACATTCTCTAATGCTATTATCACTGTACTACATGTTTATTGCTATTACCATTTTGTTAGTAAATCCATGCAATGTGCTGCAAATATTCTGTTAAAAAAATTTCATATGCTATAAGATGTATGTCTTACGCAATAATGGAAGATGTAAATGTCTAAAAATTAACAGAAAATGAACAATTAATGTAAAACATCCCCATTGCAATTTAAAAGAGGACCTTTTATACGTAGGTTTGGATCGTTTATGTTCCATTAATTTTCAGATATTTGATATGGTACATGTTGTTTACATGTATTTAAAGGAATTTTTATCAAAAAAGCGTCAACTACCCCGGGGGTCTAGATCGAAGGGGGGGGGGGGGCGACCTGCCCTCAAGCAAGAAAATCCCCTTGAATTCTTTGACAGATGCAAAATGCAGTCGCAGGGATAGGGCTCTTTACTAATCCTACATGTGTTTAATTTCCTATAAAAAATCAATTCGTTATATATATATATATATATATATATATATATATATATATATATATATATATATATATATATATATATATATATATACACAATTATTGATAACGTTACGGTGCTAAATGCAACGTCATTAAAACGTGACTGAAATGACCCACTATATAAACAATGACACTCTTGAATAAAATGAAGAAATTATCAAAACTTCTATCTTATTAAGTAACATACATGTATTCCTTACAAATTTTTAGTAAAATATGGTCAAATTAGGAGATATGGTCACCTATAACGTTAACCCTCCCTAGTTCTTTAAAATTAGATTTAGCTGTTGATGATACAGATATTAAGTTTCTAATTTGGAAAATCCTATTTGATTTCGACAAAACTGGTTGAAAACATGTACATATATATACAATCATAAGCTTAACAAATTCGAGATATGTATGCCACAAATTCATAAAGCATAAACCTCATACTTTTAAAAAAGAATAATATTCAAATGCATAATTATCATTATTGCGTGATTTGGATTTTCTTTAAAATCTTGAGTCTTGATACCCGTATTTCTTCTTAAACGTGGTTTTAACTTGTTCACAAACATGAAAAAAATATGACACGATTTCGTTGCGAGCAACGAGGAGGACTTCCGTCCGATTTTCGGTGAGGATACACATGTATGACCTTGACTTTGATTTAAGACAACGAAACATGTTGTGGACAAAGGGGCGGAGTCTTAATGCTGTATTTTCTGTATTGCTTTTCGATAACGTTTTCCTTTAAGAGAAAAAAAAGGATCAAACGTATGAACTTCCAGCCCCTTAATATCCCTAATTATATAATACATGAGAAAAGTAAAGAGCTATAAATTGTATAATAGTTATAAATTGTATAATAAATACCCCTCTTATTTTGAAATTTGAAAGACCAGTCCCTTGTTTTTTTTGGCCTAATGATTTTTAACATATCGTTCAAAAAGTGTTAATGAAATTTTTCCGTTATTGAATTTTCTTGTTTTAGATTTTAAAAGAAATAAAAGATTTTTACTACTGGTCCTAATAATCCTTTTATAACCCAACACTTGAGAAAAAAAAATTATATTGTACATGTACACCCCTGCAAATGTTATTGTCATTTAAATTTAGACCACGCGTTTTTATTTGACCCTTTCAGTTTCTCAGTAAAAATCCTGCCTCGTGTTTATAGTATATTTCATAGAATCTAAGTACTTGTATTCAAATATAAAATCTAGAGTTTATTAATTGATTTTAAACTTTATCTTCATTTATACATGGATAAAATGAGTTTTAGAAATAAATGGGACAATAGAAAATATAGTTTTTTTCTGCTGTTGCAACAGTTAACATGCTTAGTAGCGATCCCCAATGGATTAATTTTTGATCTGCGCCTGACCTAGTAATAGCATCAGTAGTGAGACAGACTTTACTATTTTATGCAGAATGTTCCTTGAAAATGGCTCGATAAACGAAGTTTTAATACAAAACAGACACGCATTTACTATTTAAAAAGCATGGTATTGCACACCAAAAGAAACAAACATGGCTAAGATTTTATTAAAAAACCCAATGTTTATATTTTCAACCACATGAAGAGTGGTTAAACACGAACGATAACTCTGTTCTGAATATCATCGTTAAGTTTAAATAACCACTAGATGATGAAATAAGACATATATGTTATATCTTAATAGATTTTCATGTTTTAATATAAATCAAAGTAGGATGTGCTATGAAAAAAACGACCAATTTTTACGTATTTTGAGAATATTATCCGAACACTTATACTTCCGCTCGAAATTTCACAAGAACTGAACAAATGTCGGGGAATTCTCGTGAACTTTCATTCAAGCACTTCTGGATTTATTACATACTTAGCAACGATAAAGAAAACATTCCGAACACATTCGCAGGGGTGTTGTGTAAAGAATATTTACCTGGCCAGCATCAGTTTTGTTCAGAGTAAGTGGTAAAAAATTCAAAAAAGTAATTCAAAATACATTTACAATAAACAACAAGGAATTTTTAAAACAATAACTGGGAATTAAAAATAATTCTCGTTAAAAGTCATTGATGGCGTCGTACTTAACTCAATGTACAACATATTACAGGTATGATAATTTTGTAACAGTAACTATTTAATTAATTCAAACAACAGCAAAAATGTTTGATAAAATATGGTGTAAAAAATCAACAAAGTGCAAATGTTTACGTTGTATAGCTCACGTTATTGTTGTCTTACCTGAGTAGTCACGTGACATAATTCAGAACTAAATGTCATTCCTGGCTAACTAAACTGTATACCTTATTGAGCAATCTAGCAAGTTATTATGTATTCTGTACCTCGCCGTAAACAAAAAATAACAAAGTGGAAAGACCTCTAATTGTTCGAGAACAATTAGTCTACTAGTTAAGTTTTTTGAAAGACATTTAGTATTTCTAAAGTTTTTTTTTTACTTTTGTACTCCTTTATGATATGTTTCCTCGAACAGCTTTTTTGTTATTAGATATATTGAAACAATGTTTTCTTTACCTACTTAGCCATCAACATTTATGGTACCAAATGACCCTTTCTCTGAAAACCCCCAGAACCTATGCAGCTCTAGCTGATTTAAGAGTTTTACCATCATATTAAGTTCACTTAGAGACTTCTTCAATCTATTCATACCAAATGGACCCAAGGCTCTACCGTATATGAATAATTACTTAAGGTATATATAAGATGTAGACTTGATGACAGAAAAGGGGTTTGGTATTTATCGTTTGTATTAACATCAAATGCTATTTCCAGAGAATCCGAATAATAATTTCCTCCAATCATCGCTAAGGCGACATGTATATATAAATGCACGTTGAGCACGCTGTTACAAAGGAGCACAGTTGGGTCTCTTTGATAATACAAATTAGCCTGACAAAATGCGAGGATTCCAATGTCTCTTGCTCTGTGCGTTGCTTTACTTGGCTTCCGTTGACGCATTCGGTATATGTGTAGGTGAGGCTGATGATGGAAGCTGTCCAGACAATGCCACCTGTGAGGATGAAAATAATGACCACAGTTTTGAATGCGAGTGTAAAGAAGGCTTTGATGAGATCGATGTACCGGGCCTAACTATAGATAGTAAAGCAGTGACAGTATGTGTTGGTATGAAAATAGTAATTAGATATTTAAAAATAATTGATGGTGATTTGTATATGTTTTTCAGTGAAACCATCTTCTTTTCATGCGAAGACTGCATCCGCAGTGTAATGTTTTCGAATGAATAAAAGAATTGTAAGCAGAAAAAATTCAAATATACTGACTTCTACTACGACAAAGATTTTCAATATCTATTTCATGATGTACTATTAACATTAGTCCATGCTAATTTTATTTCGTCAAAGATGTTATTAAAGAATGTGATAGGTAGAATTTGTTTTCTCTCCATGTTTTCTTAGATCTCGGCAGTTGCAGTCCGTTAGACAACAAAGTGGATGACTGTGTGAATGGACAATGTGTAATCTACCAGAACCAATATGGAATATATAAAACCGCCTGTAAATGCGACATGGGATTCTATGGAGAAAAATGTGACAGTAAGTAAATATAATAATGACAAAACCCCACGCACCAAGCAATTCAGAATTGGTATTATTAAGAAGACTGGATGTTGGCGATCATTTTTAGATTATATATCACCTCCATTAGCTTTGTACTGTATAAAGATACGAGAAAATGTTCAAATTTGAAACCCAAAATGTTTGGATACCTTACTATATGAAACTTTTCTGGCACGAATGTCATTTTCAAAAATTTACGGCAGATATGTTGGTTAATTTCTGGCCATCCAGCCTCCTCAAGTTTTTATCACCAGTTTTTAGGAATTGTTACCCTTTCCAAAAATAAATATACCGGTGTATGGTCTATAAAAAGGTTGCACAGTTGGAATAAAGAAAACAACCAAAAACCCACATAATGTTAGGTATCAGTTTTAAACCAGAAATCGTAACAGAAAATAATGATATGAAAATATTCTATAGGAAAATTCTGATCCATAAGATAAAAATATTTATTCCTATTATTATAGACTCTTCCTCTGTAAACATCTTTGCAAATTGGTATTGAAATTTGTGTTAAATTTCGCAAGAAAATAATTCATCATGAACGTAGTAAAAATTAAAATAATGATGATCAATGTTCTATTTCTGAACGCTGAATGAAATTTTTAAAAAAATACATTAATAAGCAAATAAAATTTATTTGATTTATTAAATTTATACATTAGAAAAAATTGATAAATAATTAAAATTACAAATAATAATAATAAAAAAAACAAATTAAAGAAAACGGAAGAAAAAACAATAACTGCTTTCAGAAACAACTGAAAATATGTATCATAGAGTTGTAGGCAAGAAATTTCATTAGATGGTAAAAAATCAAACGTTGAATTTTCACTTCAGAACCGATGCCACCGCTAACAATGCCTACAACTGCTCCTACTACTGACATGAACAAGAGGTCAGGGTCTGGAGTTCTCATTCCACTCATTGCAGGTGGGGGTTTTCTTCTTGTCCTCCTGGCTGAAGGAGCTGCAGCTCTGGCGTCTTCATCTGGATAGGTGTACTCAAGATCCCCAAACTACAACAAATGATTCTGATTATGTCACTGAATGAAATTTTAAATAAATGAAAAAGCAGTTGTAAAGATGGGTTGTTGTATTGCTTTGAATATAGAATGAAAAGAGCCTCGTGTAATAACGCCATTTTTGGGAGTTGATTTTATTCAACTCTCCTATGCAGTTACTCTGACTAACCGAAAGTGAAACAGTGTTTGGACCAAAGCACAAATCATCGCCGCTGACAAGAACTAGTTCTTGAGAATAATTGATAAATCCGAAATAATGTATGCTTAAAGCTGCTTGGTCCGATTTTATATCAAATTTTATGCACGCTTTTAAACGATGGCTATGCTTAGTATATGTATAATAATAGACATTGCAGTAGTTTTACCCATCAATTATGCCCAATTTCAATGAAGAAAACTACGTACAAAATTTGCTAACAAAACAAACGACATTAAAAGGTACCGCGTTATTTCGCCTCATGTTAAATTTCACCCCTGACGACGAGACGGGTATGGTTGTATTACGAATTTGAGATCGCTTTAAATAAAAGTCAAAATGATCAGACAAATTACAAATAAACGTGTACGTTTTGTTCGCTAATATTTCCAAAGTCTGCTTTCTTTACAATCGATGCATAGCATGCGGGTTGAATAACCCCAATCATTCGGGGGACGAAACCAAGCGGTTTCCTTTTCTAAACATTCCCGTGATGCATTGGTTCATTTTGGTTTGTTTTTTCGTTTGCCCAAAGAGAAATTATTTTTATTTACTTTGAATATTCCTTACTTTGAAAGGAGACTGATTCTGCTGGTGTAAATAGGAGAAAGTCCATAACTTTCTAAGATAAATGATTTGTATGAAAAAAAAATTGATACTGTAATTACAAAAAAAATCGGACCAAGCAGCTTTAAGCATTGTTTTTCAAGGAAACATATTTATAAATAACTTGAAAATAGTCAGATTTTAAATGGTACGAACAATTAAGATATTTTTTGTAGTTGTATGCATTCTTACGCCAGGGTTCAATATAGTTTCGTTCAACTCGACGCTCGGCTGTCTCCGTAAATTACCGACAAGCAGAGAGTCTCTCTTGCTTGTCGGAGATTAACGGCGACAGCCGAGCGTTTGGTTGAACGAGACGAGATTCAATATTGCTTGGATCCATAAATTTTCCAGAAATATCTCTATCACTAATACATAGTTTGATTATCATGAATTTATTCTATCTTTAAATATTACTTAACAAGATTCATATGGGGGTTTTATTAACATTCTTGTCTCGAAAAAGTCCAAAAATTCATATTATAAAAATGTGTGTAATTCAAATACAGATTAGAAACTACCTGTACTTGTCATGCAAAATAACATATCATTGATTTTAAAATAAATAACCATCGATGAAATCAACTCCCGTCAGTTCTTCGGTACTTTGATTAATTAATGAGATGGCAAAAAGCATTTAATATCATGATTAAGTGCCTGTTAAAATCGCCAATGATTGCCTTCGGAAACAAGCTTTTAACTTTTCAAAGGTTTACCCATATAAAATAAACAAATATTCATCAAACTCTCAAGAACTACATGCGCAGAAGCAAAGGTAGCAATACACTTCACATGAAATAGGTTCTAATTCATAAACTTACTCTCAAAAAAACCTGTCAGAATCTCTGAAGCAAACAACATTGAATACATGAAAAAATGAGGCTTTGATAAGAAAAGATCACTTTTGCCTCTGGGCCAGATGAGCTAAAAATGAGCTTAATGAATATATTTACTTTTTAGTTAACGAGTTGAAATTACTAAATATTCCATGACTTGGTTTTCATTTTTATTGTGTTGAATGCTGCCACAACGTCCTGATCTAGGTAAAAGTTTCCACTGAATCTTGCAATTGTATAACCAATGCATATGATGCATAACCACTAAAGACGTTATTAGGAAGTTATTATTAAGATTTTTTCTTAGATTGGCTCTACTCGTAGTTTTGAAGAAAACCACATAAAATGTTTTTTTGTCAAGAAAATTAAAAGCAAACGTTGCAAATACGAAAAGCAATTGTTATATTGTAGATTAATTCAGCATTCTCTCTCTCTCTGTGGTCAACAATTAACAAATTACCCGTCATATCTTGCCTTAAATATTTCCTTTAAAAATAAGATACTTTCTGTCATAACGGGAAAATTTAAACATTTTAGTTTTAAATTTTGAATATTTACCTATAACTCCACGCAGAGCTCTTCATATTAAGGAGGTAAATATAACGACCACGACCATAGAGCCATCTAGTCTGGCTCCCGAGGCCTTCTAGCCTTTACAGATGTAAAAGCAACCAAACTACTATTATATAAACTTATAAAGATGACATGCATATATTCACAAAATGAGATATGTTACTTTAAATGATACTACAGAAAGATTTACTTCTCATTTTCTTTAATTTTTGTTCATCTTATATTCATTTTTGTTATTAAAAAAATAAGTTATAAATTATGAGAAAATTTTATGTTTTGTTTTCCCCCCATCTTTTTATCTTAAGTAAGCCAAAAAAAATTGTCCTTTTGAAGAAAAGTTTTCCAAATTTTGTGTAACTTTGATAATAAATATTTGAATCAATCATTGGTTGTATCAATAGTTTGTATAAAAATGTGAATTATGAGAGAGAGAGAGACTAACACTTAGTGTTATTCATGTGCGTACATCTTTTTTTCTGCGCAGCAGACTGCCATTGCTTATTCTTGAGAAATGTTTTTCAGGGCGAGTCAAATATATGACAACAAACGCATCATCTAACCTCAGCTTGATTTTATGATAGGATATATAGGGACTTATGAAAAAGAAAAATTGTAACGTTAAAAAAAAACATCAAACAACCACACTTGATATTGAGATATAAGGACCCAGCACTCTAAACCACACCTGATAGTTGCATACATGTAGTTGTAATGGTAGTGTACAGTGTTTCGGCGGTAAAGTAGGCCTCATCAAGGGTCCAAATTAAGTGTACCTTATGTAAACGATAAATATCAAAAGATCTCCTAAATGTTTGTGTGTGTTGTAAGCAATGATAAGCTCCGTGTCGAATAGCTTTTTGCAAGTTAAGTCCGTCTTTAAGATGTTCTATAACTTCATTAAACGTTTTTTAAACCTTTGACGCAGGTGTTGAGTAATGCAACCATTACATGTGGACGGTTGAGTTTTGTTTTTTCTTCTGTTCTACTCTAAAAGTTTTCCTAAGATTTGTCAATGGTCGGATTAATTTTCTTTTTCAGAGTCACCTCTCTTTGATAAATGTCCTTTGCAGTCCTGTAAAATTATATTGAGGGTGGATGGATCGTTTGTGTTTCTCGAAAGTACATTGCATTTTCAAAACCATGAAGTGGATACAATTCCAAAATCTATAATTTAATCAAACAAAAATCAAAACTTAAATCAATACCATGATTCAATAATACTGATAATCATAAGTTAATTGTCAGGGTTAACTGTTCAGTCTGACACAATGAAGGTCCGGGCCGTCTACTTACTGAAAATAGGTATCTGAACACCATCCTTTTGTAAACAAAATGTAAGTAATCCCCATTACTAATTACTATCCCCTCGGGGAAAAAAAATCTCAATCTTCGGAGAAAACTACTGCATTAGATCTATGTATCATTTCCGACGTGTAGTAATTTATGTACTTATTTAAACAACAAAATGCTTTCTTTGGTGCTTTTTGCAGGCATGAAGGTACCTATAATGACTTTATAATTATTGTATATTGAAATGTAACAGAGGAGGAAAAATCAATCGAAATAGTGACTATTTTTTGAAAATCAATTGTAATATTTAAAATGTATTTTGTTTTTACATACTGTAACCTACATATTTAGGTTATTTTGCTTTAAAGGATCTACGCATACTCAATACACCCTGCGAAGGTACTCACCTATAATTTAGAAACAGTTAGTTTCCTTAAATCTGTTTCCAATTCTCAGATAACGTGTTTTCATATTTAAAGATTGCTTTGCTTGTTTCGATACTGTCTTGAATTGCAAATGAAAACGTTTGTGATATGAGCATGTCCTGTTGTATTAAATTTTGATAAAGTTCCTTGTTAGACGTTGGACTGAGTTGGCCATTGTAGTCAATGTGAGCAATGTAGACCAATGGTGTTTGTTTTATTTCTTTTAGATCACAGAGAAGCCTTCCCTTGACTTAAAAATACATAGAAATCAACAGAGCAGCAAAAACAAACATTGCTCTTAATTTGATATCCTCACTTTTTAAAACTAGTTTTAATGTATAACCTTTTACAACACTTACTTATCAAATAAGATTTTTTGTTTAAAAGGGTTGACAGATTCTGCAAAATATGAAATTACTTATAAATAAGTTTTTAATCAACAATTATCGTCCAGTCTCTGTTTTACCTATCATAAGCAAAAGTATTGAAAGGCATGTTCACAATTGTTTTTATGAATATCTTAGACGATGCAATCTCATCAATGAAAAACAGTCAGGTTATAAACCTAAGCATTCACGCGAAACTGCCCTCCATAGTATTATTGAAAAGTGGTTACGTAACATTGACAATGGTTTGCTAACAGGTTTCATTCATTTTGTAGATCTAAGGAAAGCTTTTGATATGGTTAATCACCATGTACATGTACTACTACAGAAACTACTATCGTTTGGCATGTGCCAAAATATATATTACTGGTTTAAATCTCATTTAACAAATATAGATCATTGTGTGTTTGGTGGAATGGAACTCAGTCAGATAATTTAGGTATCTCTATAGATGTACCTCAAGGACCAATACTTGGACCTTTGTTTTTCATTCTATATGTCATTGATTACCCAGACTGTCTGCAATGCTCATCAGTTCACATGTATGCAGATGATAGGGTAACCACTAAGGCGTGTCACGAAAATGTATTGCTGTTATTGAATATATTAAATTACTCAGAGATCTTATCAATACTTTAGAATGGATGAATAAAAATAAGCTTACTATCAATCTCAAGAAAAAACAATGTATGGTTATTGGTACAGTGTTGTATAGCAGTTTTTCCCCATAGTAGCTTTTCCCCACGGAAAACCTACTACATAGTAGCCTTTCTCCCCGGGGGGATAATCTACTATAGAGTAGCTTTTCCCCCATAGTAGGGTTTCTCCCTTACGTTTTTTTTTGGTTCAGATTTTATAAAAAATATTTATGAAAACCCAGTAAGGATTAAAGTCAATGTTTTTTCACTCCCTGGTTGCGTACATGTATATCTGCATTCATCTCTACAGGTTAAGTTTCTTTTTGCCAATTTATTATTTTTTATAGAAATGCATAGGCGCTTCCCAGCTGACTTCCTAATTAACGAACGAATTCTATATATATATATATATATATATATATATATATATATAAAGCACAGAGAAATTCACCTTTTTGGAGCTCCACCTCCGCTCAGGTCGGGGCTTGAACTCACGACCTCTGGAACCCATTCTCTTAGCAGTGAGCGGCCACCGCGCTAACCACTGGGCCATCTAGGCAAGACAAAAATCTTGCTTTCGATGACGAAGGGAAACTAGCTCGCTGTTCTCTGTGCTTTATGTATACCTTTATCATTCACTATGGGCAGGTATATGTCAATTTAAGACATATATATATATATATATATATATATATATATATATATATATATATATATATATATATATATATATATATATATATATATATATATACACACTTTATAGTGGTAATCATCAACTGAATTTCAATTTACAAAACAATATTTAAACATTCCTAATTGGAAGGGTTCATACTTGTACAAAAATGTTTAAAGAAAGATAGATAATTAGATAGATAGATAGATAGATAGATAGATAGATAGATAGATAGATAGATAGATAGATAGATAGATAGATAGATAAACATTCCTAATTGGAAGGGTTCATACTTGTACAAAAATGTTTAAAGATAGATAGATAGATAGATAGATAGATAGATAGATAGATACGATGTCACATATTTCCCTGTATTACTCAAAGCAAATCTTGCAATTGATAAGATAGATGCAGCTGTATACATGTATGTGACAAGAAGTGTTGTCCAACATTTTATAAATCTTTATAGCCCTAAAGGGGCTTATAAAATTGTTTGTGTTGATGTTATGATTGCAAAAAGAGGTGTCTGAAGAAGTTTTAAAGCAACAGTTGGACAAAGTATAAACACAAGTTATTAAGTTATACCTTGGGAAAATCGAACAAATATAGAATTTTTATATTAGTACAAAATTAGCTAGATTAGAAAAATCATGACCACTTGTAAATAGAAACTTTTTTTTTAATTGCAGAAGAGCAGATAAGGATTCTAGTCGATTTGAATTCATAATTGTAATCATCAAACTAAATAAAAAGTATTCATTATCACAGAGGTTTTTGTGAGTTTCGATTAAATTACGATTACTTGTCATCAGAAAATTGGGTAATTACTGATTACAAATGAGAAGTTAGCAATATGTAATCGATTTTAGCTGATTATGATTAATTATTACGGCTTTATGACCGCAGTAATTTTATCCTGCGGCTGCCAAATATAATTTAGATCTTGCTTATGCATCAGCACGTAATTAATGTAAGCATTCAGAAGTCATACTTTGCAGCATACTTCATGTGCTGTCTGTTGAGTCACAAAAGATAAAGATAGCCAGCTGTATATAATATTTATGTTGAACAGTACATTTCTAGCTATAGAATCATTTTGTTTTGTGCATATGCTTTTGGGGTATATCATTCCCGGGATGATTCACACCAGGAGCTGTATCACTCTTTAGCTTCCATTTTATGCAGAATCTGTCAAGCCTTATTACACCAAAAATCTTTTTTGATAAGTGTTTTAAAAGGTAATGCATTCAAACTTAAAACGGACAGATTTCAGGCAGCCTTTTTGTTTTTGCTATTTGATTAATAAGTCAATTTTTCAACATTGTGAGATGACCCAAACTTAAACAGTAAACAAAATGTAACATATATTTTTATAACGGAAGCTTTTTTCAGTTTCCACGTCATGTAGAATTAATGGCATGATAAAACATAATCATATGATTTAAAAATAAACAATAAAACAAATTTTATTAGATATGTCTTTCTTTATAATTTATTCAATGAATTCAGTTAAACTAAAATTGAGTCAATAAAGATAAGTGAAAATGATATCAGAATGAAAAAAACACAGTCTACTTTTTATTCATAGATGATACTACATGTGTCATATGAATAATTTTTTATTTTCGGCTCTGCTGATATCCATGTATACTTCAAGTCAAAGGTATGCTGTTCTGGGATTTTATTTTCTGAAATAAAACATAAACCATTAGTCTACATCGCTTACCTTAACTTTAATAGCCAACTCAGTCCCGGCTCAATAAAGGACCTTATAAAATTGAAAACCGCTGGACATGCTTAAATGCATTAAAATACCTTTTTATGCAGATATTTGCAGTCTAAAGATGATCAGGTAACCATTATGTAAGTAAAGTGTTTTTGTTTGATTTATAATTTATACAATAATAGCGTTTTGATGAGGTCAATATACATGTATGGTTTTTTAGACCTGACGAGAGTATAATTACCGCGGACTAAGTCAGAGATTAATATATTAACTCTCATCAAGTCGATAAACCATGTATTGACTGATATCAAAAGGCTACAACTGTTTTATTATGATAAATAAAAATTCTCTTCAAGCGTATACATGTAATAGTGAAATATTTTGTTCATAATGTATAGGTGTTGATTTTGCTATTATGATGTCACAATGTCGCACGTGCCAAAGTATTTTGTCATGAAAATCTTTTCCTAGTTTGATAAGGTCTATGAATGTTCTGTTTATAGTATAATAAGGTTTGTAACAGAATTTAAAGCACAATCATGTGACAGAAATCGAACAATTATACTCTTAATAAAAACGATACTATAATAGACATAGGTATGTAATCTATGATAAACTGACAGTCTGTTAAATTTCATTACTGTTTGACATTTTATGACTCTTGTTTATTTAATTCGAATTCCCCATATTTACACCATAATCATACGAATGTTTTCTACGGAAGACAAATAAGAACACATGAAAAGTACTTTTATCTCGTAATAACGAGAAAAGATATCGTTATAATGAGAACAGGTCTCGCAATCATAAGAAAAGATCTCGTAAATACCAAACTTTTCTAGAGAAATAGAGAAAATAATAATTAAATAGCTCGTAGTGATGAGAAAAGGCCTCGTTATTATGAGTTAATTTTCTCATAACTACGAAAAATTATCGTTATAATAAAATGAATAAATAATGGTTGCTGTACGTAAACACACACTGATATATATATATATATATATATATATATATATATATATATATATATATATATATATATATATATATATATATATATATATATATATATATATTACAAATTTAAGTTTTCCTCGTTCATCAAACCCATACCTCCAAGACTATTAGTTCTTTCCAGAAACGTTTATTCAATATTGGTTAATGAAAAAATCATTATTTATAAATTTCTAGATAAAATGATAGAATTTGATTTTTACCCTTATATGATTAATTGGAAAGATTTTCAATGTATATTACAACCCCACTCTAAAGCAAATAATAGTTAGCCCTAGTCATAAAAAGCAATTCTATTTAGTATTAGTTACAGATGACTATTAAGTTTCAATCATGGATATACGGGATTTACTCCGGATTGTGTTTTTTATATTCAAACACAACCAATATTGAAAATAATTGTTTATGTTTATTAACATTTTGGAGTCTGAAAACAAATTATCCTTCATGTTAATAAATTGGTCAATTAGTTTATTATTCAATTTGCTTTGACCCTTCTTCTAACATTTTTTTTGACTAATTTAATTAATTTTTAATGTTCATCCATTTTGCATAAAAAAGTTAAATACTTAAACACACAATTTGCTATAGATCAGTGTGCATAATAGCGCAAAATAACGAGACCTTTCTCGCAGTTTCGACATCTTTTCTCTTATAACAAGACAATTAACTCGTAAAAACGAAATAAATAACTCGTAATATCGAGACCTTTTCTCGTCATTACGAGATCTTTTCTCGTAGAAAGGAGATAATTAACTTTCGTAGTTTTCATTTAAAGGGGGGCACTTATGGCATTAAAAATTCTTGATTCAGCTAGGCAAAAATTTCAATTAAGCTGAAAAATTTGAATAAAAAACTCAGCTCATAAATTCTCAGGATTCGAGTTTATATTAAGGTAGAAACTCCAGTTCTTTTTTTTTTTAAGATAAATCAGAGCTTGGATTATCTAATAATAATCTCAATTGAACTTTTATTTCAGGTAAGCAAAAATATACTGTAAACCAACTTTTATTTGCGTGCGATTACTTTTCACTAAAATCACCAATATTTGTCTTTGCAAGCCATTCAATGAGGTATTGTTGTTATAGTATTATAGCAACACATGTTTTGATGAAGCTAGATCGCAAAAATTAGTCTCTGCATCTGCAAACCAGTTCATTTTATGTAAACTGCGAAAAAATTTAATGAAAGTTAGTTTACAGTATGTTATGTGAAATTAATTCAAACTTTATGTAAATGATTTGCTTATTTCGTTTAATTTTAAACCTTCATACCTGTCTGTAGATCATGCTGAACGTATATATGAAGGGATTTAGTGCTGAGTTGATTGGTAGAACGAGCACAATAACCCAGGCGTAGACGTCCGACGGAATATTCACTCCTCCACTGGCAAGTAGTCCTAAAATTATGGGTTATGCAATCAGAAAGTTTCGTTTTTAAACAACATTGTAATACTGTATTATTAATCTAGTGCAGTGAAAGAAACTGGATCTAATTAAAATTTAAAAAATAATAAAAGGTATTAAAATATTAATTGATTTTAAACATGCAAAACATAATACATTGTATATATTTAAATGCTCATCTATATTTTTCACTATCGAATTAAGTATTGTTTACAGTTTGTTATTATGAGCAACTTAAGACTGGGAATCAATAGGAGAAATGCTAAGTATTTGAACATTTACACAATATTATAAAATATTTTTTTTTACCGATAACTATAATGGGAATCCAACAAAATGCGTCCGACAAAACAACATATGAGAGAGATTTAAACGCTGCCATTTCCCGCTTCGTATTGTCGTTATTTATTTTCTTTCCCATTTGTTTGACCTGTATATAAATCAGCAGTTGTCCAATAACAATAGCCATAAAAATAAACATATTGAATCCGATGAACAAAAAGGTTGAATATAACCAACCGGATGTCCTTTCTCGTGTTAAGGGTAGAGACATGCATACTGTAGACCTGCTATAGAAGTCAGAATATACTAAATAGGGTACAATTGCAAACACAATAGCAATCAACCAAGCAACCATTGTGACAAAGAGAATCAACCGTCTTTTTTTTGCAATTCCCGCAGAAAATGGATGTTTCAAAACAATGTATCTTTCAATGGTAATAAGAAATATAAAAATCACCGATGCTTCACTGGATGTTGTAGCCAGTATCCCTGCTACAGTACAAGCCGTGCTATATCTCCATTGACCATCGTTAAATCCATAAATGTTTTGATATTGCAGATCGGCAATGGCTATGATGAATAGATACATACCCATTAGTAAATCGGAAATACTTAGATGCAAGACAAAGACACCTTGTGAAGCGTTTCTTCTTATTTCGCCCTGTATACGATAGTATATGACATATGCATTTCCAATCACGGAGAAAAGAGCCATGTACCATATCATCTGTGCAAGAAATCCAACATCTATCAATTGTTCACAAGACGAAATACTATCCCGTGGTGATATGCATTTTGATGAATTAACTGTTAAAGGTTTTGCACAACAAATTAAATAAGAATCTGTCTGCAGCCATTCAAGATTACAGAGACCTTGGAACATGGTTCTGGAAACGGTTAGTTCGTTATTGTGAATGTATAAATACGTAACTGAATCTAGACTTTTAAAGGCATCATACGCTAATATTTGTAAACCATTGCCTGACAAGTCCAAAACTTGAAGTTTCACCAAAGCAACAAATCTTTCGGGGGCTAAATATTTTAATTTGTTACCAGTTAGATTTAATTTAGCAAGTAAAAAAAGGTTTTGAAATGCCAATCTATCAATGGTATGTATATTATTATATGCAAGATTTAGTGTACGTAAAGACTTAAGTATTGAAAACGAAAATTCAGCTAAAATTGATATCTGGTTATTTTGTAAATTAAGATTTCTCAATCCATCTAGGCCATCGAACATATAATCACTTATATTCTGAATTGAATTAAAACTTAGATCTAAATCATGTAGCATTTTCATCGATGTTGAAAAATAGAAATCAGTATTTGTGATATCGTTGTTACGCAAAACTTTTTTCGACACAAACTTCAGGGAATGAAATGCTTTGCGGGGTATAACATCTTTTATGTTATTGTTTTGTAAATCTAACAACTCAAGACTTGCATTTATTTGATTGTAAACAGACACACCTATTATTATCATAAATTTAGTATTCATTCCAATCAGATGTCTTAATTTTGGAGTAAACGCAAGGAAATCCATTACAAAAAGTGCAATCTGATTATTTGAAATATTTAAGTATAGTAAGTTTGGCATTCCAGCGAATGTTTTCCATCGTATTTTATGAATATTGTTATGCGACAGGTCCAAATTTTGAAGACTATGCGAATTTAAACGTTCTACAAGACTCCTTAAATCTGTTATACGACACCTTGAAAGGTTTAAATGTACCAACAAGCCAAAGTTTTCAAGGTTTTCTAAATCAAAAGCATTAGAGCTTAAATCAAGAACTCTGACTTCTTTTGTTACGTTTTCCGGGGAATTGCATTTAAAAATGTATCCATTGCACTGACAGTGAGCAGGACAATGTTTTGGACAATTAGAGGTGTCCTTTAAACACGTTATGTTGTTGTTGTTTTTACATGCTGATTCATCTTCCTGATTCGGACAGTTAGTTAATCCATTACAAAAGTCACCAACATCAATGCAACTGTCATCTTGACATTGAAACTGTGTTTTGCTACATGGATCTCTGTCTATAAAATGAAAGATAATCATGTTATTGATGCATAAGAAAGCATGGATTACAATGATACTAACTTTTTAATTTTAAATTTTCGAATATTCATTTGTAATTTAAATGTTATATAAAAATATAAATGATATATTAAAAAATGTTCAACGAAATGTACCGGCACAAATTCCCATTTTATAGCTTATTTTTTCAATCTGTATTATGCCTACTTGGGTTTCACTGAGCGTTCCAACTAAGATAACCTGTAAAATATAAACTGAATATAATATAAGTCCAATTTACTTATATGCTGCTGGGGGTTTTCTTTATCCCAATACAGAAGCAATATATACACAAATAGTACCATATATGGAATATTAGTCGGCGTCTGGATGCTTGTCGAAGCAAAAAGTTTGGAGTCAATATCCCGTCGTTCGAAAACCATTTTGTCTGGTGTATATAAGGTGCCTTGAGTAATAAAGATTTGTAAGTGGACACCCTGCCCTAAGTAGGAGACTGTCAAACAACCAAATTTAGATGATGCAGGTTGTGGTGTACTGTATAAACTGGATGTGTTAGTCATATACATGTACGGACTCAATGTGGCCGAGACAACCATTCCGTCTGCTGAAACAAAAAAAAAACCATCTGAGCAATAAAACGGTAATGAAATTTATACTTATAAATAACGACATTGACCAAATAAACTGCATACAAATTTTGGTATTATATAACATTAAAAACTTAGTAAAAAGGGTACTTGAACACGCACTGGCAGATCCAAGTAAGTGGAAGTCTACATTATTATATATGCAATAATATAATATTGAATAATAATTATTTCTTTAAAAAATGATGTTTTTACCTGCAATTTATTTAAAGTATACAATGGAATGGATATTTTACAAATATCGAATAAATAAAACTAGACAATTTACTTCTGGAAAATGCGATTTTAATTTGGAAACCATTTCAACGACTTGGATAAAACAAATATAAAATCACACAATTATAGATGTTCTTTTATCTCATACAATTTGATTTATATTATGAGGCTTTTGAAACAGCTCCTTGTGACCTTGCGCAATACAATTTAGAAGGTCATATCGGAGATAAATTTAACTGATTTAATGTAAAGTTTCACTGAAATAAACTTTGAAATAATTTTTTATCGCTAAATATTTTTTTCTTAGAGCTTAATTACCTGATTAAATGGAAATACTGATCAGAGGACCTGAATGATCTAGTTTGTTAACATACACAAAGTTGCGAATGCTCGATAGTTTGAATTGACTCGACCGAAGAACAGTTGATGTTTCATAAAGCAAACACTAGCCTTATGATTCGAAGTTAAAAATAGTGAATAAGGATGCTTACTGGTGGTGAAATAAAAGTCTTGGGAGACATTATTTCGGTAAGTTCTAGTATAGAAATACAACCAAAGCGTTTTGTTTTCATCGCGTCGTCAGGATGAACTCTTAAGGTTAGATAGCTAACGTGATTTGCTGTTTTATTAACTACACAGTTATGTGTTTTTCTTTATATATGCAATTTAAATCTTCCAGTGTGTATATATATATATATATAGAGAGAGAGAGAGAGAGAGAGAGAGAGAGAGAAAGAGAAAGAGAGAGAGAGAGAATTCACCATGATATTTCGAGTTGCGCCTCTCCCAATTCGCTCCATGGTGTGGAAACTTCCAGTTGCACATATTATTTTCAAAATTGCAATTTAAACTCTCTATTTCTGTAAAACGAGAACGTACGGTATTTTACTTTCCAATGATAAAGAATGTTGACTTTTAATAATACCCTCATATCAATACATTTGTTTTAAAATAAATAAACACTTTTGTTATGTATGTGGGTTTGTTTTACAAAAATGGGCAAAATATAACAGTTTTTGTCCCAAAAATTAATTCTTACTACATTTTGGAACGCTGCATTCTTCCCACTTCTGCTCAGAATCAATGAAACAACCCGGCTTTCCTTTGCTTTTGAGGTCAAATTTACAAGCACCTTTAACACATTGATGACGGAATTTTGTTTCTTCTCTAAATCCCTCATAATAGTTTTCGACATAACACTCAAGAGCTAAAACAAATCATAATAATATTAAGGTCTGAAACAATGACTTTTTTTCTAAATTGCATGATAAATATTTTCAATCTACTTACCACAGTTTTTTTCGTCACTGTTATCGAGACAGTCCACATTCATATCACAGACGTTTTCATTCGCAATGCAAGCCAAATCATCGAAACAAGCAAAGCAATCTTTGAATAAGAAAACACGTTATCTGAGAATTGGAAACAAATTTAAGGAAATTAACTGTTTCTAAATTATAGGAAAGTACCTTCGCAGGGTGTATTGAGTATGCGTAGATCCTTTAAAGCAAAATAAACTGAAGATGTAAAGGGAATCGGCGTCATGGTTATCTGAAATCAAAAGACATATTAAACTTTACAATTGATTTTCAAGAAATGGTCACTAATTCCATTGATATTTCATTTTGAATTTTTTTTAAATGCAATTAAAATATCCTTTTCATATTTCATGTAAATTCAAAAAAATAATTATATTAATTTTCAACTCAAATAACATCTTATCATCGTCTTGAATGCTGCGATATGACATGAAACACATATGGTTTTTATTTCATGATACTCAGAAATCAGCAAACCTGGTACAGACTAGTTGAATAGTCAATGTTAACTTTCATGACGTTCCAATCAAAGATACCATGTGCAGAAAGACTAGTCAAGTTTTGTTTATCAGTATTAATATCCAGACGCATTCCGTGGCTTTGGTAATGCATTTCTAAACAACTTCCAGGTTTTTGGAAGCGCAATTCGGGTAATCTCAATGATGGCAGTACTGATTGTAATGATGGCAAATTCTCAGCAAGTGTTAAAGCAAATGTGTTTTCTACAAAAACAAAAACAATCGCTCGAGCTAACATTAATTATCATAAAAAACAACAACCGTATAGCTTTTTTTAACGGAGAAATAATTTTGCCTATTTAGGCGATTTGTAAAAAAAATACCAAGATTAAAACACCAAAAGGTACTTTTTGGTACTTTTTTTGACAATTAGTTTTCACAATAAGTTTTTGAAATTTATTTCTCATAACTTGTTTTAAAGTATGTGAGCATGATTAAAAGAACAATTGTTACATTCACACAGCAGGTACGTAGCATCGTTTTTGAAAATCCTAAACCGGGGGGGGGGGGGGGGGGGGGGTAGCGTAGACTAACTATAATTTCATCTTTTGTCTTAATTTCCTTATTTCTTTCCAATCTCATTTCATTCTACCTAAAAGGTGGATGGGGAGCTTCTCCATGATAATTCAGTTTTTTATATGTATATTTGACAAAAACGTTGCTGCAGGAGAAAGTGTGTGTGTGTGTGTGTGTGTGGGGGGGGGGGGGGGTGATAGGCCCCTCTGCCCTCCTCCTCCCCCGCCCCCCCCCCCCCTCGATGTTACGTCCTTTTACAGTGTTACAGTTTCAAATGTGTCTTTACTCATAGTTAATACAAAACCAATTAATGTTATAGGTTATGTTAATTGGATGAACCTCATATTCATTTTCCCTATTTCAGCTGTGTATTTAACTCTAGTGATAGGGTGTCATTAATATATGAAATTAAAATTCATTGTTAATAAGGTATACTTAGCTTTTATTAAGTAAATGTTAGTCATTTCTGTTTAAATATTAAAGTATATGAGATCAGGATCATATCTCAATCTTTGCCTCTTCGTAATGTTGACTGAGTATTTTTGCCAGTACATTAATTTATCAACTATTAATAAATATAAAGTACAATTTTAACGAAGGAAAATGGTGTGACCGGTCAGCAGAGGATGCTCACTCCTCCTAGGCACCTGATCCTACCTCTATCCTTTTAGAGGTCCGTGTCTCTGCTTTGAATATATGTATTTCGTTGCATGAATTTTTGAGATGGTTGACAGTTTGTTATTGTCATTTTTTCATTCATCTAAATTATATCCGCCTAATTTAATGGTATACCATGCAGGCCGAAATCTGCAATAATTGTGTGCCGCCAAAATAAAGGGATATACGGTTTAACATATGCATATATGCATTTATGCATATACATTTTTTGAAAAAAAGCACATGATAAATCACATTGTTTTAATACTTACCAAACCCGTATTTTGCTTTGCGGTAAACCCACTCAATTGTTTTGCTGTTTAGCTGTTCCATTGTACAGTTTTCTTTTGAAAATTCACAAGTATAAGAATCTTTAAAAAAAAACCCAAATACATAGCATTCAATATTTTCTACAATAAAATATAATAACAGAAATGTCCACGTTATAAATGTTACTTGTAGTCATCTATTTCTTTTGAGAAGTATATTTAAAATGTATTTAAAATCATTTTATGATAGCTTATTGTTTTATTTTTTAAAGTAAATATACATTCATGCTATAAAGAATTAACAGTAAAAAGTAGATTTACTAGTTGAACGTTTTCTTCATTTATATTTTTGAGAAAATATGTCAACTAGTACTGTATTGTATGTAAAAATGAAACATTAATGCAAAATAACAATATTACTAATAAATTTCCAGTACTTACGGTACTTTGATATTGTTTTAGCAGGGGCAAGCTTTTTTTTGTCAGGTCTTAAAATTGTAAAAAAAAAATTTTTAATCTTAAACATTGAGTAAACTTTACATTTAAAGAATTCCTCTTAAATTATTTCTTGAGTTAAAAAAAATGGGCTGCCCATTGTGATTGAATTGACTTTTCCTCCGTTTCGTTAAAGTAATGTACCATAAAATGAAAGTAACTCACACACCGTAATTTAATGAATTCTCTTTCAATGTTAAAGGTATGAATTTTTCAAAAATTACGCTTTGCGAAATATAAAATTTCTCAATTTATTGCTAAAATTAATAATTTTAGATAATATTTACAGCAAACATTGTTTACAGAGTCATTCTTTTAAAGCCGCATCTACTGTTAGCATTTCACAGTCACTTTCAAATAACCACAAATTTTTAGAGTTTTGCCTAAGAAATTATCAAAAGAGATGAAAACAAAACACAATTACCAAATATATATCTTGTAAGAGATAATTTTAATTTCTCGCGTTACGTTAGTATAGCGAGAAAAAGTTATCCGAACGACGTGTAAACAATTTGTTGCGCCAAAACGGAAGTTCCGTTGCGTATATTTTGTAGCGTTTGTATACTTAGTAATAGCCAATAAGATAAGAGTTTTGGGAATGACGTGTTTGAGTAGAATTCTTAGGTTTTGAAGATCAGTTTCTAGCGCACGCTCTACCCGAGCAAGTCAAATTTAGATTATGTTAAAGTTTATTTATATTATAATATTTATGACCAGGTTTGTGAGAATGAATTCGCCATTTAATTTCTTTACCTCGCAGTTGCTGCGGATTTACAGGTTTCCATAGTTTTTGTTCACATAACATTGTGCTTTTTGGGAGTTGATTTTAATCAACGCTCCTATGCACTTACTCGAGCAAAGCGAAAGTGAAACAGTGTTTGGACCTAAGCACAAATCAATTCCGCTGACAACACTTAGTTCTTGAAAATAATCGATAAATTCGATGCTATGTATTCTGAAGCATTGTTTTTCAAGAAAACTTATTTATTAATACCATGAAAATAGTAAGATTTTAAATTGTACATACAGTTTAGATATTTTTGAAAGTCGTATGTATTCCTACGCTGGAGTTCAATGTAGTCTTGTTCAACCAGACTCAGTTAATATCCGACAAAACAGAGTATATATTGCTTGTCGGAGATAAACGGAGACAGTCGAGCGTTTGGTTGAACAAGACAAGAGTTCAATCTTGCCTGGATCCATACAATTTTTCAGAAATGTTTCGATTACTGATACTACTTGCCATGCAAAATCACATATCGTTGATTTTGAATAAATGATAATCGATAAAATCAACTCCCGTCAGTACTTCAGTACTTTGATTTATCTATGGTTTTCCCTTGGCGGCGATGGTATGTATACAAGGCACTTGTTTAGATTTTGGATGTTGAAGTAAACTACCAATTTTAGACCTTAAGGCACATGTATCTCACTACTCACGGTTTTTGTTTTGCGCAGATGAACATTATATTCTCAATAAATATGATTTAATATATCTAATTATCACACAAAGATCATTATTTTATAATAGCACAACATTCATAAAGAAAATCAAGTTAAAAACAAGAAACAAGTAAGTTTTTGGAGGAACTATTTTTTTTCCGTATGTAAGGTTTTTTAAAGACGAAAATGATAAAACAAACAATTTCATGAATTTTCAATACCGGTATACTATTCTTCTATCATACTTTATTCATTTTTCACATTATCAACATTTGTAGGTTTTTTGACATGTTTTATAGGTCCTGTATGACCTGTATAAAATTAGTATAAAATCATGCAAACATATAGAAAAAGTCTTAATTTTTTTAAGCCAATTTTTGCGAGAATTTTACCTTTGAAGCCTTATATCGAAAATTTGACATCACTGACCCCAATGTCTTATAATGTCAAAATAATACTGAATATATATCAAGGCAAACTGGATTAATCTGATAAATTCTTGATATTGAAAATGTTTCCATTTCAAATCAAATTGTAACTATTATAGAAATTGTCTATTTTAAATGCAAAAATGTCAAAAAATATCTATGCAGCTTTATACAATTTTTTATCTAAATCCCTCTATCAAGTGTGACCGTTATGCATAATTAAAAACAATATTTGAAAGAAAAAAAACTTTGCTTCATTGCTTAATCAAAAATACTGACAACAAATCCTTATCAGGCTGAAATGGCATTTTTTGTGAAAAATGTCCAATTAAATTGACCATAACTCAGAGGGATGAACACTGACCTCCCATTATCTTTGAATTTTTAAGTATGTTTTGTCTACTGATTTCAAAGATATACTTCTCAAGAAATTCTTGATACAAGAACATTGAGGAGTGAAATACCTTAAATGAATGTGTAAAACTGTTTATTTTTGCTTAAAATAAATAAGAAGATAGACAAATCAGCTTGAAAACGATTTTGTCCTAGTAAAACAGGACACAGGTGTTGTTTATGTGACAAAGAAATGTGAGCATTGTAATGTGCTTATAACTAAATGACTGACTCTCAAGTTCCATTTGATCATTATAAATAATAAAAACAGAAAAATAGAATGTTACCTAAATCATGACCATGCCTCTTTAAAAATGCATTGTGGAAATCAATGAAATAAGTTGCGAGAATTAAACTAGGATGCAGGCGGTGCTTAAAGCCCCTTTCACAATTGGCGCACGACCACTTCACACCACTTTGCGATGGATTTTTTTTGAGCTTCGCACGAGCTCTCGCATACGTTGCACGAGCCCTCGCTTACGTTGCACGAGGTCTCGCATTCGTTGCATACGTTTTACTGGTCGCATCAAGTCTCCTCTGAATAGTGGACATGCACACTATTCAGACGCGACCGAACGCGATCCAAATTATCGCAGTGCAACGCACGAAGATTAGTACGAACGTTTTACAACGTTTTGTGTACTCGTAAGAGTGTAACACGATTTATAAAGATCGTAAGATAAATCGCAGGTGTTTATGCGTCTGTTTTGCGACCGTGAGACTGTTGCTCAACGTGTCTCGTGTAATCTTGCAACGTTTTACTATCATTGCACGAATTATCAGCCTCAATATGTCATGCTTTGCTACTAGTATATATACGCTGTTTCATATATTCTCTGTTTAAGAACAAAATTTACAATATACATGTACATTTATTGCATGATGGTGAGGGAAAACATGTATGAAGATTTATTTCCTCAAGAAAAATCATATTTCCCGAGGGCTTCGCCCGAAAAAAAATTGTTTTCTCTGGGGAATAAATCTTGATATTCCGTGAACATTAATGCAATAAACGTTTTATTATAGCAAGCAACATATGATTACACAAAATACGTTGATTTCTAATAATGTTTGACTTTTCAACAGTCGCAACATTAACGTCGTGATTTTTTTTATTTTCATGTAACTGTCTCACATTTCTTTCATAAATCATAGATAGTTAGGTTGGTTCTGAGATATAAAGAGAATCATAATGATTAAATATTTTTGATTTAATCATATTTGTCTACATAGTATGCTTACATGTATATCGGTTTTATGACATCGCCCTGTCACGTGACTTTCTAGACCAATCAGATATAATAGAATATTCATATTGAGGTATATGGCCTAATAATAAACGCTGCTGCAAATCTGTATTTTTTTCGCTTTCCACTATGTCTACTGAATATGGGTGGTGTATATACCCCCTCTGACTCGCACGATCATTGGTACCATGGAATGCATAATCGCACGTCCAATCACATTGGCGCACGTTCAATTGTCTCTCGCGCGTTCCTATCTTATTATCTTTCAACAGTTGCTTTCATTGTACAACAGTCGCATACAGACGCAAGATATATCGCAAGATTCAATCCGTTTACATCGCACAACGCTTGCTTAGATCGTACAAAATTCGTACGAATACTTTTTTCATATGCGATCATTTCGGCAACAATTAACGATTCATATCTAATTTTTTCGGTCGCACGAATATTTGGTCGCTTCTGCTCGTGCGCCAATTGTGAAAGGGGCTTTAGGTATGTTCGTTCATCGAGAAAAAAACAACTTTACGAACAGGAACTCTCAGTTATGAAAATGCTTGTTTTGTATAGCAATTTTGGATATTTACAATGGTAACTTTGTAATATTCCAAACAAAATGCAGGGAATAGAGAGGTTTAGCAGACCAACGTGTACGTGTACTTGTACGTGTAGGTTACAAGTTAGAACTACGCGTACCAGCTCAATTACTTTTCTTTTTTGGCAGTTGTAACGTGTACTTGTACGTGTAAATGTTTTAATGTAATAATTATTATGGATATCCTCTCCTACTCAGCTGAAAATGTTGGTTATAAACGAAAAGTAGGAATTCTGCATGTGTTAATTTTATTAAACATCATTTATTATATATGCACATTTTTATTTATCGCAAATTAATAAGATAACAGAGCCATTGCATGTTTTGGAGGAAGAAATGCGTCAAATAAAACTCCAATAACATATTAAACGCTAATGAAAATTTATGTTGGTAGATATCAGCATTCGCATTGAATATTCAGGCTTAAGAAAAGTTAACATATTTATTAAAATTAATAGACAACAGGGAAACAGAGGCTACAAGTTCGACCTTACGGGTACTTTGCAATTTACACGTATGTTCAGTCGGGTACATACGTGTAGAAATTCGTCATTACACAAACTGATGACGTAATGCACATATTTTCCGTTCTACACGTACACGTACGCGTACACGTTGGTTTGCTAAATCTCTCTAATGAAAGAATAAGTGACATACCATCAGCCAATATTAGGCGTACAAAAAATTTGTTTTAGGATCGGAACCTTAATTATTGCCATTTTTTAAAACAAATATGTGTTTTTCACAGGTATAATTTCTTTCATATAGTATAAATTGGTCTGAATTGATATATTTACAAACTTCAATAAAAAAGAAAATATGCAAGAAAAAATGTAGAGCAAGATACATTGTCTTGATAATTTAAATCTTTTAATCTGTTAATATACATTACAATACTATTTTTAAAAATCATTTCTCTTAAAAGTGTATTACCAAAGAGTACAAAGACAAACAAACCAAACCATTGGTTACTTTACGGTTTTGACGGCCATGTTAGACCATGGGCCAAATTATGTAAATCATCTTTCACGGGCTTTTGAATTCTAAATATTTTCGCAACTGTTGATCTAAAAGTGTGAAGACAAGTCAATAAAATGTATATTGCTATTTTGAGTTAAATAGCACGGAGTTTCTTCTTTGCTTATTATTTGGATTTTTTTTTCAAGAAAATTTTTTATCAGTACTTTCCTCATAATGATAAAGCGATAATTTCTTTAAGTGGCGTGGTCACGTTTTTTATTTCTATGTTTTCAATGCTTTTGTGATGCATTTCTTATGATCAACCAAACTTTGAGGGTCAGCAGTTATTTGCAAGATACAGAGCTCACAATACTGTGTTATGTAAAATGGCTCATGTCTTGTTTTTGTTTTGTTTTTGTTTTGGTTCAAGATACCGATAAAAGTCTTCTTTTTCAAGCTGATTTTTGTTTCTACTTATTTGTTTTGAACATAGATATGCAATACCTAATGTTTGTCACATTCATTTTAGATATACAACCTGGATTTTTTTTTTATGTAAAAAAAAAATACATTGTCTGAGCTTTGTTTACATTACAAAAAATCGTAAGCTTTATGGCTTGCGTATAACTCGAGGACTGATACTCGAATTTCAGATGACTATTATAAATGCCATACTGAAGCACTGTAAATATTAAAAACGGAAAAAATAAATTTTGACCAAAATCGTGACTTGCCCACTTAAGGATCATATTTTGAGGTAAAAATATACAACTCTGCCATTTTGCCATGAACATACAATATATGTACGCCTTTGATTGACAAATAATTATTTTTTTTTTATCTGGATACATTTTCTTACCTGGGGTTTCGTTTTTTATCTCATGATCACCTAAGTAAATATAATTTCGATCATACAAATGCATACATGTGATAAAAAATACATAATAAATAGCATTAACATTTAAAAAAGTGAAACTAGTTTTAAATAAAACAAATTTCTTGTTTAACAATTAAAAGCTTATTTAAAAAGTATTATTTTGACGAACCTGTAGGACCTGCTTCGTTAATCAGGTATATCAGTAGAATAGAAAGTAGCGCGGTCCACATTCTGTGCTAGATGATGCAACCACTGTAATATAAGTGCAAGCCCAGTATTTTAATGGCTTCGTAATCATCGATTTGTCTCCGCCGCTAGGACGCTTACAATCAGCACAATCCTGGCATAAGGCGATGTTAAAGTCTAGTGAACCTAGCTATTACTAATTACATCATTAACAAATAATAAAATAAATATGACCTAGAACAGTTTAATTGATCGTGTATCGTTTTGAATAATCATTGCCAAAATACAGTATGATTCACTTTAATAAGATGTAGCACATTATGTTGTTTACTTTTTACAAAGTTAAAACCGATAATGTAGTAATCAACGGGAATTATAAAGCAAAGTTTGAATTATGTTTTTTAACCGGAAGTTCAAAAACTTACATATAAAACATATGAAATGCGTTTAACAGATCACAAGTTACTTCTGTCTTATAACAGAAATTTTTGACAAAAATAAATCAAGAAAATGAAAAAAAAAAATGAATAGGAATATGAACTGAACAACAATTAATTTTTCTGCATAGAGTGTCTTCCCAAACATTGTTCAATTTATAAACATTAATGTTCTATTTTTGTTAAAGGAGCATGGCAATGATTTTTTTCTAAAATTGCTTTTTTCAATTAAAGTGTTTACAGTATTTAGGTAAGGCATTTTTAATATTCAACCAAAATTTTAATGTCAGTGGTCGAGTTATAAGCGAGATACAAAGCTCACAATTCCTTGTTTTGTAAACAATTTTTTAAATTAACATTTTGAATGTTGATAAGAAAATTCCAGGTTTAGATCTAAAATGCACGTGACAAACGCTAGGAACTGTTTATTTACGTTAAAACGAATTTAGCATATAATGTAGCATATTGAAAGTAAAATTCAGTTAAAAACGAGTTTTGCTAGTATATTGAACCAATGTAAACAATAACATGGCACAAGCATTGTTTACATAACAAAGAAATGTAAGCTCTGTATTTTGCTTTTTACACGTAACTCTACCACTAACTCTCAAAACGTGATTGATCATTAGAAATGCATTTTAAAGCAGTGTAAACAATAAAGATGAAAAATAAAATCTGGCCCATATCGTTACCATGCCCTTTTAATGTTTCATTTGCCTTTAAAACAAAGTATATCTGATTAATCCAGATTCTTTTCAAATAACCCTATTTCATCTGCAGGGCGGTATTTCTTTAAAGACAAAGAAGCATACATATACAATTGACACAATTTATTATCATTTTACTAAGTTTATTTTCTTTAATGACAAAAAAATAAGAAATGTTTAATAAATAGATATATAATTTGAATCATTTGTTTGAGGATTCAGACGAGGTAAGGGAGGAAATGGAAAAATGTAGAGTGGGTAAAGGAATATTATATCCTCGGTTTGTCTTTTAGTTTACTCCACTAAATCATCACAATTTGTAATATCGTCCTACTTATTTACACTTCGTTGTCACCCTAAATGAGTTGATCAATCATTTGTCAACGAATTATTTATTCATCATCCAATTCTGTTTTGAGATATTATCAATCATGGAGTTTTTATAAATTGGTTGAGTGCATCTTGATAGAAGTTATTTCAAACATTATATAGTGCATCGGAAGTCGGAGTTGTGATGTAGTGGTATTCTAAATGCAAATTTTATCCTAGATAAAGCTTTATTTTATACAATGCTTTATATTAAACAAATAATCGTTTTCTACAACTTTAACATAAAAAAACGCTATTCAATAAATGTTTGTTATTTGCTGCTCTGGTGTTGTTTATTCATTCTTCCGGTCAAAGTGATATTAGGGCTATTCAAATATCTCATTTTCTGAAATTATAAAAAGACAACATTTAACAACATCGGTTAAGTGAACAACAACAGCCATCTCTTACTTTACTCTAAGCATGCTAACAAAATCACACACAAAGCAAAAAGGACACATATGAAGTAACATATTAATCCTGATTAAAATAATTAAAAAATTAGTAAACCACCATATATCATAAAAGATTTCCTCTCTGCGAATTTCTGCGCAGTATTTAAACAATAATATGCTTTCTTTTGTGAGTCAAGTGGAATATGAAGGAAGCAACATAGCACAAGAATTATATAACTTGCGTTGGCGTCATAGGAGTTAGCGTCATGCAGAAAAGTTATATAACCCACGTTAGCAGGTTTGGTATTTTTTCTGAAATGATCGTTACCTTCATATCCCGCATAAATCATCAAAGAAACATTCCATTGTTCATATACATATCTCTTTTAACAAATAATAAATTGATTGTAAAAACTAAGGAAATCTACCTTGATTATTGTTAAGGTACATCAGCCCGTTAGCTTCAAGAAACGACCAAGTCGTATCCTATGGGAATTTGAGTCTGACATCATCATAGTTATATCGTGCAGTCCGTGATTTTTCTAAATTCGCTGTAAGTTCAAGCCAATGGATAAACGGGGCTTGTAGATTTCAGTCTGGTCAGTTTCTATAGAGCTATGAATTAACATTAAAAAAAAGATGGAATCATTCTTGGTAGATGTACATGTAAATATTTCAATTTTGACCAAGCTGATATGTTTTTAAAACAAGAATAATTCATACAGTAGATGTTCCTTACGATAAAATAGTGGAATCTGACGACATGCATTTTTTTTCTAGTTTTTTGATAACTTTGATTGTTAGAAAATGTAGGAACAAATGGGATGAGATCAGGATATCAAATTACAGTTTTGCATTTATATTTTAGCAGAAGTTTAAGTTTATTTTAGATATTTCCGAATCATTTGATCTTTAGAACTTCCATCATATTATAATATTTTCAAGAACAAGACGTCTAAAAATATTTTGATACATATTTTTCAATGCAATACCATAAAATTTGAAAATTCTAAACCGGTGAAAGTATTTTAATTATAATGTACTTTAATCCACATTAATATTGATAGATGTTCCCTACCACCTTAAATCAGTTGCTGATCTACAGTCTAACCTTAGCCCAGTTTTGAATACGTTGCCATCTTGTTTTAATTTGGGAGAATATTGATTGAAAATTAAAAAAGGTCAAAATTATCCCTCGGACAAATATTTCATAATTTACTCACTGAATCTTCATTTTTTGGCAAAGGCTGCCTGAAATTCACAGATTAAATTCCAAAACAGGTACAAAATGAAGATTTTCAAAGGTGTATTAAATGGAACTTCACCTAATGCTTGTATGCCCCATCAGATATGATGATTATCCCTGGGCCCTTACAATGCAAAGACATATACTGTAAACATACTATAGTGGGCATGGACGATATTTGGCAGAAATTGATAATCTTAAATAAATATGAACTGAAACTAACTCAAACTTTTTCACATTGCTTTAAGATTCTCTCTCTTTGAGGTTTTCTCATTACAAAAATTATCTTGAACCTTAATACCTTGCTGTGAATTACACAGAGCATGCCATATTTCTATTAGTTTTCACGATAATCTATTGTTCGCTTTTTTCGTGATCATATTTAACACCATCAATATTTGAATGATCAGAAAATTGATAAAAATATGTTTCTTAAATCGCAAAAAATGACCGACGCAAATTAAAAAGTTTTAAATTTTCCCCCTTTTTTGCAAATTTTGTGACAAAAGAAAAACCGAATATAAAGTAAATATATGAAATGATTAATTTAGTGCTAATTTGATTGGTAGTACGGGCACATTATCCCAAGCACAGAGGTCCGACGAAGTATCCACTCACTGGAAAGATGTTCTTAAGCAATGAGGTAAATATTTAGATACTTATTCAATTAATCAGTATCGTATTTACTACAGTAGTGTAGTTTAATTGTCACAAATGAACCAAACGTGCTTTTTAGGACCGGAAATCAAAGGTTAAAAAAATGATAAATAGATAATTTTTTTAAAAAATTGCACATTCATAAAAATCACATGGGCATTATGTTCCTACCGATAGTTACAATGGGTAAATGTGTCCGACAAAAATCATACGATGTACCTAACAAATTTCCCTGAACACATCCAAGCAAATGTCAAATTTATGAAAAATATTGGCACCGCTGCCAAACGTTCGCCTGATTTGAACTGACTGAATTTTGACATACTTCCGATTAATACGCTCTAAAAATCACACCATAGATTGGGCTGGGGTTCTATCGATGCTGATCTTTGGCTTTTTTACGTATGGCAAGGATTCTTTACTAACAAGCCAAGAAATGTCAAACCTCTCAAATAAATTTGCCGAATGCTTCAAGTTTTATTACTAAGGTTTGTATGACCGGCAATAATGTAATCACATCATAGGTGTCTAAAATGCAACAACCACCGTTCTATTTACAGCGGAGTTAACAAACATGTCCTTTGCCATGAGAAAGGGACCCCCCCCCCCTCCCCGCATTCGACCTTATGTGACAATTCCCATATAGAGGTCAAGGCCGCCGTGGGCAGTCAACGGGTTACACAAGGCCCATGGGGCATGGCTCTAACCCCGGTCAAACTTATTGTTTTAAATTCAATCTTACTAATTGTCCAGATCAAAATTACCCTTCACGAATTAATACATGGTAATTCACGAGAATATCACTTTAGAAAAAACCCACATGAAATCTGCAGAAATGCATGCTGATGAGCTTCATTTGAAAATCTTTCTAGAAATTTTACTGGGAAGAATAGCGGGTTTATTTTACAATAGACCTATGTCTAATATTAAATGTAAGCACCACAAGGCAAAGTGTTTACGGTTCTATAGACCCCAGTCTCTGTTTTGTTTATCATACATGTAGTTAACATCATTTGATTCTACTGTTAGTATGATTAAAAAATAGGTCCTAGGGCTTCATCAGGCCTGAAAAAACATATTCGACCGGAGGAATTTTTATTGATCGGTTTTTATTTCAACAATCATTATTGTATTGATAAATGTCTACCTTTCGGTTGCTCTATTGCATGTGTTACTTTCGAACAATTTTCACAGCTTTGAACTGGATAGTGAAAAACCAATCCAAACATTAGAACATTAAGTGATTTTTAGTTCGTAGGCCCAGACTCGTATATGTCAAGATCCTCTGGAATCACTTGACGCAATTTGTAACGAACTTGGGGCCCCGCTGTCAGAGGAAAATACAGTAGGCTTCTCTGCATTCATACCTTTAATACCTTAGACTATGTAATATACCATACCCCAGAGCATTTGAAATTCATAACGACAAGGTGGCACGGGTGTTGCGCACCCCTTATGCAATTGAGGCAAAATTAAGATAGTACAAAACGGATATGCTAAAATTTCCCATTGTAAAATTTTCTGAAAATTTAATATTTTTTTCTTTGGAATGAAAACTATGAATAACAAAAAGCAAATAACCCATTCAAGCAGCAGGTTTCGAAATCATCAAACTACTAATATGTTGCATATCAATTGTTTTCTCTCTTGAGTAATTAATGCGTATGATTTATATTTAATATTTACATGTAAGATAATGGATTTGAAATAACTTTTACATATTATCAAGCCATTATTCTGTGTATTTCAGAAAATATTTCATAAAATTGATTTCAAGGGAGTGTAGAATTAAATAGTCATTGTTTGAATTTGCAATACGAATAAGATACTTCTTCAGATATTATAAATGTGTGTGCTGCTTTTCAAACATAATGCATGTATGTTACTTAAAATCTGAAATTATTTGAACATTATTTAAAAATGCTTTTTTAAACGACCAATATTGGTGTATGTATCTATTCATGTTAATGCATTAACAATCATTTTTTGTTTGAAATTTCGTGTTTTATACTAAAAATAGCTTGCTATTTAAGTATACATATGTATGTAATTTTTTTTAAGGTTGAAGTTATTTAATTATGGCTGATTATATGTTCAAATATAATTTATAAGAATCCAATTTATGATAAAAGGTATTTGTTCCATATACATGTACATGTTGCAAATAAATTGATGTGCTACTTTTTTGTAGAAATTTCAATCAGACCTACTGATATCTGACCGACTGTAAAAACTCAGTTTTAATTAATTTTGTCATAATAACTTCTGAGATGTAAATTATAATAGTTCAACAACATATTCCACTAATTTCATTAATTTTCATGACAGAGCCGATTTTGACCCTTCGTGGGCCTAGCTCTTTAAACTGGTAACTTAAGGTAGTTTCTTTTGTAATATAATGTAAAATGACGCTTGTAAATTATCCTTTAAGACGAAAATTTGCAGCAATGAACAGTCTCTAAAAAGAAATTGTATAATTCAAATTTGATTAAATTTAACAGTATTATTGTCATGACCCCGTTATCAAAATAAATCAAAATAATAAAAATTTGACCTTTGGTTTGAAAAAAATTGCGATTTAAGTACATTATTTAAGGTAAAAATTGATCGAAAACGTCATCATCTTTAACCTTTTGATATGACCTTGAAATTTGAATGACATAACCTATACTGGTCATGGTTGTGTCCAAATTCGTAGTCTTTACTATAAAAAAAAACATGTTACACATTTTTAAATGATATAAGACAAAATTGCACATAAACCAAATAATTCATTCAGTGGTAGGTTCCGAAGTCATCAGAATACTTGTGTGTTGTATCTCAATTTTTTTCCTTGATACTTGAGATAATGGAAATGGATGATATCAAGCCATAATTTTGTGCATCTGAGAAATATTTCATAATATTAATTTCAAAGGTATTTCGTACTACCTAGATGAAATTTTTGTTTTCTTAACTAGTGAGAATAATTTTTGCGGAAAGCAGTAGAATAATCTCAAGGCAAAAAAGTTGAAATGTAAAAGTAAATTTAAAAATTTTTAATTATAAAATGCTTTTTTTATGTTTCATGATGGTATGAAGGCAGCTAGCATTGCAGAAAAATACATAAGCTGTGTTAGTGGATAATGTAAATTTTTTCTCCACTGCTAGTTAATCGTAGCTCATATGGAACACAAAAACATTTTAGTTTTAAATATGTACATTTATTTCTAAGCCATTAAATAATGTTCACAAAAAGTACAAGTAGTTTAAAGTACGTAAATTATCAACATTGACGAACAAAACTTTACACAGATGGAACATCTATTTCTTCATATACTAAATGAAGGTTACCACAGTTACAACAGCTTATTAAAATGTGGGGTCAGACCGCACATTTTCCTAGGAAAAATACATCACAACTTAGGCACAAGGACTGTTTTACTCTATTTTCAGTACAAGTATTGAATAGGCCGGGAATGTAAATGATTTGTTCTCTGGCTCAAACTCTACTAAAGAATATATGTAGATGGTTACAAATAAATTTTAAAGAATAAAAATCCAAGGGAACTTGTCACAGATGCAAATATATGAAAGAAAAAGGTTATTGAATATAGGCAAAATACAAACTTTTAGCACGTGTTTTTATAGAACACGACAATCACCGTTTCATCTTTATAAATACAAGTGAGATGATGACCAAATTTTCTGTATTTTTATGTTCACGCAAAACTGTTTGATTTCTACTGCCCAGCGTATTAAAATATTATTCTTTGGAGTTACATGAATAAATTTGATTCTGTTGTGATTAAAACCATTGCAATTTATAATAGTTTCCAGATATACATGTATGCCTAGTCTAGATAAACACGTGGAACAAATTTATCCGTACACATTTTCATTTACCTATTGCTTCATCGCCAATTCATTCTTTTTGTTTGAATTTTTGCTGTTAACGACATGTACACATATCTATGAAAACGACATACTCAATAATTTTCTTTGAAAAGTGGGACTTTTTCCATTGATGCTTTAGTTGATTAGATATCCTTGTTCTAAAAAATATTTCAAGATTTTAACGTGGACTTCAGACAGTCAGAAAGTTGACAAATTAAATACACAGGCAAAATATTACAATGACAAACGATTAAAAAATCTTTTTCTCATTTATTTCACATTATAATTATAACAATTACAGCATATCCGCAAATTTCACAATATTCTAAACATTTGTATTTTCGATATATTAACAAGTACATCAATATTGTATCTTATATTGTTTTTCAAATATAAAACTAATATATTATATGTCTCTGTTTTGTTTTAAGATATGATATCAGTGGAGGAAGTTGAACACAACAATGACAACGTTCTTAGATTTCGAAGGTTTTTATTTTTCTAACAGTTTGAATTTAAGTAAAATATGCCTTGTTGAAACAAAAATCAGAAACGACAGTTTTTAAGAAGTTTTCTGACTCTTAACATCAAATTCTTTTGTTTGAAACTGCTTTATGTAAAACATTGCATGTAAAAAAAGTTTAACATAGAATTATGTAACTTTAATTTTAATTATTTCTAGAATTATTTCTAGAAACTGCAACACCTCCTTTCATGAAAATTACTTTGGTAGAAATGAAATAAGTACGTCTTCCTTAATGAATATTCTTTTATGCTTCGAATATTTTTTATCAGTTTTAAAAGAAATAAAAAACAAAAATTAAAAAAACAAACAAACATGAAAGCTAAAAACATCCCTGACAAATCAACGACCAATATTTTTAATGATGTTACACAAGGCCATATTGTATTATCACCATCAACAAGTTCAAGTTCGTTAATTCACTAAGAAGCCGAGCTGAGTTATCACTTTTAAAATTTTACAATGTTTGTTTTGTCCTGATTTGGTAATATTTTATTCTATATCAAAACAACTTTATATCTGATATCAAGAACAACTTTCAAGAATCACTCACAATACATTACGTTTGAATATGTAATTATTGTCGATAAATTTCAATATTTGACTTTCGATCAACACCGTAATGATACTCGACTATGACATTGACATCTACGTGAAAAAAAAACCACACATACACACAGAAGTGCACAAATCGGCCTCAATCCTTACAAAAATAATGTTAACAAATGATTTCAAAATGTTTGTAATTTTCTGTTATCCGTTGCTATGTTGATTTTCATTTGCTCTTCCGGTTAAAGTGATACTTGTGCTTCTCCGTTGCCTCATTTTCTGAAATAAAACCAGACACGGCCTACATCGCTCACTTTCACATCAGTGGCTAACTCAGACTTAACTCTAACAAAGAAGCTTATCAAAATTAGATATAACCATTAAATGCGGAACTGCATGAAAATACTTTTTATAAATATTTTTTCATAAAGAACACGAAAATATATTTAGTAATTATGATAACTTATGGGAGATTTACGGCATGACTTTGATGTATAAAAACGGATTCTTGTTCCCGCAGTTTTTTAGATGTGAATCAACTCGTTGAATATCTTTTTTAATATCTTATTTAAAATTAAGGTGGTATGGGACATCTGTCGATATTAATGAAGATTAAAGTACATTATAATTGAAATACTTTTATCGGTGTAGAATTTTCAAATTTTACAATATTTAACCAAAAAATAGCTTTTACAAATATTTGGAGAGGTAAAAATTGTAAAACCCCGAGCGGGATTCGAACTCATGACTTACAGATTTGTGGTAACCCTTCTAACCCATTGCTCTACACTGTTAGGTGACAATATCGGGAAAGAAACAACTTATATAATTATACTTCATTTTATTGTTTATTTCGATAAACAATACGTCACAACATGGAAGTGTCCCATACCACCTTAATATCATTTTCCGATTGTCTTTCTTGGTTCATAAGATCAAAATCTAGTAATAAAGCAACTCGGTGAAGGAAAATGTTAAAACTGAGTTCTTTTCATAATGTTTTAAAATAGTAGCTTGATTCAAAATGGTAAATCTGATCTAACTACAGAGGTATTCATAATGAACTATCGTTTTAACGATTTGTGAAAAATAAACCATACATTTTAAGTGGTTTTCCATGTCCGACGAATTACAAAATATTTAAGAAAACCTCTATGTTCTTAAATGGACGGTATTTATTATGTTGTTGGTTTTCCCTTTGTAATGTAACTAAATGTACATTTGTGTGTGATTTTTAAATAAAATGCCAATAAACGATTTGATTTCCCATATTACGCACTCAAAGTCATTCGAAAAAAAAATCAATCTCATACGTGTGGTGTTTCATACCAGTGATAAGCCTATGCTTTATCAACAGTGATGCTTATATATATATATATATATATATATATATATATATATATATATATATATATATATATATATATATATATATATATATATATATATATATTTAACGAGGCCGGGTCTAATTTGTTCTGCCCTAGATTTTTGAATGAAATTTTTTTACATGAACTTCTACTGATATAATTATTATTTGAAGATAAAAAATTAAGGAGGCTGGAGGGTCAAAATATAATATAATATAAAACCATCAGATTTATTTGAAAATTTTATAGGCGATTTCTGAAGCTATTACTTGATAAAGAAAAATTTCATATATTTTAATATAAAATTTTATCATTTCCCATTATCTTTGTATGGAGCTCTTCTTTTAAAGGAGATCAATATTGTTTAAAATGGCAGCCACCCCACAGCCCCCTTAAGACATTTACCACCGTTTGTTAAAGGGGTCATCTCAAAGTTTGTTAATTCTCAACATAGGACCCTATGGGATTTTGCTTGAAAGGTATCATTTTTGCACAGTTTTTTTTACATTTTTTTTTTAATTTCTGCCCTAGGGATTTCTTTTTCTGTTCTACATATTAAATTTATTGCTAAAAGGTGTTAAATGGTCAAACAAAAAAACCTTTTTACCTCCTGGTTTGTTCCAGGGGTCTAATCAAAGTTGTTTTTTATGCCCAATTTCCCAGATTTGTCAGATAATTGCTATTTTTTATTTGACAGGGGCGAAAATGGTGATCTTTAGTATTATTAAAACATCCAGACATATTTAAGTAATAAATATATAACATCACATATTAAGGGTCAATAATATAAAATACATGGTTATTGTCTCGAATTATATGAATTCATCTATATTTAGGCGGGTTAAGAAAACGTGACAGAGGGCTAGGCTTGCTTAACCCTCTTCACGTTTTCGACCCGAGCCCAAATACAGCTTATACTTCGAGACATTTATGTTTATTCAACAATATCAATTTTACGCATCAAACGAGCTATTTTGAACAAATTTAGCTGAATATCTGCAGTTGAAACTATCACGCCATGGGTCAACCAAGCAAAAGGATGACGTCACAATACAAATAAATCGCTGCACGAAAGCGTGTGCACTCAATCTATACTCGGTCTCGCTAACATATATATCTATTCATTTTTTTTTCTCATAAAGAACCTGATTTTTGTTTGATTATCGATTAACTAGAGCCAAAATTGTTCAAGTGTAGAAAAGGAAAATATATACCGTTGGAAGACGGCGGATCAGAAAATCTCAATTGAACTTTCATTTATGATAATCAATCACTATATTGTCGAAATAATCAAGTTAGGGGCAATCTCAAGCTTGTATACCTGTCTGTAGATCATGCTGAACGTATATATGAAGGGATTTAGTGCTGAGTTGATTGGTAGTACGAGAACAATAACCCAGGCGTACACGTCCGACGAAATATTCACTCCTCCACTGGCTAGAAGACCTAAAATTATGAGGTAAATAATTTGATATGTCTTCATTTTCATCAGCATCGATCGTATTAAGTAAAATTCTGAAGGGGTAATTGTCAAAAATGTATTAAACTGCAACATAATGAAACGGAAATCAAAGGAAAGAAGTCATAACAAAGAATAACACATTCAAAATAATTATACAGACGTAATGTTCTTACCGATAATTATAATGGGAATCCAACAAAATGTGTCCGACAAAACAACATACGACAGAGATTTAAAAACAGCAATTTCCCGTTTCGAATTGTCATTATTTATTTTCTTTCCCATTTGTTTGACCTGTATATAAATCAGCAGTTGTCCAATCACAATTGCCATAAAAATAAACAGGTTGAATCCAATGAACAAAAAGGTTGAATATTCCCAACCAGTTCTCCTTTCTGGTGTTAAAGGCAAGGATATGCATACTGTAGATCTGCTGTAGAAGTCAGGGTACACTAATACGGGTATTACTGAAAACAAAATAGCAATCAACCAAGCCACCATTGTGACAAAGAGAATCAGTCGTCTATTTTTCGCAAATCCGGCAGAAAATGGATGTTTCAAAACAATGTATCTTTCAATGGTAATAAGAAATATGAAAATCATTGACGCTTCACTTGATGTTGTAGCCAGCAATCCTGCTATGGTACAAGCCATGCTGTATCTCCACTCACCATCGTTAAATCCATAGATGTTTCGATATTCCAGATCGGCAATGGCTATGATGAACAGATACACACCCATTAAAAAATCTGAAACGCTTAGATGCAAGACAAAGACACCTTGTGATGCGTTACCTTTATTTCCTCCCTGAATGCGATAGTATATAACATATGCATTTCCAATTACAGAGAATAGAGCCATGTACCAAATCATCTGCGCAAGAAATCCAACATTTATCAATTGTTCACAAGACGAAATACTATCCTTTGGCGATATGCACTTCGATGAATGAACGGTTAGGGGTTTGGCACAACAAATGATATAGGAATCTGTTTGCAACCATTCAAGATTACAGAGGCCTTGGAACATGGCCCTGGAAACGGTTAATTTGTTGCTGTGTATGTATAGATACTTAACTGAATCTGAACTTTTGAAGGCATCATACTCTAATACTTGCAAACCGTTTCCCGACAAGTCAAGAATCTCAAGTTTATTTAAAGCAATAAACCTAGCTGGGGCTAGAGATTTTAATTTGTTACCGGTTAGATTTAATTTTGTAAGTGAAAGTAGATTTTCAAATGCCATTTTATTTATGGTATGTATCTGATTAAAGGCAAGATTTAGTGTGCGCAAAGACTCGAGTCTTGAAAATGAAAATTCATCTAACATTGCTATACGGTTGTTTTGTAAATTAAGATATCTTAGCCTATTTAAGCCTTTGAACATAACGTTAGTAATATTCTGAATCAAATTATAACTAAGATCTAATTCAATCAACAATTTCATTAACTCTGAAAAATAGAAATCAGTATTTGTAATATTGTTGTTGCGCAAAAATATTTTAGAGACAGAACTCAACCAATGAAGTGAATTAGGTTGAACAGTAATCAATTTGTTGTTCTGTAAATCTAACAACTCAAGATCTGAATTTTGACGGTTGTAGCTTTCCATGCCTTTTATTTTCTCTATGCTATTATTCATTACAATCAAATGTCTTAAATTTGGAATTGATGTAAGAAAATCCAAATGAAGACGCAAAATTTGATTATTTGAGATATTTAAGTATAACAACTTTGACAATCGATCAAATGTTTTTAATTCTACATTTTGAATATTGTTGTATGAGAGGTCCAAAGTTTGAAGACTAAGTGAATTAAATCGTATTCCAAGACCAGTTAGATTGGAATCGGATATGAAACATCTTGAAAGATTTAGGTGAACGAGCAATTCAAAGTTTTCAAGGCTTTCTAAATTAAAAGCATTAGAGCTTAAATCAAGAACCCTGACTTCCTTTGTTACATTTTCCGGGGAACTGCATTTAAAAATGAATCCATTGCACTGACAGTGAGCAGGACAACGTTTTGGACAACCACTGTTGTAATCTACACACGATGTGCTGTTTTTGTATTTACATGATGATTCATCTTCCTTGTTTGGACAGTTAGGTAATCCATTACAAAAGTCACCAACAGGAATGCAACTGCCATCTTCACATTGAAACTGTGTAAAGCTACACGGTTTTTTATCTGTTAATTGAAAAAAAGATATTTTTACTGATAAATATGACACATTGAGTTTACAATTTCCCTTACCAATATTGATTGTATGTTATATAAATTTCGGCTAACATTGACTTTTTTTTTTCAAAGATGTCATTATTAAAACCAAAATGTGAGTTACCTGCACAAATACCCTCTTTATAACTTATTTTTCTTATCTGAATTATGCCTGATCGGTTTTCCTTGAGCGCTCCAACTAAGATAACCTGCAACAAATGTTTTTGGAAATAATTAATATAATAACAATCAAAATCAATTATAAAATGTACTAGCTTCTCTCTAAATTAAGCAAAACAAATTAGAAATGGTACCATGTACGGAGCATTCGTCGGCGTCTGAATGCTTTTTGTAGCAAATAGTTTGGAATCGATATCCAGTCGTTCGAAGACCATTTCGTCGCGTGTATATATTGTGCCTTTAGTTATATAGAGTTGTAAGTGGACACCATGCCCTAAGTAAGATATTGTTAAACAACCAAAGTCTGATGATGCAGGCTGTGGTGTACCGTATAACACAGCTTTCTTGGTTTGAAACGTATCCAATCTGGCCGAGATAACTATATCGTCTGCAATTAAAACCAAGGAAAATATTATATTGACAGATTCTATTATTTGAGGAACAAATATTGATGAAATAAATGATATATTTGTGTACTTACATTACGTATTTAAAATCGATACTTAATAAATGATTTAAATTTATTGAGAAATTATTGCAGATGAGAAAAAAAGATTTAAAGGCAGGTTGCATTGGTAAAGGGGGCATGTTTGGAGACCAAGATTTGTTTGAAAACCGAGATTATTGTTTTAATGCAAAATGAATGTTAAGGAAACCCCTTCCCGCTTTTTTGACATTGTTAAAAATCAAAGAGATATTTTCAACTGATGCTTATCTCTCTAAGTTGAATACTCTGAATTCTTCACTATGCACGTTTTGCAAGAATTTTACAGAAACATTTGAACACCTTTGTATGGTTTTGTGCATGCAAAAGAGCTTTGGTTAAAGATATAAGAATAGATGCTAAATGAAATTAATATTTGTGTTTGATCTGATAGAATATCTGTTCTGTTTTGAAAATGTGTAATAGAAACTTTTACAGACTTCGGAATTTAGTTATTCTTGCTCGCATCAAAATTTCAAATGACTTCACGTTATTACAAAAGTGGATTAGTTGGACATCTTACACATTGTTTTCCATCTCATAAAAAATTAGCTACTGTCGCTTGCGGAAACGCCCCAAATTCCATGGGAAATTCGAGAATTATTTTGCCTCAGTCCTGTTTTAACACCTGCATAGCATGTTTATTTGTTGCAATTTTTATTGAAAATATTCACAGGGGTATAATGAATAAAGAACCCCTCATAACTTGCGATGGTATATGATTTATATCCAACAAGTTGTGTGTTTCTATTTCCGGCTAGGGAATAGAAAACACACAACGAGTTGTATGGTTTTTTTTGTTTTTTTTTGTTAAACCCCAATTTTTTCTGTAAACATTATGGTTGTGAGCTGCACAATACTTTCACTACAAGAGGTCAACAACTTTACGCCTGGAAAAAAGTTCCTTGAAGATTAACAAACCATTTGATTTCTAACATATTTTTTGAGATTTTATGAAAGAAATGAATCAGCAAGTCAACACTTTTCAACTGAGTTATTTTCTTTCTTTTTCATTCTACGTCAACCATCCGTCTTAAGCTACTTAATGTTTAACTATAACGTCAAGTGGCCTAAGAACCCACAGTGATATATCAAAAAAATATTACATGAATGATAACCACCGCATATTGAGCTAAACATGTGATAAAGAAAAATATTTGCAATTGAAAAACTGTAAATTTAATCATTATAAAAGACACACTTGCAAGATATCTGTAATCAATTGTAAATGTCTATAGTTAAAAGACGATCCTCATATACACATTACATAAAATATATTGTACGCATAGCTTAAACATAGAATCACATACCCAATCCCCCCTCACGTTTACTCATTCAACCCTTACCATCCTCTTCATAAACCTCAGACTCATTGCAAGTAAATATAATTTTAAACATGTTTTTTGTTTACATTGTGCGAATATATATACATGTATATTTATGTGTACAATCTTAGGTAGGCATATTTTGTGTATGAAAAATACAAACTGTCAACAATCTCAAAAATCCATAAGACGAAATACAAATTCAAGACAGAGCAACACGGACCTCTAAAAAGATAGAGGTATGATCAGGTGCCTAGGAGGAGTGAGCATCCTTTATTGACGGATTACACCCGCCATGTGCTCTTTGTCGTAATCGGGAAAAAAAAGTCCGTAGACAATTGGGTGATTAATTATGGTCTAACAATTAGTATGAAAATAGTCAGTCAGCATGCGACCCAGTGGAAGATTGTATTTGCTGACTAGGTCGTTGTAGCGACCATAGAACGTACGAAGAGATGACTTCAAACGAGACTGTTGATAGTCCTGTTTTAACTTGTTTGTCAGTAGTTTGCCTCGCCTTAGAAACTGTTCATACGAAGAACATGCCTTTGTTATATAATTTTCTTTATTATATTGTGCTTATACAAAATCAGCGGAAAATGCAAATAATGTTCCGGTTACCTACGATTATATGTAATTTGACATTGATAAAAATAAAAATGATTTAAACATATCATTTAGAATAGTAAATCTAGTTTTTATTCTTCTTTTTTCAAGATATTCCGTTTGGTCTGTTTCCACTCCCTTACGTAAAACAAATCATTGTTGCTTGCCTGTATAACATAATGTCAAGTATAGATTGTATTTATTTACCACCATTTTCTGATTGTTGTCGATTCCATCTCACCCCATGTTTAGGAAACTTCCAATTGCACATACTATTTTCAAAATCGCAATTTAAACTCTCTATTTCTGTAATTAAAAAAGGTTAGTTCAAGTGCAGTTTTACTTTTCAATGATAATAAAAGTTATCATATAAAAATAAGTGTATATCAACACAAAGGGTTTAGAAATATCTAATGCTTGTATAATATATGTGGGTATGTTTTACAAATTCGGACAGACTATTGCTTTTTTTTAAATTAAAAATGAATTCTTACTACATTTTGGAACGCTACATTCTTCCCATTCTTCTTTTTTCGTTTTAGAATTGGGGAAACAACCCGGTTTTCCTTTGCTCTGGCGGTCAAATTTACATCTACCTTCAATGCACTGGTGAAGGGATTTAGTTTTTTCTCTAAATCCGACATAATTGTTTTCAATATAACACTCCTGAGCTAAAAAAATATATATTGATATCAAGGTCTTAACCAATTATACTTTTATAATTTGATGTGAAAGCACTACAAATCGAGTTTGCACTATGCAGTTCAATAAATTAAAATGACGTATTTTTGAAGAGCAAGCGTGGTTTTTATACTTAATATTCTAATGTTTATCACACAACTGCTGAAATTTATATAAATATGGGTAATAAGGAATCATTCCTTGAATATTATGAGGTGATAATTTCGGTCGGGACGTGATCTAATCTATCATTAAACTCTTCAGGCTTTATTGGGTTTGATCACGCCCCGACCGAAATTATCACCTCATAATACTCAAAAAATGATTCCTTATTCTTAATTTAGTCGATAGAATCAACTTACCACAGTTTTTCTCGTCACTGTTATCGAGACAATCCATACTCATATCACAAAACTTTTCATTCTCAATGCAAGACCCATCATCCAAGCAAGCAAAGCAATCTGTAAATATGAAAAAAAGTATCGTTTTAGAACGTTATCTGAAAATTTGTAAATTTGTCTCTAAATTATAAGAAAGTACCTTCGCAAGGTGTATTTCGTATATGTATATCCTTTAATGAAAAATAAACTGAAGATGTAATAGGAATCGGTGTCATGGTTATCTGAAATAAATAAATTAAATAAATAACAGAAATATTAAACATTTAAATGGGTTTCAAAAAACGGTCAATGATTTGATGTACATTTCCAAAACCTTGGTGAAAGAGGTTTTTTTTAATCTTTTTGGCGTGTTACTGTTTAATATTTATTCATTTAAATAATTATTTAAATTTTAGACTCAAATAATCTCTAATTATTGTTTTAAGAACATCATGAGATGGAAAACATGCTGAAGAATATATATTCCATTTAGACGAAATTATTTGTAATTATCAAACCTGGTGCAGATCTGTTGAATAGTCAATGTTAATTTTTATCAGCTTCCACTCATCGGTGCCATAAAGACTAGTCAAGTTTTGTTTATCGGTACTTATATTCAGACGTATTCCTTGGCTACGGTAATTCATTTGTAAACAACTTCCAGTTTTTTGGAATCGTAGCTTGGGTAATCTCAATGAAGGTAGTACTGACTGTAAAGATGGCAAATTCTCGGCGAGTGTTAACGCTAGTGTTTTCTCTACAAGAAAAACACACTATCTCTCACAATAACAGTAATGATTATAGGAATAATAATAATAATAATTCATATAATGATAATTTTGATAATAATAATAACTTATATAGTACGTATACATACATTTAGATAAATTTCAACTTTAAAATAATGGCACACATGATAGATCAGTTTGTTTCCATACTTATGCCCTCTGCTTCCTTAATGATCCATGTCATTGTTTTGCTATTTAATTGTTCCATTGTACAGTTTTCTTTGGAAAATTCACAAGAATAAGAGTCTACAAAAACATAGTAATATTTATATTCATATTTTTTAAAAGGTGTATTTATATCCATTAATTTATTTTTTTTAATGAAAAATTAATACAAAATGTATACGTCTTAAGTAATTGAATACATAATCCAGAAACTGATATAATTGACTAGTACCGATTATTTGTGTATTTAAATGGTTAACTGTTGTATATATTTAAATCTTAGTGTGTTATGTTTAATATTTTGACAACAAAGAAGGATTTACTTTATTTATATATAATTACATTTGATTTTTGAAGCAGCAGTTGAAAGGAGCAGGTGCATTTGATTAGAGATATTCGGTTGATATACTGGTACATACCATTAAAACAAAACGGCACTTCACAACGTTGCCATCGTACATGAGGATCCATTGTGTAGCACCAAGGGCCTGGTTCGTAATCCGGGTTTCTACAGTAGTTTTCCTGCGCGGAGAGAGAGGATGCGGGGAAACTAATTTTTGGGTAGGGCTTGTGGGGAGTAGTGCTGTCCCAACGTTGGCATTGAATCCCGTCTCTTGTCGTTTGCCGGTTTCCTCTATATTCCAATCCTCTCTCTGTGATCTTACAGTCGTCTATATCAATATTAATAATGTATCTAAATTCGTGGTTTTTTGATGTTATAAAAGATAACTTTTTCATTCTACATTGTATATTTATAATAATGTATCTATCTTTTAATAATTCCATATTTTTTAGTATATATTATTGAAAAAAAAAATTCTAAATTATAAGAAAAAACAAATGTTAATTTGCTAGCGTAACATCTCACGTCAATATTTTTATTGTATATTTCATATATTTGATATTTTTTATCAGATTTCTTGGATACAAAAGGCATACATAGAAAACACGAGAAATAGACGGACAAGAAAAGTGCTGGTGCTTAATAAAATGGAAAGTCACTTACTTTCCGGGCAGTTCGGAATGTTGCAGTACTGAAATTCGACGGTGCTATTCACAGGATAACACCAGGGCATTTCTTTGCCATCAGGATTCCTGCAAAAGTTTTCGTGTTCAGAAGCAGAGAGTCCCATGAATCCTATTGAGAAACCATGTCGATGTGGTTCCATTGAATCCCAGCGTTGGCATTCTATGTTGTCGACAGTTTTTTTCTCGGTTCCAAAATAATCTAAGCCCTTTGAACTACTAAGACATTCGGCATTACCTATATGACAAATGTGTAAAAACATTAAATCAGCAAGCTGATTTCAAAATGGGTTTTTTTTTTATATATTGAATTCTTATAAATTTAGATTCACGAAAAATTAATGTGATAATTCAGATTGGCTTACTCCTTTTACAAAAGGGAATGTTACAATAATTCCAGGATCCACCAACCAATTCCGTAAAGCACCAGGGTGCTATTTTATTGTCTGGATTCCTACAATAATTTTCATGAGCACTTTTGCTTCCTGTCAGAAAATGTTCATTAAAATAATCTGTATCTGATTCGTCTACGCTGTCCCATCTCACACACTGGTGTCCATCGACTGTTTGAGATGTTTTCCCAAAGTATACCTCTCCCTTTAAGGTATCTCTACATTCTGAAAGCAGCATTAAGTCATTTCTTATCACACAAGTGTACAGTAAAACAACTTCATCGAATAAACCGATAAGTATTAGTTAATTTTAAAACTTAAAACAAGTTAAGCACCGACTTGAAATTATGTTCAGTATATTACTTCAGAAGAGTACAATCTTGTATAATATTTCCGCATATCCTAAGTTGTCCGAAATATGCTTATTTATCCAATGACACTATTTATAGTGTCTATGTTTTTCTAAAATATTCTCGGTCGAACTTCAAAATTAGTATGCGTTTAACGCATCCTCTCTGGATTTTTCTGAACACTGGGAAGATACGTTTAAATTTTCTCTAAAATATACTCTTACAAATATTTAAATTAGTTCAAGAATACCTTTCCTAGGCTAATTTTCTTCTTTTTAAAATTATTATGAGCTTAGTTTATTGTGAATTACCAACAAATTATTTTGATTGTATGGATTTGAATTGAAGAATTTCATTACTGGTTTTGTTCGATGACCGAGGAAATTATTTTAAACGGATTTACATTTTTTGTGCAAAATATTCCACTGCTAGACCATGGAAATAAGTTTATTCAATGTAATTAGAGCACGACATTTTAAAAACTAACATAATATTATTTTCTTATTTGTGTATTGTATAACTCGATGCCAAGAGCCTAAGAAACAAACAAGAAAGGCCACTGCCCGGGACAAGCGCCAACCAGTACTAACAAATAGGCCCAGTCGACGCAAAACCAACCTACAACAGGAGCCTTATCCCCCATAAGCAGAACAAGAGAATATTAATGAGTCCTACAACTCCTGGTCCAAGCTGATTTTGGGTAATGCCATTATTTATCCCCTGTTGTGCAATTGTCGCATCACTTAAATGACTGTACCGTGCCAAAGTCTATTTCCATTAATACTACTAGTTTGACAGCCACCAGATCAACAGTTACAGGCATAACCTTCACCATATCAGCGGACTATTACCCTACACCTGCACCAGTGAATTCCATTACAATATTCATTAGTTATTATGTTAAGCAAGCAATTAAACAAAAATCATTACGGGAGAGTTTGTCAATCTAGACTTATTCCTGGTGAGGGACCCCGTTACTTCACACACAACATCTACGTTCTTGATTTAAAGGGTAACATCATAGCACAGCCAAAACAGTCCAACAAGATTATATCAATCGAAAGGTGGACATATCCATTCCATATTTATTTCAGTACATATGTTGCAGTTCATCTAGTTAGGACACAACAGCTCATCAAATACATACATGATATCCACTTAGATGTTCAATTCAACTCATGACGAACAACTTCGGTTGTAATGGCACACAACCCTTCTCATTACCAGTCCCAGTGTGTGTATGCACATCAGTGCCTTAAATACAACGGTTCCCATCCATAGTTGTTATGTGTCAACACTAACACACACTGAGCCAATCAAACCACTCCTATGGAGCACCCACCACAATCTACAAGTCAGGTCGCAGACACCAGACAAAGCTGCCAACATAAGGCAAGCACATACATCAGGCAACAAGACATTTGAGACGTATTGACACTTCCAAAACTTTGGATCTCCACCAGAGACACCCATTACAAGATCCATAGATCACTTGCCCCTTTTCGGTTCCAAATACTCAACAGCTCAGTCATATTTTGCACCTATCAGTTTTTTACAATATTTATCTTGCAATTTATTTTATCATAGATGAGCTCCTTAATGGCATGCATAAAACATTACGTCATGAACATACATTGTCAATTTCATTATAGCTCTTTTACGCAATTTATTTGATATTGCAAACAGTATGCAGCACAAAATTGAAACATTGTGAACAGCAGCCGTCATTTTTGCATATGTTATGCCCTGCTGCGCATAGGTCAACTCACACTGTCTAGAGGCAAGTTTCACGACACTTCACTTCAGCAGACTATAATTCAACTAGCACACATTTTGAAACTAACCAATCGGGTATTGAAACATGATAAATGCATACCCAGGCTTCAAAGGGTATTGCATGTACTTTTGCCGCACTGCACATCTAAATCTGCTCTGTTGTTCATCCAATTTAATGCCATCTATTGACTATAATGTTATTACCATCTTGAAGCTCGTCTTTATATTTTGAGGGTATATAGCTTTAATTATATTCTCACTCATTTAGAATAGGGGAAGGAACACCTTTCATAGCGACACTATTCAAGGGTCAGGATATTGGCATTCTACAGCATTTCGTATATACATCCATTACCGTAGCTACAGTAATAATGTCTTAAGATTTTATGCTTCTAACAATATACACTATACTGTGTACAATTTTGAACAACATTCGGGTGCCATTGAACATAAATTGGGTTGTGTTGGTTTTATAGCTTAACCCCATCACAGTGCTACTATGCTTTGCGGTGACCATTATATAAATAGTGCCTGTTTGGGAGGGTAACTGTTGAAATTGACACCCGAGAAAACCATTGTCAACCGACGCGAAGTTTATTTTATTATACTGAATGTCTTAATTTTAAAGAAAATTTTACTGCTTTTATATAGAAATGAAATGAAATCTACGGCGAACCGTACGCGCATAGTTTACGCGCATGTAACAATTCGTTGTGTTACCCGTTGCCAAGTGTGTTGCTAACGCTGAGGGTAATAGAACGAATTACCAACTGCGTCTAAACCAATCAAATTTCAGTATTTAACATGAAAGTATAATAATGGAGTTTGTTTAGTGATCGGTTATCGTAATTGTTGTCAATGCATTTACTTCAACTAACCTTATATATAATCGCACATGAAAAAGGTTATATACAAAAAACTTATCTTAAGTCACGTTGGCTGTTGTATAAAATAAAGAACTGTCCAGGAATCAAGTATTATTGACAAATATTGCAAATTGACAGTCTTTCATCCCTTCGCATGTTCAATTTTAATTTGTTGAATTTACAAGAAAGATATTAGTCTAGGCTTACAAATATGCATTCGTGCTTGCGGGCGGACGGGCGGACGTGAGTGTGGGTGGACGTGCGTGCTTGTGTGTAGGGGGTCTATAGCACTGATTAAAATTGAAATAGACAGAAATCATACTGAGTAGGGATGGTCTTAAGATTTTTCATTGAGTATAAATTTCTTTCTTTTAAGTAGATACAAATCAAAATACTTATTCACAACCACAGGTATTTTTCTATCTAGTTATTCAACAGTTTTTTGCGACTAAAAATGAATGAATAGAGAAATACCACAACTTGGAATATCGCAGAGCTCCCATCGGACTTTTTCGTCTGTTGTAAAACACCAAGGGCTCAGAGTCTCTCCAGCCTTCGGATTTCTACAGTAGTTTTCATGCACACTGTTGCCTCCATACAAATCAGTGTAGGTGTGGGTCCAAGGGTATTGACTGTCCCAGCGCTGACACGTTCTACCAGAAGCTGTTGTTGAAATATTGCCTCTATAGTCTATTCCCTCACTGGTCAGTTTACATTTGGAAAGGTCAATATCTACAAATAAAATGTACTAGTATATGACTTTGATTAATGATAAAATATACTAGATGAGAGACAGTATATTAATTTTTTCTCATTGTTTTTCATCATTTTTCTCGTTATTTCTCACTTTGCATAGTTGGACTTTTTTTTCTTGAAATTCTCAATAAAATGCTGATTCTTTTCACGTAAATATTGCGAACAATTAGATGCTGTTATAAGACAGTATTACGAAGGATTTTATTTAGATTTGATCTAGTCCGATCGCATTTGATCACCTCTTAATATTCACATAAAGTTTCTTATTAATTATATTTATATAATTCATAGTAATAGTTCAAATAGATATTAAATAACTATCATTTTTACGTTATTTTTATTTTTGGATGATTATGCAAACCCCGCTCACGCCCCGGCAGTAAGTTATTTGTGTTATTGATATACTATACCTTACAATGATTCGTAATGTTATCACAGACAAAGACACTGGAAAGTGTAAATATTGTCATTTGACAAACACATACCTTTTGATTTATATTTGAAATAAAACCATTGTGACTATTTAACGAACTTCAAAAATCATCCAATCCTTTTACATTGCTTAATGAGTAAATATGTCACTACCCTCTTGATTTTGAATACTAGTATTGATGTGACTGATCAATTTCAGTTAGGCACTGCCACTCGATATCTGTCTCTGGACAGCAAGTATTGTTAAAGAAGTAAAGATTATCAAGTGTAAGCAAGATACAGAGTTCCCAATTCTTTGTAATGTAAATTAGTCACGTGCCTTATTTTTGTGTTAATAATGGATTGGTCAAATGCGTATATTGGTAAAAGCTTTCTTTTATACCGATTGTTGATTTGCTAATTCGATATGAATTGATACAAATAAACAGGTGTTAGGGTTTGTCAACTTTAAATTTGCTTTTAATGTTATTTTCTATTCAGCTTTGAGTATGCTAAATAAAGCAGGGTCCAAGCTTTGTTAAGCATAACAAAAAATTGTGTGATACATGTATCTCGCTCATCTCGGCTGATATTCTCATTTTAGTTTACCATTGACTGTACTTTTCTAGCTTTAATCGCGACAACGTCTCTTTTTAATTGAATTTTTACTTCATCTTTGATTATGTCACTTAAACGTTCTTAGCGTGTAATTAACACTTGCATAATACATGTACATCTGTTTATGAATAAAAGATAAGCACAGACTAATAAAGTAGATTATTTCGCTGAAAATAAACAAATGTGATGCTTGATTGCCTAGTTAAACTCAATGACTGTTGAAAATTGAATTTTTCTACAAGTATAGCTTTTTTTAAGCGTACCGTCTCTAGAATAACCTCATAACAACCAGGAGTTTCCAAAATTCAATTCTATCTCATGGATAGAAAATTATAAATCTCTCGTTTTTTGCTTTCTTGTGTCACAAGTATTAATGATGTCTTTCATGACAGTACACATGGTTTTTTTCATGAGTGAATTTAGTTCATCTAAGATTTTTCAAGATAATTTTGATGGTACACTGTCATTATCTTTTTCTGTTGTTGGATCCGGAGAAAATAATCTTCAAAAAGCTTATAGATTTAGAACCTTTGCGCCATTTGTCGTTCGCTTTGGCCTTTGAGTGACAAATTCTGATATTTCATATAAATACATTTTCTTGAATTGGGTTCGTTAATAACCACCTAGTTGAATATCATTAGGTTAAGACAACGTATTAACTCAACACGCCAGAAAAAAAACAGTACAAGTTTCACAAAGCATAAAAATGTACAAAGTCAGACTAGTTTAGAATAAGATTGAAGCAACGATTCACCCTTTAAGGTATCCGATCAATGAATCTGGATGCATACAGATATGTATGGGCTTAATACTCAGGATACTTGGACATAATTTTCATGCTTAAGTATCAATATGTAAGAGCGGAATGACCTTTGCCTTCTCCTGAAGAGTCCCCCCCCCCCCCCCCATTCTATTTAATCTATAAAAATTAGTTCTAAAAAAATCTATATGGTATAAAATTGATTTTCAATAGTTTTTGTTTTCCTAATGATAAAATACACCTTTCCACCATAGCATTTATTGATACCTTTAGTAATTACTTTTTTTTTAATGTGCTTGTCCCCATAGACCTTAATGCAAGCTTCATTAGTTAATTACTGCGTAGTTGGTAATATTTTCTGAAATTTTTCACGGTGGATCTTATTCTACTCTAAAATGCTTTAAGTCAATAACAGGGTATTTAATACATGATGGATATTCAAAGTAGGAAAAATTAGGTCCCAATATGGATGGGATATCATAAATACTACCAATTTACTTGAAGCTTGCTTGTATACGAAAGCTTTAAACTAAATGTGAAAGAATACATCGTTCTTTGCCAAATTAATTAAAAGAAGAGTATCTCTTAGAAATATAAAAAAAAGATGCTCGTGTATTTGATCACAAAGAAACATTCTATATAGTAATTTTGACTTACCTGAAGTACCTGCTTCGTAAATCAGGTACATCAGTAGAACAGAGCTAAGCATGGTACACAAACTGATCTAGAAGATGCAGCGTCTATAATGTAACTGCATCTATTTCATTGCTCATCAATAATTATCAGCAGTCTATCTCCGTTAGGGCACTTACCATTCACACAGTCCATATAAGGCCTCATATTCAAATCCAGCCAACCATCACTATGTTAACAATGATGAACAAATTCTCACTGACTAGAATATTTTTATTCGTCGTTTACCTTTCCTTAAACATTATAGTTTATATTAAGTTTCTCTAAACTAACAGAATAAAGAAAACGATATATTATTATCAAAATAAAAGTTGTCCGTGTACTGAATTAACTTTTTCTATCCTTTATCTAAATATTCGCAAACCAAAATTATACATACCGGACTATACACGTGCGCGTTTGGAAGTTAAATTAATTGTCAAGTTGTGAATTTTGTATTTACTGCCTACCGGTAAATTCAACATTCATAACATGACAATCTTCAATTATAGTTTATCAATTTACTACGTTTAAAATGGCTTTTATATTTTTTTTATTTAATGAATATTTGTAAAAAGTTTTGTATGGTTTGTAATTTTTTTCGCATAGCTCCTCTCAAGTAGCAAAGTAGTATTTACAAAACAAGAGATACAAACGTTAGATGATTCTTCAACAAGTTGAAGTTTTGACCAATTTGTTTTCATCTAGAATTGTGTGTGTCATAAACGTGTTTCGATGATAAAACGCGTATACTAGTATATATTTATTTACATTTGGTGTGGTTTTTAGCTCACCAAGACGAAGTCAGGGGGACCTTATGCTATACCCTCGGCGTCGGCGTCCGGACCTGGTTAAAGTTTTTGTTGCAGGTCCTGTATCTAAGCTATTACTTGTCCTATCTTCACCAAACTTACATGGATGATGCATCTGGACCTACTTATGGACTTGAAAGACTTGGATGCTGAATCTGAGTCCTAAATTTCAGATGCTGGAGGAGGTTAAGGTTGTTGGAGCAGGTTAAAGTTTTTGTTGCAGGTGCCCTTTGATAGCAATATCTAAGTTACTGCTGGTCCGTACTTCACCAAACTTGCATTGATGGTGTGTCTTATGATACTGATGCACCAGGCAGGCTTGAATGCTGAATCTGAGCTATAGGTTACAGATGCTGAAGGAGGTTAAGGTTTTTGGAGCAGGTTAAAGTTTTTGTTGCAGGTGCCCTTTGATAGTAATATCTAAGTTACTGCTGGTCCGTACTTCACCAAACTTGCATTGATGGTGTGTCTTATGATACTGATGCACCAGGCAGGCTTGAATGCTGAATCTGAGCTATAGGTTACAGATGCTGAAGGAGGTTAAGGTTTTTAGAGCTGGTTAAAGTTTTTGTTGCAGGTGCCCTCTGATAATTATATCTTAGTTACTACTTGTTCTAACTTCACCAGACGTCTTATGATACTGATGCACCAGGCAGGCTTGAATGCTGAATCTGAGCTATAGGTTTCGGATGCTGGAGAAGGTTAAGGTTTTTAGAGCCTGTTAAAGTTTTTAAAACAGGTGCCCTCTGATGATTATATCGTAGTTATTACTTGTCCTAACTTCACTAGACTTCTATGGATGGTGCGTCTTATGATACTGATGCACCTGGCAGGCTTGAATGCTGAGTCTGAGCCATAGGTTTCAGATGCTGGATATGGTTAAGTTTTTTTGAACAGGTCACATGTTTAATAGATAATAGTACTATTTCAAACTTGCATAGTTGATTAAACTGTAATATGAATGAATCACAGAGGAAGCTTCAGATGCAGAGCTTGATCTCCATTATCAAGGATGCTAAAAAATATATCTTAGTTATTACAGGTCCTAACTTCACCAAACTTGAATTGATGGTGTGTCTTATGATACAGATGCACCTGACAGGCATAGATGTTGAATCTGAGCCAAAGATTGTGGATGCTGGAGCAGGTTAAGGTTTTAATTGCTAGTGCCCTCTGATGATGATATCTTAGTTATTACTGGTCTGAACTTCACCAAACTTGCATGGAGATGCGTCTTATGTATACTGATGCACCCGACAAGCTTGAATCTGAGCCATAGGTTTCGGATGCTGGATCAGGTTTAGTTTTTTTGGAACAGGTCACATGTTTTATAGATGATAGCTTGCATAGTTGATTTAACTATATTATAAATGAAACGCAGAGGTTGTTTCAGATGCAGAGCCTGATCTCCATTATCAAGGATGCTAAAGAAATCTCCTACCTCACTCAAACCTGCTCGATAGATAGATGTGTTTGTTGATAAATGATATAACATGATTCCTATGATATAGAATTGTATGGTATGAAACAATATTGTTTAATATGATACAATATAATATCATATGTAATATTATAAAAAGTTATATTATATGATATGATATTGTATCAATTTTTTTGATATTTTATATTATGATATTGTATCATGATATCGTTATGTATAGTATTGTATATTATGATATAATATTGTATAATATTATATTGTATCATAAATTTATTATTTTATCACATGATACTATTACATAAGATATTGCAAAATATAATATTGTATCCTATGACACAATAGTGTATATTCTATAATATTGTATCATACGATATTGTACAATATGAAATAAGTTTCTGTAATATAGAATTATATCACATGAAATTGTATAATATGATACTGTAATATTATATAATATCGTATCATACGATATTGTATAATATGATATTGGTTTATAATATGATATATTATCACATCACATGAAATTGTTTTGTATGATATTGTAAAATATATTATTGTATCATATTATACAATATGTATAATATAATATTGTATTATATAATATTTTACTTTATCACATAATATTGTATATTTGATATGATACAATGTTGTACATATCAAATTATATTGTATCATATGATACAATATCATATTATGTATTAAAAACGATACAGTATCATACAATATCATACTATTTTTTACAATATAATATCATATGTTTCAATGTTATGATGTATTATGTAATATGATATTGTATTATAATACTATATTGTGTTATATATTATGATATTGTATTATGTGATCAAATACAATAACGTATAACACAATACAATGTCATGTTAAACGTTACAATATCATATCTCATCATTGTTTATTATTGTATTTTATTGTATTTATGATATATGTTATAAATATGATAGGATGCAATATTTAATTTTATATTATTGTACTGATTAACATATGAACATATGATTATCATACAATTTTTTAACAGATGATATACGATATTGTGTCAAAACAGAATCCATGAATATCCAAGATCATAAAGTATGATTTTCATTTAATATGATAAAGGTGGTTTCATAAAGGTGAAGTCTCATAAGGGTGATGTCTCGTCTCGGTGAGCTTTGTAATCTGTGATTACCTATGTTTTTCCATATGTTAGCATTGGAAATCTGTAACGTTCAATTTTCAATAAGAATGTGTATATTTTGATTCGATTTCATTTTCCACAATCTCGCGACTACCGGTATTATGTTTTCGTCGAAACTTGAGACCATTACTTTTGTGAATTGTGAATCTTTAACTTCACTTTTGTAAAAAAAAAATTGTAGAGAAGTAAAGATATAAGAGGTATAAGTCTAGAAATTAATCAGAAAAAAATAAACACTTATTAAGCGCCTTTAAAGGCGCCCGTAAATGCTACATGATTATTAACATTGGATTTTTAAGGCATTAATCAACACAGTCAATGTTGTCATTGGAGCAAGGGTATGACTTTTATACGCATTATGTTCAAATGTAAAAATCATCAAATGTGTTATAAATCGTGCTTTTAATTTTTAATTCATTTGATGAAATGTTAAAATTTCGTAAACATCATCATTTACAGTTCGATGGTACTCCAATATTGTAAATAATAGATGTAGGTTAAAAATGAGTATGACATGCTTGTATTCTAGTATTCGAGACGATTCTGTGTATTTTATAAATAAATCGACAGAAGAGCAGCAACAAAAGTGTGTCAGCGATTTAAACAGAATTATTTAAACAATGAAATTCTTTCTTTGGTGATTCATGTGGGATAGGAAGGTGGCAACATTGCAGACGCGGGTTATGTAAATTTTTCTGCAATGATCGCCACCTTCATAACCCGCATGAATCATCAAAGAAAGCATTTTTAATATATTCTATCAGTGCTTACTATCTATTCAGATATAAAGTCAGGTACTCTTTACACAATTGCGCTAGAAAATATAGTTCCATTCATCATCAACAGATACAACATTATAACAAATGTTTAGGATATTGATGTATATTTTACACGTGAAAGAAAACAAATCACCTTTTTCAGAGAAATATAAAAGTAAAGTATTCATATTCCTACGCTATCTGCCTCCTCAGTCTTCTTCAAGAAATATAGGCCACTCTTTGATTGACAATTTTTCACTAATGAATAGTGTATATTTTATTACAATAATCATATTACTTTCATGATTATTGTTTGTTAGTTATCACGTAATTTCTTTAATTATTTATCGTGTATGAGTGTGTTTTTCTTTTCTTTTTTATAATGACGGAATGGTTAAGCAACACCTGCACCATATTAAGGATGTGTGCACTGTTTTCTAGTGACGCACGCCTGGTGGCAGTATTTGCTACGGACATAAAGAACTATATTCTCCAGTTTTCTTAACATGTTTAATTCAGTGATTTAACTTTGATTTTAACAGTGATCGGCGAAGCACGGTACAAATTCAAGTAATTTTAAAAGTCGAGTATCTTGGATATGGGGTAACCCATATCTATTCTTAGATTGTTTATATCTACATCTTTCTTTTAATAAATCATCATAAATTGATAGTAAAAAGTAAGTCAAATTAACTAAATTACTGTTAATGTACATCAGTACCACGCTAGATAAAAGAAACAGTCAAATCGTCTCCTATGGGAATTTGTGTCTAACATCATCATGATAAGTTCGTGCAGTCCGTGATTTTTCTAAGGTCGCTGTAGGTTTCGACCAATCGATATCAGGGCGTCAATTTTCTGTCAGTTTCAGTCGCTGTAGGTTTTGACCAATCGATATCAGGGCGTACAGATTTCAGTCCTGTCAATTTCCTGTCAGTTTCAGTCGCTGTAGGTTTTGACCAATCGATAAACGGGGTGTGTCGATATCAGTCCTGTTACTTTCTAAAGAGCTATGAATTAACTCAAGTTTCCGTAAGAAATAGAAGGAAAAATACTCGATAGATATAAATATTCTTAAATAAACGATTTCTATACCAATAAATACTGTCATATGCCAGATTTTGGGATAATTATATGAACTTTGGAACATTTGCTACAAAATAAATCTAAAATATTCAACTTTCTTCTTTTTTTAAATTTACAATTTAGTTTTACATCAACGAGTTGTTGTTCTTTACAAGGACGACATGAACCAAAAAAAAAACCTTTTATCTTTAAGGTACTTCACTACACTGAGACATACATGTACTTTTTAAGACACTACGTCACAAGATGGCGATTTAGATGTTTTGTTAAACTGTTTGTACCAATCGGTTTTGTTGTAAAGCATCATAGCTCAGTGGTTAAAGTAAGGAGTTTGTGAACTGCAGATCATGAGTCCGAATCCGCCTGGAGCTTTTGTTCGTGTTTACTGAATTAAATATTTGAAAATATAATTTTTCATAAAAAACATTTTTTCACCTATTTGAATTTAATAGTTCTTATCCATTATGCTATCTATCATAATCAAGTGATTTTCTGCTGATTTTCTGCTACCTTGAGAAACTATTTCAAGTTGTAGTGAGCCACCTTAAGAGATATTATGAAAGCGAAATCTTAGCTGAATTATCCTGTTAAAAACATTTTTAGATTTATTCCATTCTAAAACACAACACAATCAACTTCTTCTGATTTGACTGGTAAAGTCTGACCACTTGTGTCTAATGTTCCATGTTTGATAAGAAATTGCCATTCTGTGGAAAAGGTATTGTCCAGTTTTGCTCATTTGCCATTGAAGTGCACACTAGAAAGCTTTCCTAAATTGTGCTACTGTACGCCGAATTCAACGATTAACATCAAATAGATCAAATAAAAGAATTTTGCCTCAGGTGTGATGATCATAAATGAATAATTTCTTTGCTTAACTCTTGTTTGCAGACAGATTCCCTCCGAGTTTTGTATCGATTTTCATAAAATATTGCTAAATGATTGTGTCATTGTCCCTCAAACGTAACGTTACCTTAGGTGTAAAATTGACTTTACATCGAGTGACGGAGCAGTCTCACAACGAAAACGAAAAATATGAAATACATGTAGGTCGGCAGTATATGAATTTTAGCACCGATGACAGTTCATTTAGAGTTATCTTTCATGAGACATCGAAATTGTCGTAAGAAAATAAACCTTACTAAAGACGTATATTAAGGGTCATGAGTTGGAGTATGGTTTGACTTAAAATATCCATATTTTCATTTCTTCCATTGGCATAAACAGTTGTGAAAACAGTATATCTCTACTATTTTAACCAGAATAAGTGCATAACTTAAGGTTTTAGATCATATATAGAGAGAGTATACTAATGGTCATAATATCTGAAAGATCTTGTGGTAGTTATCTATTTATACTTTAGTTTTTCGATTGGAATGAACATAATAGAAAAATCCTTTTCATTTCATGTACGATCTAGAAACTTCTTTCCGGGGGGGGGGGGGTCGAAGGACGTTTCATTTTTCCCGGGGCATATTTTCGGTAATTTTACTACGTAAATTTAAGAAAATTGAATTTTCCAGGGTGGCGGGTCTTGACCTCCTCTAGATAGGTGCATACTTTTAAAGAAGTCCATCATCCGGTTATAGGTGCGGATCGTTGCCACTTTTGAGTTTCTATCGCAATGTTTTTCGTGTTCAAAATTATATTTACAATCTCCTTTTGATTGAAGAATAAGGTTGTCGTTAGGTGTCTCGACATTTAAATAATTTTTTTTAAATATCATCGTGTGTTAGAAATAAAATTTGTTCAAATTACACATAATTATTGTTATCATCTCAGAAACTAATTTTACAAAAATGAAAAAGAGATAGCAATGATGGTCAGCTGTTATTTCCCTTATTTTTGAAGTGTCCATCAAACAAGTACATGCCATTTATTCGTTTTATCTTACAATTATAATATTCAACACAATGTGAGGTGAGGGCAAATACAAAGACTTCATAATCACTCCTTATAAGGTTAAACAGAATAATTTAACAACTAAAAGCAGAATGTAGAAGGTTTAAAAATGTATCCTTATTAACCTATAAAAGATGTAGATTAGCCCGAATTTACAGAATTTTAACATATCTATAAAAATATTATTTATACAAGCTATCATTCCTATAATCTTAAGTGTGTGTCAAACGATTTAACAACACCCATGGTACCTAATATGGTATTCCGAATATGGATGTGGAAATAATATGATACCTACCCCCCCACCCCCCCCCCCCCCCCCCCCCCTGCCCTTGTGGTGTTTTGCTCTTTTTGATAAAAAAAAATGGCGAATAATATAGCCCCTGAAACACCTATAATATATTTTCAAAATGACTTGTAAACTGACTAGGCTGAAGCTAGCAGCCACTAACAGCAGCCACTAAGCCCGTAGAAGCTAGCAGCCAATAAGAAAATTTATCAAAGTACTGAGAGTACTCGAACGCTTATTATGAATACCTCTTGAGCTCCTCTACCTATTCCAAGTGTTTCCAAGTTCTTGTGGTCAATCTCAAGTGAGATATAAACGCCTGAAATGAGCCAGAACCCCTGGGAGCCACTTGGTGGTACCCCTACAGCAAAATTTGAGACCGGGAAATAATAGCCCCATAGGTCCCCTACCCTGCCCTGGTATCCGTTTGATGCACACTTCAAAGATAAAAGAGATCATGGCCCGCCTTTCACCCCTATATCATTGTGAAATCTTAATACGACAAAGTTCGGGTGAGCTAAACCGACCACTTTCATTGTCATTGTTGTATTCTTCGAAGGTTCACGTCAAAACATGGCTGAGACAAAATAATTCCAATTTTACCGGATGATTTCCGCTGTTTTTGACTGCGACATATGATAATTTTTTTATGAGAATAAAATCACAATGCTGGATGTTCTATCGTCTCATATTCGTAATAATACGATGTCTTTTTAATTTTCGATTGATGTTGTTTCCGGGAGAGTGAAAAGGCCCGAGGATAAATTTTTAAACACGCACATGTTCAACTTCGATGTAAACAAAGTATCTTGCCACACTGGATTGGCTTGGGGTTTTTATTGTATTTGTATCGTTTTATGCCTTTTAGTTTACTTTAATTTATCATGTCATTTATATCATAATATGTCTTCATATCACTTTATACGATGCATATAGTTTTTCTATTTGTATCAATAAGACTACACTTAGGATAACATTATTTTCATAACTTATGACCCGTAAAGACGTATTTCATTTCTATCCAACAAAGACGCATTTAACTCTTTAACTCTTATCCAGGCAAGCTTTACTTCTTCGGAAGTCGACAATGCTCGTACAAATTATTGAGCATTAATCATTTTGGTATTGATTAAAATATATCGATAATTAAGTAAAATATAATTTTCTGTTCGAGTACTCTCAGTACTTTGATGAATTTCCTTATTGGCTGCAAGCTTCTACGGGCTTAGTGGCTGCTGTTAGTGGCTGCTAGCAACTATTACATCTCTTTTAAGATTAATTAAAATTATCTATTGATTAAATCTCGGCCGTTTCCTATAGTTATATATTCCTGATGATGGGTTTAGTCTTGGACTATTGGTTAAAACATTTGTTCCCGCTTACTGCTTAATTTAAACCTTGGCAGTCACAAGAAACATTGAGTGTGGAGATTTTAATTTCGATGAATCAAACAAGTAAATCTCACAAATCACTTAGAACAAGAGTTATACAGTCCCACCATGAAAAATCATTATAAAGATTGAAATAGTTCATCTTTACTCTGTTACGGTTGACAACAAATGTAAGAGAAACATATCTAATATTAGTAAGTGTAACAAATACAGAAGCATACAAGATTTTGCAGTGGCCCAGATGGGTGTGGTCTGAGCATTCATCAAATGGAACCCCATAAATCGGTTTATATAAACTTCAAATTTACTTTTTATTGACTTTAGGCTTTACAGTTCATTAATATTTACATGCAATACAAAATACATACATATCAGTAAATTGGGGGGAAATAATGGACAGAATATCTAAGTTAAATATCTTACTTAAACTACTAATTGATTTCGTAATTTTGAACTATGGTGTACATGTACAACACGATGTATATTTTTTCCAAGATTTGACTACTATTTCACATTTTGAAAAAATTTGAAGACCACTTTCAAATCATTTTTGCCAAAAAAAATCTTAAAACAACAATTTCATCTTTCACACCGTCGTTATTACATGTATTTAAATATTTTTTTTTTCAGATTCCTGGAGTGTCGTCAAAACGACCCGTGTCGACAGCAGGGTATGTTGATAACAATCAAGTTTTATAATTTAGCGTTTATTACACAAGTATAATAAAACTATATTAAGCGTCGTATAATAAGGTGATTTAAAAAAATAATTTGCGGGATATTTTAACAATGCGAAACTTCTTGTTTAAGCTAATTTGATTTAAAAAATTTTCTTTAAACTTATTCTAAAATAAAAGTCCCACACTACACAGTCATAATATACTAAGTAATACGATTAAGACACTATTAAATAAATCACTTTGGCAGTCGATTTGCAAATCAAAATATCTTATATTTTATAATTGCTCCATACATTTGTCCAGGGTCGTTTTTTTCACTTCTAAACAATATTTACGAGAAGTGATAACAACAGATATTCAACATTATTCACTTTTTCAGGATGTACATCTTTGAGTAAATAGGTTTCTCCTAAGAATCTTACCTCCCTTAAAAAAAAAGAGGCCCGAGGGCCACATCGCTCACCTGAGCAACAATGGTCATAACGTTAATCAAATCAACTTTGTGGTATCAAATACAAATCTTGAACAAATACTCTACAATTTAGTAGAGTATACATGTATCTTGGTTAAAAAAATCTTCAAATTTTTCTGCACATATTTATGCTTAACATCATATCCCTCCTTTTCTTCCTGTTTTGAGAGGAATTTCATAGTGGCATGTCTCTGCCCCTTGTATGCAAGTTATTTTTCTATTAATTATGTGGACATGCAAGATAGTTATGTCAACATGCAACATAACTATGTTGACATGCAAGAAAACTGCAATCAAATAAGCGTTATAAAAAATCTCAAATATCGCCAACATGTGACATTCAAGATGCTAGATACGCTACCTATTGATGTCAACATGCAATTTATTTATGTTAACATGCAACTTCTTTATGTCGATATGCAACTTATTTATGTCGACATGCAACATAGTTACGTTAGCATGCAAGATAAATATGTTGACATGCAACATATCTATGTCGACATGCAACATAGTAATATTGAAATACAACTTATAAGTCGCATATCAAACATATTTATCTCGCATGTAAACATACCGGTAACTAAGTTGCATGTCAACATATTCATCTTGCATATCAACATAAGTAAGTTTCATGTTGACATAAATAAGTTGCATGTCAACATAAATAAGTTACATGTTGACATAAATAAGTTGCATGTCAGCATATTTATCTTGCATGTTAACATAAATAAGTTGCATGTCGACATAAAAAGGTAGCATCTAGCATCTTGGATGTCACAGGTGGGCGATATTTGAGAATTTTTGAGATTTTGTATAACTCTTATCTAATTGCAGTTTTCTTGCATGTCAACATAGTTATGTTGCATGTTGACATAACTATCTTGCATGTCAACATATTTATTTTGCATGTCGACATATTTGATAGAAAAATAACTTGCACACAAGGGGTAGAGATATGCCACCATATTTCATTTATTTTCTAGAGATTTTAATGTATTAATTTCTATGTAAAAAAAAAATTCAACCTCCATTTGGAGCCCCCCTCTACTCCCTGTGATCATGATTTTATCAAATTTCAACCTACACTACCTGGGGATGCTTACATACAAGTTTTAGCTTTTCTGGCCATATGGTGTCTGGAAAGAAGGTTTCTTTTTTAAATGCCAACAATGTTTTAATAATTCTAAATTGTCTCCCTTTGAAAGAAGGCTAGGTCTTTTATTTTTTTATTTTTAAGGGCGCTTTGTACCAAATTATTTTAATTTTAATTTGTCTATTGGTTCTTGAGAACTCAAAAATGTGAAAAGTTTACAGACGAACGGACAGACAGATACTAGTAGACAGACGGACGCCGGGAGAAAAAGTGATCATAATAGTTCACTTAAAGGTCATATGAAACGATATCCTGACCATATTGAGTTATATACGGGAATGAGTTCATAAGTGTCTATTTAATAAGACTGACATTGTTTTTTGGATATTTTATGCAAAATGTGAGCGCCACAGTCGATCAAAATTACTTAATCGGGAAAAGGAACATTGACTTACGCGGCTTACCTCCCTTGCTTATGACGTCAGTAAGACCCAATCGCCTTATAAAGCTATGTTGTGAATACAAATATCCATGTCATTTTGCAGCATTTTAAACGAAAAAAAAATACTATCTTATATAAAAACTTGTATAATTATACAATAATCAACCACGTCAGTATTTTTTCTCTCAAGAAATGAAATCGTGTGCGTTTATATTTACATGTAATAGCGTGTACATAATGATATTCAGTTTCAAGACTGCAGGGAGAATAAATGATTTTCTTCATAGATCCACATGCAAGTATAATATAATTTTAATATAAGCATATTTATATGTTTTATTTCGATCTTTTTAATGAAATTGACAAATTCAAAAATAAGTCTGATCGTTTTTTCCCATTTGCACGTTCATGCAATTCATTAAGATTTTTTTTCTAAACAACTTGTAGGCCTCATTGTGCCTCATTCGCTTCACGATTATATTGTTTGTTTCACTTTCAAATTCACAAATATGTTACCATTTAATTATTTTTAGTCTAAGAGAAATTTCTTCAAATGTTTTGTTTTGAAACGTGTACTTGAATGTGCTGTGTTTTGATTTTAAAACGTGTATGTGCGGTGTTTACTCACATATCCCTTTTATCTCACTTTCTTCCGCAATGTTTTCTTTCGTTTTTTTTTTTTTATCATTATTGATGCTTGTTCTTAATAAAATCTGTTGATTATCTATACATTCGTTCACAACTATTTTTATCAAACAACCGATTTATTTTACCGATACAATTCTAAATCCTTAAATGCCATATTTCCGCGATCTAATTTAATAAAACGTTAATACACGTGTACACAAAGTATTTTCTAAAGATATTGCTACATGTATATATCAATAAGTCAGAAATTTATATTATTTCGAAATAAAATTTAAGAATAATTTTGCGGTATTTTATAGCAGCTCTTAAATACAAACTATGTACACAATGCCTCAAACATTTTCATTGGCCTGCCTTATATACTTTTTTATGTGACAAAATAAATCAAATCAATTTAAATGCTTTAATTCCCTTTAAATGTAGCTCAATCATTATACGTACCAAAGAAAAAAATGATGTTTCTATTTCAAAAGGATGAGGATAATTCATTAATCAGCTGTAAATGTTGGAGCATTTCTTTCGTTAAATTTTCACTCCAGTACGGGATCTTCATCATGATTTTACTTTTGTGAGAAGCTGATATTAGATTTATTCATTAACGACCAATTAAAACTAAGTCATCTGTAGGCTACTACGAAATCAAATGATCTCATTTGAAAAGAAAGACACGTTCATATATGCAAAAATTACTAAAATTTAATCGATAAACTACTGTAAAATTACACTAGTTTTAATGCATTGTTTACATCGATGGGTCTTTGTGACGTCATAAATCCACAAAATCAAGAACGATAAGCGGGCAAGAATTTTTTCAGGTGCTCAGTTTTCACGGTTATTTCTATGTAATGCAAAGGCAAAAAAATCTTACATCATGTATTTTAACATTTGTTTATACCAAGCTTTATATTCATGAAAGAAAATCATAGTGTTAAAAATCGTTTCATATGACCTTTAAGCTTTCAGCTAAGGTTAGTTAAAATAGTACTTTTTAAAAAGTCTTGTAAGGTTTTCACTGGTCACAATAATCTGAAGAAAAACATCAAAAGTTGTCAAATTTGTATTTCAGTTTCAAATTTCTCTCTTCTTAAACATGTATTTAATTTTCAGTGTATTTGTCTCTGATATCACTATGAAATATGAAATATATAGTCCAATACATTACATCAATGACGCGAATGACGTATGTTGGAACGTAAGCAAAATTTTTAAATAATGCGAAATAAAAATAGAGAAAAAATGTCAGTAAATGGTGAAATTTATATAAATATATTATTAAGTAATAAGGAATCATCCTTTAATCATTATGAGGTGATCAAATACGTACGGTCGAGTTGTCAAGTCTATATTAAAGCCTTTGGCCTTTACTGAGTATTAGATTTGATCATCCCGACCGTTTTTGATCACCCCATACATGTAAATTAAAAAGAATGATTCCTTATTTCTTAATAGTTTTTATGCACAGTCAAAAATATTTCATTTAATATAAATACGTTTCCAAGAGGATATCAATTATTAAACTAAATAATTCATATATTAAAGCAATATGAGCTGCAATTTTCACGTTGGAATTTTTTTTCACAAAAATGTTATTTTCTTCTAAAAATGACAAAAAAATCATGGTTTATTAATTTCTGTTAGCCTTAATATTTGTGGGAAAAGCTGTTTAGAAGCCTTAATTGAAGCAAAATTGAATTATTGTCGTCTTGTACAAAAATTGAACTGTTATATATTCCTTAGAAGAGAAATCTTTCTTCTGACCAAAATAAATGATTTTTTCAAATCTTATTTATCATAAAAGTTTAAGTTACATGCAGATTTATCATACTAGCAGGTTTTTGCAGGAAAATAAAATTCTAAGAAATACAGCTCATATTGCTTTAACTATCCGTTGTTAAATCATTTGATAATCATTTAGAATTAACAATTAACAATGATATAGTAAAAATACTACTCAATACATTCATGATATTGTCATAAACGGGCTTTGTGACAGCTGATAGTACATGTAGCTACTAGCTTCAATTCTCATCATATCTGATAGAATAGATATTCAAACTCTGCCTATACATTTATATAAACAAAGATTGTTTAAAGATTGTTCAAGTTAGATCTTTTCCCGTATGTTTTTTTTTTATATCAACAAAAATTGTTCATATTTAAATTGTCCAGCTGATTCTTGGTCACTTATGAGTTGGTCAGATACATCGAATGACGAATGGACCACAAATGTGCAGTACAAACAACAGATAATTCAAATTTATTTTAAAAAAGGATCCCCTTAAACTGCTGGTCTTTGTTTGATTCCACAAATAAGTTTATCAACGGCCTTTCTGAATTTCTTGTCATAGTACCAGTAAATGAACGGATTGCTCACGTGATTAAAGATGCAGGCAGTATTAAAGAATCTCCACGCGTTTATTTCGGCGTCTGACATCTGCAATGGATCGAAGTCACTTAGAGAATGGTTAATTAGAATCACTATAAAACTAGGTACATAGGAGAAAATGTACACTATAATTACAATCAGAAACATGGCGCTGATGCGGACAGAAGCAACGCCGCGTTTTTGTTTCGATTTAACTGCTCTCTTTGCGTTGTCCAACTTGTCGTCTGCGCGACTCTCGCCATTTTCTTCATGAATCAATCTTTCAGAATTTGCATCAACCGGTTTTCTTTGTTCCAGTGAAAAACTTTCTTGTTCTGAATTTGTTTTCATCCATTTTGTCGCCTTGTATATTGTCTTACAGACTGGTACGTAGCAAATAGAAGTCGCAATGACGTTGATCAAGGTCATCAGAAACAAAAACGTGACGTAAATGCGTGACGACGAAGAAACCTGCACAACTATTCTACAAACGAATGCGGTGAAATTTTGGCCACGAAAGGAAATATTCTCCGTTTTTACGCCGCTGTAGAAAATCAGTGGAAATGCGTACAAACAAGACGCTATTGAAATAAGCAGGAGAGAAAGTCGCTTGCCGTTTACCGTCATTTGCCTTCCTAGGGGACGACATATAAAAAGGAAACGCTGTAACGCCATAGCGAGGAGACAGTGGGCCGAAATACCGGACAAACTTGTGAATACAAAATATAGAAATTGACAAGCCTCGTCACTGGGAAAGATGAACGCATATTTGTCTGCTAAAATGTAAAAAGTTCCTTGAAATAGCGTGCCAAACGCGTCTACCATTGCAAGGAATGGAATAAAATAACGTGTGTTTTCCTTGTCCTTGATAAAGAACGTATACATTAGAAACACCACGGCGTTTCCTGGGCATCCCACTACTATCCCCAAGCCTTTTATCACTGTGTTGGGGAACACTATCGATGCATATCTATCGTTCATAATTCTCGTGAGCGTATCCATTGCGCCCAAAACTAAAAACGACCAAGTTCATGTGTTCTGATAGATGAGCCGCAATACCAATGATATAATATTGCAAGTGGGTAAGATTAAATTTAAAAGTGGGTGCTTTTGTCACAGTTACAGTGACCATCGGTACTTGACTGATATAACCTTCTTAAGAAAGCGTACATGCAAGGAGATGAGTTGTCCACTTGTGAACTCATCATTTCCCCCTCTTTAAAAGCTCCGCATGTACAATGTAAGGTGTAAAGACTGATAAGAGATGTAAGTGGAGAATACAAGTCATCTAATGTTTGATACATGTACATTCTTCCAACCCGGAGACAAACATACATGTACATGTGCTTCATCCAAATCGTAATAAATAAAAACAATCCGTTTTAAAGGGCCTTGGACACGATTTTAGATCAAAATTTTCTTCTTTTTTTTATTGTATTTTTAAAATGGTTTACTTGCTCATTTTGAATAATTGACCAAAATTTGAATGTTAGAAGTCAAGTTTTAAGAGAGATACAGAAGTAAAAAGTCATTGTTATGTAAACAAAACTCGAGTCTTATATTTGTTTACAAATCTTTGACCAAATGACTCGTGGCAAACCAGGTAAACTGATTCAAAGTGTTCAAAGATAATATGATAAACAGAAAAAAGCAACATTTGATAGAGACTTTACCAATAAAACACATGTATAAATCATAACAAAGCTCGAGTTTTGTTTACAAAACATATAGATTTTCAAACTCTGTATCTTGCTTATAACTCAATATTTGACTTTGAAATTTTGATCATGCATTAAACGGACCCATATTAACCATTCTAAACATTAAAATTGGAAAAATAAGATTTTAAATTGAGCTCAAATCGTGTCTCGGTCCCTTTAATATTTTTATGAAGCGCCGTTTCAATATTTTTGAGGTATTTTCTGATACATGTATTAAAAAAATATATATATTTGATATTAATCGCATTATTGATATAAAAAATAATCCTTGATATGAAAAATAATTATTGATATCAAAAAATTTATTTTCTGATATCATGAAATCATTTTTTGAAATCGCAAATTCTAAATCTTGATATCAAAATATGATTTTCTGATCTCACAGAATAGATTATTTGATATCAAGAATTAAAGTTGTTTTTTTTAGATCAAGAAAACGTATTCTTGATATCAGAAAATCATTTTTTTATATACCAAAAAATTGAATTGATATCAAAATCATTTTTATATTAAAAAAAAAATCATTTGCATTTTCTGATATCAGAAAATCGATTTTTGGATATCAGAAAAAATATTTTAGCGTACTCAATAAGGAAAATTATATCTAAATTCTTTACACTTTTACCAATTTATTTAATATGCCTGTTACTATGTATAATAAAAAAGATCACGCGTTTTCCTAATCTTAAAAAAATATTAAATGGTTAATTAAGTTTTTACCAAGGCTGAGCCATTAATTGATACTAAATAACCATGCTGAAAAACCATCACAGTTTGTACATAAATCAGACATGTTATCAAAAAAACACCTTTATAGCTACTCGGAATCGAAACATCTTTAAAAGGCGCCTCGATTCTGATTTAAGTACAGTTTCCCCGATATGTGATAATGTTGGCAGAATATATTGATTTCCTGTAGTGCAGGTTGGGGCATAAAGCCAATCTGAATTTTTTCCTGAATCTGATGTTTCCATCTATAAGGCAAAAACGATTTTATCTCCCACGATGTCCTATGGCCGATACAAACTTCTCGCACATCAAACCCCAAAAGAAAACAGTAATTCTAAATTAAATGCCGTAAATTATGCACACGTATTTTATGTAGAATTAAAACCTGACGGTAAGCATTCACAGGCAATCCAACTTGTCATGTTGAGGTTTGTGATGAGATGAATTAAGAGGGGAGCATACCGATGAAGTGCTGCACAGCCCATGATTAATTCTCTGAATTTGGACTTGGAATATTGAGCGATATTTACGCGCAACAACCGAACGAGGGGTGAACCATTTGATATGGTAGACACCCTGTAAATGGCTCATAAATTGTTCTTCATAGACTCAATTAATTTTAAGACTTTATCTAATGTACCTACACTAGTCCTTTCTGAATTTGTTAAACTTATTGGTTCGATTTAAACATTATAATATATCACTTGCGGTATTCTTACGTCATTAAATATAAGCGGTTTTCTTTTATTCCCCATTATGAAAACTTACATGTACATGATTTTGAAAATTTTAGTTACATTTGTTTCTCGTTTTGGGATGGGGTGCGAGTTACTTGACGAGGTAAACAGTTTGGGGTGTTGATAACATACTCTCATTTGAGTATTTCGTAAGAGAAAGACATGAAAAAGAAAGTATATTCAAACTTTCGGTTTATGTGTCGACTAAAATCTTAAGATTAACTTAAGTCGTGTTTATTTCATCATAGTAGCACTTTCCCAGTTGACTTTTCAAATTCAATCAAATTTTAATCACGGTCGAAACATAGACAGGATTTGATCAAAGACGTAATTATAGTTTGACAACATAGATCGATGGTTTGGATTTCCTTGGGATCAAGTAACAGGGCACCTGCATTCACATGCTTAAACCCAGCACTGTTATCTTAATTTAATTGCCAAAACAAGAATCAAGGTTTAAATGCCAATAAAGACCTTGAAACTTGTCATGCATATTATATGATATATCTTGATAATACAACTATCGGGCTTCTTAAGACTGGCGAATTAAAGTAATAGTAAGAATTAAAGGCTTCGGTTTCACAGTTAGAAGTATTATCTTTTATATCTTCAATCGTGGCTACTAAATGTTTTTAAAAAATAAAGACCTAATAGCAACCGTTCTCTCTCCTTGCCTTTCTCCCTTCTCATTTCTTTTCTTCTTCTTCTTAAACAAATATATCTGTTGGCGATATATTTTAAATTCAGTTAGTTAAAGTCCTGGGTGTTTTCTTGTTTTGTTTCAGGTGTATATATTCCAAACAAGCTTTTGACATGGGGCTTTTGTTCACCACCATTCAAGTCAAGCCTTTCAGGTTTAAATCTAGTCAATCATACATTATCTCTGTAGAAAAATATCACAAAAAAGAACCCGGTACACTTCAGTGGATGTTATTTTAATTCGATCAAAGACAATGTATATTTTTTCTGTATGAATACCTTATAAAAGGAGCCTAACTGTGTTCAATGGTATTGTCTTTTATATGCATATGGAGCGGTTTGGTATTCATCACGCATCCATCAAAAGCAATGCTTTGGTACTGTAACTCTTGGTAACTAGTGACAAATCAGATCGTTTAAATGTCTAAGGTATCGCTTAGTGTCAGATGTTCAAATGTTAAATTGTTACCAGTAGCAGATCTTGCAGTAAGTGCAGTGAACGGGGGATCTAACCGAAGAGAGCAGGTGTTGTGAGAGACCGACCGCAGGTTTTAAGACACCACACGTCTCGATCTTAATGAAAAAACATTAGATTAATACTTCTGAAAAGTGGTTTAAATGAGCATTGATCCGCTTTGGGACATCCGTTGCTTTAGGGGAATTATAAAATCAATATGAGTACAAGTGTTGCCAAGAAAGAGGGCGGATCTCTTGGCCGCAAACAATCTCTGATGCCGGATGCGGCGGCCCGGAAACAATCCATGATTCCGCCGGATGCCAGACGACCGTCCGTTCTACCGCCTGACGCACGGAAGTCGTCCATTGATCCCCAACACGCTCCCCAGGGCCGCAGAGCGTCAATCATGATGATGGATCACCCACGACGTCCATCCCAGGACAGGAAGCAGTCCATTGTGGAATCGACCGCTGGACGGTCCACGTTGATTGTGACGCCAGGACACGCGCACCGTACAAACGTCCGTTACGAGAACACGTACAAAACCGAGCCCGACGTCAAATTCAGGAGTGCTGAAGTGCGGGATACCATTAAGGACATTTTCGAGCGTGAACTTGGAACAATGAAATATGACAAGGAGAGATGTATAAGTTTAACAACGACTTTGTCAGAAAAAATTAAACATTCAGTGAAAATTCTAGGATTCCCCCGCTACAAGATAGTAGTGGTTGTAGCCATTGGCGAGCAAGAGACCCATCCCTCTATTGCATTCACTAGTCGCTGCATCTGGAACCAAAATACGGACAATTTCTCAGAGTATACATTCAAAAACGCTTCGCTCTACGCCGTGGGACTGGTGTATGCTATGTATATGGACTAATGGAGGTGCTAAGTTAATCCAAAGTAAGACTTATCAACGAATTTCAGGATATATAATCAAACAAGTTGCCATATTTATGTGTTGCTGTGAAGCGCAGATACTTTCCTCGCTATGAATAATCTTTTGTGAACTGAGACGGGATGAGTGCTTCTTCCGACAATGCATTTTGATAGAGATTAGCTGTGGGCTGTTGATGAGAATGACTTTATAATGGAGTTCTACGTGTCTATTTATTTCCTATGTGTGTATTGAAGAGGACAGAAAGACTGTATTTCAATGTGAGCTTTTAATTGAAAATTGAAAACCATTGAAGTTTTGTCGTTGACAGGTTCTCGAACATTAAGCTTTTTAAAAGGTTTTTTCTTTCCTAGTTCTGTGATATTATGGTCCACAAAATCGATCTGACAATATACCCAAGCCTACCAGATTGCTTCAATAAAAAAAAATTCATATATCAGAGAGAAAAAATCTATACCGGCGTATTTGTCTTACTATCGTAATTAATACCATAGTTCACAAAAACTTTTTGAAAAATAAATCTAAAGCAAAAGAATTCATCTTTACCTAACAGGGCTAAAATCAACCAAACGGCATCGACCATATATTACATATGAATAGTTTTTGTTTGATAAATTGTATAATGCTATTAATAAAAATCAATCGGAATACATGGGGCATTGTCAGTTTTCAGAGGGGCCGGAGAAGATTTAAATTAAATCACAAAACATCTCTCTTTGTCATCTCAATGTCGGTCTTTTAAAAAATATGAGTTCCGTAGACTCAAAGCTTCGATAACTTGGAATGTAGACCCTCCATACAAATATGCAAACAAAAGACTTATAATGGATTTTTTATTTCATCAAAGTGGATGCCTGCCTAAGTGCATGGATACGGTGCAGATACAGGCGCGGATCTTCGTGAGCGTACAGAAAATTATTAAACATTCTAAAACGTATGAATACGTTTCCCACAATTATTCAGATTGCTTTAACTAAATGCAATATTTGTGTAAATGCAGCTGTATTTCAGAGTTTTGCTGTTTAATAATTTTTGCAATCTCATCCGATAACAACCCGTACACTTCTCTTTTTTTAAGTCCTTAAAAGTCTTTGATGAATTCAAGTACACGTATATTCAATTTGTGGTCTTTGGATTAAATACAAGGTGTTAATGGGAGGGAAACTGCTTGCGTCTGTTCGCGGATTAACTGAGACTTTAAACACACAAGGGTCACTAATCCACTGTATAGATTAGAAAGTCACTAAATATTATGAAAAATGATTATATTCTTTAAATCTCAAAAAGGTGGTATATGGTTTGCATGGAACTGGCTCAAGTGCAGTGTACTCCGGATGAACTTCTGTCCACACAAAAAAGGGAGCACAAACTACCTGATCACCGCTAGCGTCATTAAAGTTATCGGCGATCTCAACATTTGTATTCTTTTAAGACAGAGAGATCTTTAAAAAATTAAATATTCCCGTCTTTTACAACCGAAACGTGTAATTCAGAAGGCAAGACCGTGTCTCAAGCCGAATTCTTTTAAACTAACCGGTTGAGATGTATATACTGATAAAGCAAAGTAAAATAGTTCTCATTCACAACACTTCTATACAAAGTCTTCTAAAGCATATAGATGTACTAGATATGTAAATAAGGTACATTGTTCATCTAGAGTAATGGGTGAATAGAAAATGACATTGAAAAGTTCCCAGTGAAACTTTCATGTCCAAGACTTATTTATATATACACCAATCATGGCTTTCAAACAATAATAATGGCATTTTACTGAAATGTTCATCAAGAAAAATCTATATGAAGAGTTCAGCTGAGAAGACACCACCCAATTTATGAGTAGAAAAACCGACAAAGTTCACCAAAAATCAACATCAGAATAATTTCATACGGATCATTTAGAGTGGACTTTAAATTCCTTTTGAACCTCAATCCTTTACAAATAAACAAAGGGTTGTGCAGGGAAAAAAAATATTAATTTTTTTTTTATATATATATTGTTTCAAGAACATCCACTGAAAATGCAAAACTTTAAATAAATTTTTAAAAAATATACTTTATAAAATTTCATCAATCTTATAAATAAAATCATAAACCTTTCCTAAAAATAATAGTTTGACATTCTTTTCACTTCATAAAATGAATTAACAAAAACCAAATTGTTGATAAAATCATGTCTTTTTATTATAAAATAAAGATGTTTCGTTTTTTACTATACACACAGTAAAATTGCCAAATTGGATTGTACATGTATATCATTTAATTTTCTGTTCTATGGTAAAATTCCTAATGTAGAACTAAAATTTGAAGTTTCTAAGAGTGATGACTGTCCCCACCCCCAGAGAAGTTCACTTTCTGGGTGAGGGTCGATTCTGCTGCCCCCGGTACTGTGGATTATTGAACCTGTGATCTTGGTTGTTTCCCCTATAATACTCATTTGGAACTGTGATGCCTGTAAAATGAATTAAGTTTATGTTTTCTGCATGTACCTGGTATATCAATAATTACTTTTATAGTATAAACTATTTGATTTGAAAATCAAATAAAGCCTATTCTTTTGAATTAATATCTTTGGTATATACATAGACTATTTATATAACACATTTTCAAAGATAACCCCCCCCCCCCCCCATTCAGTCTAATTCATTCAAACAAATTCCATTAAATATATTTACTTTAAACCAATGTTTGATTTATAGTCATAATCCTAATTTTTCAATGAGTTGTAAATGAAGATTACTCCATTATATAAAATTATTAGTAAAAGCATGCAATTCATGCAATTTTATTTGCTGCTAGTTTAGAGGAATTTCAGGAGACATTTCCTAAATTTTTTTACCCAATTACCCACCCATGTGCATCTGATTCCTGGGGTTCACAATGCGGCCTGCCTCAAGTCCCTGACCGGGCGTCTACAAAGGTCAACACTCAAAGTCAAGGTCAAAGTAAGAAAATATAATGCTTGTATTTCTATTACTCAACTTATGGGCTCATCAAAATCAATTTATATTCAACATGATTCATAGAATCTCCAAGTAAATAAAAAACTCAGTTTCACAAAACAACACCGTAAAAGCAAGTTGCAAGTCTACATGCTTGTGTGAATAAATAAATAATGCTCACTTCGACACATGCTACATGGTTTAAAGCAACAGATACTGCCAAGAGCATTATTGAGTAGGTTACATATTATTAATATACATGTTACATACTGCAACCTCACTTAATTAAAGGAATTCTGTCATTTTAAAGGTGTTTTAACTTATTAAAAATTTCATTGATTGTATCTATGTGTAGATGTAAGAAAATGAAACAAACTTTCATTTACATGTACTGTACAATACGGTATTTAATTTGATCCCCAATAAACTTGATAAGAACAAAAATAAATCTGTGTTCATTTGTATGTAAAAGATGAGAATGAAATCATGTATAGTACACAAAATCAAATTTCTTGTTCACATATACGATAACTTTTTTTTTAAACTTTCAGGTGATCCCTTTTCATTGGCTAACTGTGTAGCATTGGCTTCTCTTAAAATTGTCGAAGTGAGCTAATATCTACCAATACATGCAAAATTAACAAAGCTATATGTGATTTTAACAAGCTACAACATCAGAATGCACAGAAAATTCATTCAAAAATAAAATAAAATTATCTTGTTAGTCTATGTAAATATGGAAGTGTTTGTACATCAATTAAAGATATTTCAATTAAAGATATTACTATGTACATGTACAGCTTACGAAGTTCAAGTTTAGAGGTTTTAATAGAAGTAAATGCTGCTTCTTTGAAATTTGTTAAAGTTATTTTCTTTCCATGATTATAAGATGCTGGAAGATTGCTAAGGTAAGGTTTATTTCATTTAACTTGGGATAAAGTCAAAATACTTTATACACAAGCAAAAGTCAACACACAAGCCATCGGAAGATACAATGTCCCTCAGAAATGTTTTCATCTCAACTAGCTCTACTCAGCAACATATGAATTGAGTGAAACAATTTTTTTTCCTAGAAAGTAATTGCTTAATAAAGAGATATTTTAAAATAAAGTTTAAAATATAGCACCTGAGAAGTCCATTACTTATTTGTTTAAATGATCAGTGACTTAAAACCATTTGTTACAGTATTGTGACCTATGTAGAACTGCAAATGCTATACAAGAGGGAGATTGTGCCCCAAGGTCATTGCATTCCAAAAGCATGATGAGTGGAGGAAAACAAGCACCTGTCAGTCACAAATGTGCAGCAAATTAAGATGAAAAACCCTACCTGAGGGGGAGACAACACCTGCTGGAAACCAGGAAATTGTCCCTGTAGCAGTTGTGTCCCCTGATGAAATGGATAATAAAATACTGGCTGGCCCAAAAGCAAGGGTCCAGAATTAAATAAATTGGAATTGTTAGTGGGAGTGGGGCCAACAAAGGAGACATCATCAACCTCTGGACTATGATTGCTTGGAGGTGAATTATTTTGATGATGCGTCATGTGCTCCTGATTCCACAAATGTTCATGCATAGCAACTGAAGCTGTAGGTACCTGCATATAATGGCCAGCATTTCCTGTTGGATGCATTCTGGGATCGGAGTGCCTGGAGTTGGGGCTCCTAGACATGTTATACTGGGGGTCCTGTCTGGGCATTCTGTTGAGCTGATGGAGAGAGGGTGGGCCGGTTATGTTCATGCCTCCCTGAGGCCTGGGGTAGGGATGAGACAGATGATGGGGTGCCATGTTATTAGGAATAGATCTGTTGTCCTGAAAAATATAATCCATTTTAAAATCAATTCACCCAAATCATTTTATTTATACATTCATCACTACGTTTTCTTATAGGAATACATAAGACGACCATAAACCACATATCTATGATGCACATGCACAGTTAAAATTTACATATTTATCACAATACTGTAAAGAAAACATATCTGAATGGGATATAACCTGATCATAAGTTGTGCACTTATAGTAGTAATATAGTAAGAACTTATAATGTGATCAATAGAGACTAATGCCCTGGCATTTTAAAAATGTCAATTTATTGTACCTACCCTTTGAGGACCTGGTGAAGACATGTACACAGGCATAGGGGTGTACTGGTTGGGTGGGGGCTGTCTCTGTAGGGACTGCCTGGTGTTAGGAGCATAGTCCTGGCTCTCTGAGTTGCTTCTTCTGTATGCTGCACAAACACATACAGAAAATCTTTTATCAAGTGTTATCTTTATTCATGAAGTACTCTGTAGTCCAAACTTTAGAGTGCAACTGTCAATTTAAAGTGTAGCTCTAAAACTGTCACAATGACAAGCATCGCACCTCTTGGTATGTTGTTTCCCTGCTGGATGTTCTGGTTGTGAACATACTCCCTCTGCTGGCTGTTCCTACCATGCTGGGGCTCCCTTTGCTGGTTGAAGTATTCCCTTTCCTGTTCTTTTCTTCTGGCGGCTAATGTTTTCTCTTCCATTTGTTTTCTTTCCCTTTCTCTTTCTTCCCTGCATAACATAAAATATATTGTTATGAAACAGTTATGAACAGTTGGTAATCTAAGTATACAAATCAAGATAAAATCATGGTAAAATATAGGAATTTTAGTCTATGTTTGATTGAAAATGTGCATCACTGTAAATATAAACAAGTACAGATTATCATCAAAACAAGAGAATTGAAAAAGATTTATGACACACCATAACCATTAGTGCACTAAAACAGAGAAGTTTTCATGACATTGATTCACTTTATAATATTTCCCAGCTAGCTTGAAAGTAGAATAAGGGCTCTGATATTCACTTTTCCCCATACTCTTTCAGTTAGCTGTAACATTTTTTGGAATGTTCATATGTACATGTGCAGTAAACCGATAGAATTTTTCATATTGTAAGGTAATCTTTATCAGAAGAATAGGTGTACATGAACAGCATACCTTTCCTTCCTGTTCAGTACAATTGGACACTCCTTGGCAATGTGTCCTATCTTAGAGCACACTCTACAGCCTCTGTCATTGGGAGGACTCCCCTCCGTCAGACGAGTCTTGTCAAAGAAATAGTCCTGAAACAAGTGATTGCACTATCTTAAGATCTAGGTATACTGAGTACAAAAAAAAATTTACTGTAAAAGTTTAATCTAATATCTTATTTCACTTTTGCACTATACAATTTACTGATAAACTCTACAGAATTCAACATACAATATGTTAAAAGCACTTTTTTTTGACCGATTTTTTACATTTACCGCTGGACTGGTAAAGTTGGTTGATATGTTGTGGACAGGTGTGCAGTATAAGGATCGGCCATTAACAAAGGCCTTTATGATGTACTGGTGCACTAGAAGAAGAATTATTTAGAATAAATTAAATTACTTGTTAAATTACAGAAAAAGGAGTAACATAACAGGATACACTTCTCAATATGCTGTAAATATTTTATTTATTTTTCAGAAGACCTATATACAATTACATGTTCTCTTATGAGTTATGAGCTACTTCTTCAGATGTCTTCATGTAAACATCTATGTGAAAATATTGTACATTTGTAAGTATGTAGGAAGAACTTACTTTTTCTAGACAATCCACCACCAAGATTGTGATTCAAATCAAAGGGATCTAAAAATAGAATTCACGGTAAGTACACAATTGGTAGAAGCATTATCAGTTATAAAGAAAGAATTTAAACTGAAAAAACAGAACCAGCAAATCATTTTAAGCAGATCTTAGAAAGTCCATACATGTTCAATGATTTAAAATAAGTATTTTTGTAACATTTGTACAAACATACTTTATTACATAATATTACAAGCAGTGTTTTGAAAGAGAAAATATCCAAGTCATAGGGGTACATGTACTTGCAAATACTACCAATTTATCTGATACATGTACATGAATGCAGTTTGTTTACAATATCCACAAGTAAAAATAGACTATAGTGCGTACTTTTAGGAGACAGGAGCAATGCTTACCCTCTATTGCCACACATTTGCCATTCCATAACTTCTCAAATCTAGTCAGAGGCTCTTGTTGTCTAATGCAGACAACATATTCATCTATCTTGAACTCCTCTGTGTAGAATTTAAACAGTCCTGTCCACAATTCACCAACACTGGCATTATTCTTACCACAGTGTGGCCACAGTTTTGGCTGAAAGGATAAACCATTGTCCATGTATAGTATGAATGGAAATACAAATCTTTTTATACTGTAAATTTGCAACATGAACATGTACAGTGTACATGTAAACTTCAAAGAATCTGCTTAATACATACATGTAGCATATATAGAATTTGATGCAATCATTATTGATCGTTATACTGTAGATTCCTAATTAAAACTGCGAGAAGCACATTTCTCGAATCTTAAAATCTCGCTTTTTTTTTCCAGACAGTTGTAAATTACATAAATTTTGGCATTTGGCATTTTGTATTCTCGCCATTTGATGGAAATGGTTGAATCGAGGAATTAAGTACTCGGTTAAATAAGAATTCTACAGTATAACAGATAAAATAGCCGAAATAAATCCTGAATACAGATACATGTATAGACATATTTTTATACATACTAGAGCTGCAGTGTTGTCCATGTACCATGCATTCCATCCCTCCACTATCCTCTCTGGCTTCTCAGACTCTGGGTGTAGCTACAAGAGTGAACATCATAACACATATTACTTAGATTCTTTAAATACATTTCCCAGTGTTTACAACAGGGTTCAAAGAGGATAAAACCTGTCTTGCTTGGTGGCAAGATAAGTGAAATATTTCATCAGCGTAAAACATGTGTATATTGAAATCTGGTTAAGATTACATCCAAGTAATAAAGTTAGGTGGCCATAAATGCAAATGATCACTGGTATGCTTTGATGAAGATGGAACAGAAATAATTATATGATTTAATGATGCCTATAACCATTTTAAGTGCAATTCTTTCCACTCTAACACTGTTACATTAGAATTACTTTAGCATACAGTACAAGTACCAATATATATTTTGCAGGGTAAATAATAAAAATGTGTGACTGTTTCATCCCGGTTGATAATTCAACAATTACTGTACACATCATCTGAACATTTCATATAACTAAATGCCTTCAGTTATACAAAATATACCAACTTGTATGACTAACCTCAGAAATCAAATAAGTGAACAGATACTTTTTTTGCTGTACATGTATGTTAAATTAGATTGCCCATTTTTATTATGGATGACTATCTATAAGATCCAATAAGACTTTGCCAAACATACGTAAATGTGGGTGAGAAAAAAAAACAATGTTTTTAAACTACTGGTAAATGATTATTGTCAGTGCTGTGGAAACATATACAGAAGAAATAGTTTCTGCTACAGAGTCCTATCTATGAGTCCTCACCTCTTGTAAGACTGGTAACACTGGTGGATTACACTGCTGTAGATAGTAGATCAACATCAGGATGTAAGCATAGGACGACAAGCTGCCTCTCGAAGCGTCACCTATCTCACAGATCTGTCAAATGTAGAATGACATTTACTATATACAGTATCTAGAAAGGAGAATACATTGTAAGATCTTTTTAATACAGATCTTCATAGAGGGACAAGATGCCTTGTAAAGTCCGAGCTCTCTCACCGATCTGTCAATACATTTATCTACAGCATAAGAGAAATTGCCATTAAGTGATCTGTAAATATGGCATGCCATTTCCAAAACAATATTTATACTTTTTACATGTACCGGTACATGTAAATAAAATAGGACAATCAACATAATTTCATACTTCCCATCTCAATAAACTTCTCATACACAGTGCTGTTCCATAAATTATAGGTATCCCAGCTTGTTTATTTACTTTTGTCAAACAGTAAGTAAAACAATTACAAAATATTATGGGGTGTATTCATTTGGTCGATAAGAGAGCTGCAAGAGTAATCGTAATTTGCTCATTTGCATTATGGAGATCTCCGGTATATCTCTATTGTCTACTTTTCAAATAGCAGGTAGACAATGGACATATTCAGGTCCAGTTCTGGAGGTAGCAAACGAATACACCCATGGTTTCTATGCATGTATCAATATTTATCCAGGTGCAATGTTGCTCAAAAGTAGCAGTCACCTACCTTGGCAAACACTTTAAAAGCATAACCAAGGACTTTAACACGGCCATCCAATTCAGAGTAGAGGTTTATCATCCGAGTATTGTGAAGAGCCTAAAACAAAAACATCTCTATGTATATAAATGTCCTAATATCATCTGAAAAGACAATTTAGCAGAGAAAAACCCTGTAGCGCTAATATAATTTATTTTGAGATAAAACGATGAAAAATTTCTACCAGAAGATTGTACAAGCTAATGTCTCCTTCCAACTGAGATCGACGGTGTTTGAATTTGATGATAGGGACTTTTGCTGTTGTTATGGGAAACACATTGTACAGGCCTTTGTGTGTCTTTAACTTCTTTGTGATCTTCTCTATGCAATCAACATAATCCAAGTTCTGTTGCATGTAGAACACGACAATTCATGAAATTAAACAGTCTAACATGAAGCCCGATATATCATTAAAGAATATGTGTACCAGAATGATATGAGACTCATATTGCCCAACTCTTTCAGCTTTTATTTCACATACATGTGTATTTGTTATTAAAATGTGAAACTACATGTATTACTGATAAATATAATTGACATTTAAGGCAAAAAAAAACCTGATTCATTAAGTTGTATAGTGTACCTTCCTTAAAAAAGACTCCAATACTTAAAAAAAGTTTACCTCTGGCACAGGAAGGTCAGAAAAGGTCATGCACAAGTCAAGGTCACTGTGTCGAAAACCAAAGCCATTGTTGGAGGATCCAAACATCTCAAGTCTGGCAGCTGAAAACAACAACGTATAATTATGCAATTCATACTTATATATTAATACATGTCAATCCAAAATTATGGTATGCAAGTCTTGACAAACAATTTATAAAGAAAACTTCCATGTGAAAATGCATCATTTTTATGTACAGTACTTAAATTTGCTCATTTGCAAATCTGTGAACTGGTTTTGTTTTTCTTCCTACTAATGAGCATATCAGATTCTATTTTTAAAGTTAATAAACAATCTAATGGTCATCATTCCGAAATCTGAATGGTCTCAAGATGCGAGAGACACCTACTGGGATACAGCTCCTGTATAAACTGCTCCAATTCCCACCGGATGTTTTCTCGGTCTCGGATCTCCTCTACAGAGGGAGCAAAGTCTTCTACAATATAAAGAAATGACATTCATATTGTGGGTACTGTATAGAATTGACATTAAACTGCTTTATACGAGGGTCAATCAAAAAATACGAAGACTTTTGTCATAGCTATGTTACTTAACGTCAAAGCATTACTAAATTTGGTAGACATAATTTAGCAATAGTTTCAAACAATTTGCAAGAAAAAAAATTAACAAATTCCTTTATTTCTAAGATTCATTTAGAATCTTATCCTGCAAAAATAAGGTCACGGCGCACGGTCAAGATTTGTGTTATGTCAACAATAAACCATATAATGTTAAAAGTAATATCTCTATGAATTGGGCTTAAAACCAAATAACATTGAAACCTCAAATTAAGTATAGTCATGGTATTCTATGTACCAAATAATGACAGGATATATTGTTTTGTCAAACAGATATTAGTAACTAAAGACAATTAGTCCTCTTTAGAATTGACTAAAATCATCGATGTCGCCGGACGTCACGGCGCAACGAGAAGTACAAACAAAATAGATTTAACTCACAAAAAAGCCGATACAAGCTATGAAAATGCTCAATGGTGCAAAAGATAAGGCAACAATTATTTGCAAGTTTGTGTTTAACTGTAATAAATTTTTTGGGGGTGGTGGTAATTGTATTTTGAATATAAAACAGTCCGAAAGAGAGTAAAATATCTGTAAATATTTGGTCAAAAAATAAGTAACGTCAACCGACGTTCAGGTTTATCCCTACTGTACACTAAGAGATACACGGTTAGAAAATGAAAAATTTGAAGAACTAACTTATGATTCTTGAATAAATGTGTGCAAATAAGATGTTAAGTGGTTCAGTGCCATTTTAAATTGTAAGGAGAAAGGCACAAGAGACTAAGCGCGATATAAAGATGGGGTATATCTATAAACTGTGCGTGTTTTATCTTGACGTCATGTTTTAAACGTTACCGTGCGCCGTGGTGACAAAACATGTTGTTTTTAAAAAGGGGTATCAAAAATACCGTTTCATCAAATGGACTAAAACTTCGCATATCAATAACATAAGTGTTGGTGCACAGATTAATCTGTTAAGTATGACTTTCATTAAAAATATATGATAGACAGCCACATTGTCTTCGTATTTTTTGATTGACCCTCGTACAAGTACTTTATCAACTCACTTGGAACTTGCTTCAAGACTTCTGTAAGAATCCTCAGATGATCCTTTGTCATGGCAGGCAAAGGGCGCAACTCTGGCATCGTATCTTCTGGACAACTCATTTTGAGATGACCTTCTTTCTCACAGATCACACACAGTACTTTTGGGCCCTAAAATGTAAGTGTCCATAAAAAAAACTTTGAAAAACATAAATCAATGCAAGTTTTTGGTACACTTTTCTAGAACTAACAGTAAATTTTGCTATCAACCTGTGCAAACATACCTTTCCATCAGACAGAGTGTCTAGGGTAAAGGCATAGCTATATTCTAGATTATCCTCTTTAATTTTAGTAGAACTGTCCACTTTGTTCACATGAACAAAATCTGATCCACAGTTTACTTCTTCACAATTGCCCTTGCTAGTGGTGTCCTCTGTTTTATCTTTATCATTGTTTTGTGATTCTGAACTCTTGGAATGAAACACTGATAAAGAAGATTTAATAACATTGTCTACAATGCATTTGGCCATTTCTTCTACAGAGCTTGACTGGGAAATTAGCTCTGAAATAGATTTTTCTATGGTTGAAGAGTTTCCATCTTTAACTTTGTCACTATTATCTGTTTTAGTACACACATTACAGTCTGTGTTTACATCTTGATTTACACTAGCTGCTTTGGTACATTCTGGTGACTCTTTTTGAGAGTTTTCTGGTCCAGTCATGTCTGTGTTTCTTCCTGCTGGTGTTGTCTGTAAGTTTGCTGAATCACTTCCATTGCCTGAATCTCTTGATTCTTTTGACTTTCCTTGTTCTGCGGTTATCTGTGTTTCACTCTTTTTACCATCTTTATTCTTCACCCTTGCTAGAAACTTATTTTGCTCCTCTTCAGAAAAACTTGAGAAGTTGGATGGTAACCCAAAGTATAGGTACGACATTCTGATGCAGTCCCAGATGTACTCAAACAGCTCAAAACTTTTGACAGAGCGGGCTGCATTTCTCTTTGGTGAAAATGGGTCTGAAATTAAAGTTACATCCTTAACCTTTTAGGAAACTATTATTTTTCAAGATCTCAGCAAAATCAAACATTACTGCAAAGTCTCATGTATAGTACATTTTATACTTTTTTCAGCTAAAATTCATTAAAAAATGGCAGCTGCATATTTCATAGTACATGTGTATGGAATTCAGTTAAACATTCCATTCAACATTTATTTATGATTAAGTACCCTCAATTGCCAGTCGCTTGGCATTCCATTTCTTTTCAGCTCTAGGGAGTATCTTATGTTGCCTGATACAAACAATATTCAGAGAGCTGTCGAACGTAAGACTGTAAAAGGCCAGCATCTTCAACCATAACCCTCCCACACTCTCCGTGTTCTCTGAATGCCACACTTTTGCCTAAAAGAAAGTAAATCTCTATGACTTGAAAGATAAACATGCATTGACAAAAAGTAATCAAACACATTGAAAAAGAAATTGGCATTTGAGATAAATGCAAAAATGCTATTGTTAAAAAAAGTTGCTATAAATGAACTTGTGACCCCTACCTGAGTTGACACCTGATCTATGTCTAAGTGCTTAGGTGTGGGGATTTTCTTTGGCTGTGTCTTCTTGTCTTCTTCGTATGTCTATTAATAAACAGGATTAAAATTGTAATACTTTAATTGGAATATTGTTATTTAGAGCTTTGTTTTTAAAAGAAGTAAATAACAAAGAGGGAATTGATCAGAAATACCTCTAAAATTGGTAGGACGGGAGGAGAGCATTGTTGTAGGAAATACACTGTCATTATAGCGAAACAGAAAGCAGGCACAGTCCCCTCCATCTGACAGTCCACGCGACAAATCTACAACAATCATATACATGAGGGCAGGAAAAACATAAAACACTTGGAATAGGTAATTAAATTTATCTTCATAATTTGACAATTTTGGCAAGAAAAACATCAAACACTTGTAGATGTAATAGGTAAATACATTTATCTTCATAATTTGTCAAATCAAACTTAACTTTCTAATCTTTCGTGTTCTTTTTAATGTTATACAGCATAGTCTGCATAACTTAATTTAGCTCTTACAATAAGTATTTATGTACAACTTCTACTTTCACCAAGTTTCCTTTCACATGCTCCTCATTGGTCACGGATGAGAGATCTTGAGAATTCTGAATTCTACAATTGTAGATATGCTTTCTTATTTTGGTTTCATTAAAAATTACTTACTTTTGCCCAATATCTGAATATTACAGCAAGCTTCTTGAAGCGAGGGTCACACCTGCTGTACATCAGAAGGAGGTGGCTTGTTTCCTGGGCAAGGTCACTGCCGATCGTTAGCTGACATCTCAGGCCATGCACATGGTCAGTGAATAACACACAGGGAACTTTGGAGGAAAACTGACTCTGGACATCCTTGTATTCTTCTGTGGAGATAAACAAAATAATGTGTATATTGGTGTTGGCACAGGCCAGATTATCGACCTCCTAAATTATTAATATCAATAGTTTCTTACGCAGCATTTTGTCTGTTCATGACAGTCAAATCAAAAGGAATCTAAGTAAAAGATTGTACTGTAAACCTACTTTTATTTGCAACAACTTTATTTTACGATTTACTAGCGATAAACTGGTTCACGACAACTAATACTCGTGAACAAGCCTTATCCAGACCAGTGTTGTTATAACAACCATACCACAAGGACTAATTTGTGGTGAGAAATATTCATGGAGGCAAAGCTCTTGCCAACCTCGTAAAAATTTCTCACACGCGAATAAAATGTTGTTCACAGTATCTAAGAATCAAAACTATAATGCCTTAGACATTATATGCTTTATTCATATTTTTGTATTGTACAGGTTGATTTACATGTACACTTATTTTAATGCATACCTAGAGTTTTCATAATTTTGAAAGCTTGCATTAGAGCCTTTGCGTGATTGGCCTTGTGGGGCACCACCAGATCAATGTTCACATCGCTGTCCTTGATCCCAGTTGCTGACAGGGATGAACCGTACAACACCAACTTTATATCTGTAAGAACAAAAACAGTCACGTACTGTGATCTCCTTTAAATGACATTTGTTCTATGGAGGGTTAAATGACATTTGTTCTATGAAGGGATGTCATCATTACAGTTATACACTGGTGCATGAAAGATTATATGTGCATGGTAATACATGTAGTTATCAACACCACTTACCATGTACAAAAAATTTCACAAAAGAACAATAAAATCAATCATATTGCATACATATTTTCCATACGATTTGAAACAGGGAAGTCTGTTGCAAAAATGGATCAAGTCCATTGATCAATAAGCACACAGATTTCAGAACTTTACCTTTGAGGTGTTCATCCTTTGTCAGTATGTCTTCCAGTGCCTTGGTCAGATCACTTCTGTACCTCACTTCCTCCTCTGACAACCCTTTTTCTGCATAAATCCTCTCCACCAAATCATTCAGTGCAGCTAAATGCGGGGGAGATGGACATGGAATGTCTTTCAGTTTCCTCTCAAAGTTACTGACCTTGATTAAAAACAATAATTATCAGCTACAGGTATTCATGAAAATAAAACAATTCATCTCCTGAATCTTTAAGCAAAGAACAATCTTTTAAAGCATTAGTTAAACTATAATAAGAGAAGATTTTTGTCTCCCTTCTATTTATACTAATAAGTTATAAATGTATTCACAAATGTTAATGACTCTGACCTCATTTCTCCTTCGGTGCCGATTATCTTTGCAGTGCTTTTGACAGTCTACAACAGCATCCATGTGATAATCACAGAGTCGACAGAAGAACTTGGCCTTGGGGAACCTTAGCGATTTCTGTGAAAAAATTGTTTTAATTATTAAGGAGATGATGGTATTAATTTCAACTCATACACTGTACATGTTCATTGGAACCACAAAATTATTAATTTCAACTCACACACTGTACATGTTCATTGGAACCACAAAATAATACATCCACAAATTCTCATTCATCAAGATCACTCATTAATACATTATTTGGGATAGTGAAATCCTTCTTTTTTTTTCTTTTTTTTTGGGGGGGGGGGGTAAGATTCACAATTGAGAACCTAATGAGTTTTTCTTGTGTTATTTTACAAACATAATAGGTTTGATGAACATCACCATAAAAAAATTATATTTCTTATTCTGATTCCAATTTATAATAATTACACCAGCAGAAAGATCATAAAAACTGTACCTCAAAATAGTTTACACTTCTCATCTCACACTGCTATACATATGTATCACAATGGATAAGCCGATCCCACACTTATGATAATGCAAGAAATACAGTTCATGTACATTGTAGTCACCTTTTTCAAGGGAAATATTTTCTCTTTCTCCAAGACAGTGCATACATCCTGGTGAGGAGTCTTCTCATCCATTTCTACAGAAAACTTGCATATTTCAATTCTATGCTATTTCTCTATAATGGCAATTCATTGTTGCTTATAAGTTCTTAACCAAAAAAAAAAGACTTGTATATACATATATGTAAATACCTGTTCTTAGTTTACAGTGGTGTTAAGATGTACGAGTATTTTATTTCAAAAATGAATTCTTAAAGTTATTGGTGAGTGTTTGTCCTCTCACAACCCCCCTCACACCACACAATCACTCACCATACAGAGATAACTTGGGGGACGACTTAGAGACTGCTTCTGTTTCAGTCTTCACTCCATGTTTACCCTCTGTTTTTTCTGCTTGCCTACTGTCCGTTTTGGTTGTTGGTTTACTTTCTGTTTTCACTTCTTGTTTCCCACCTAATTTGGTCTGTGGTTTCTCCTGAGGGGCTTTTGCATGCTTTCCTTTCTTTGTTGCATTCTGCAGACAACAGTAATTGATTTAAAGTTTTTATTGAAAAAAAAAATTGATGTGGTTTACCATCTCTACTAAATCATATAAACTTAACTATTTAAAAGAACCATTACAAGTTTCAAATTACAATATACAAGTATGTCAAAGCTCAAGCAGTGGGAATTAGCTATGGTTTTCAACTGTTAACCACTACAAGCTTCAGATTACAAAACATGCCAAAGCTCAAGAGGTAGGAATTGACATATACTTGTATAATTGAAACTTCATATCATATATCCACAGTAGCTGCATGGTCTGTTGCTCCTGGTCTGAAAAAAATTTGAATGAAGGATCTAGGACCTACAGATCCTATATGTCAAAAAGTTGCAATTTATGACACACAAAAAATTGCGTTAGTTTTGGACTGATTAAACTTATCTCTGAATACATTCTGTACAAATATTCGATACCAGACATTTTACTACAGATATCTTAAACACCATTTCCATCCTCATAAAGAAAAGAAGTGGTATGTTTACTTGTAAAAATGGCTGCTCTTGATCTGCATGTGAATTAACATACCTCATTTTTCAAAATCGGTTAGCATGTTTAAGAAAAAGTCTGAGGCAAGTAAAGTGATGACATCAGTAGTACACTGTCTTTAGATTTTTACGGTATCAATTATTTTCACAACATTTGTTTAGTAATAGGATTAATCAGTCCAAATCTCCAAGGTCATCCATCCAATTTTTCCAGACTGGGATCTAAAGACCTGCAGCTAAATTCACAGCAGCTGAAGTTCAGTTTATTAACCACTTAATTGGACAATAAATTGACATATTAACTGAAAAATCGAAATGTAATTACTTGGTTAACTATGTGTAACAAATCAAAAGTTCATTATTTGTTACCTTCAGCCTCCAAAGATGATCCTCATCCTCTACATGACCAGCAATACCCTCTTTAGTCAAATGGGCATTGCACAATCGACAGAAGAAACCAGGCTCTACATTTTTCTTTGGTTTCTAAAACAAATGTAAATTGATGAAATAGAATCTTAGTAAGCATTTTAATTATTTACATCATTCATTTAACAGAGAAAAAATATAAAAAAGCAAATTCACAGAAGTCCAGATTTTTCTAAAACATACATTCTTTAGAGGGAAAATATAGTCTTTTTCCAATGCACTCAGGTATACGGCATTCTCCTCTAAAAATAATTTGATTTGGTCAAATAAACTACTTCCCAGTAATTGGACAACATAAGATATACATGTGTACAACATAAATGTATATACATATTGAAATTTTTTCTTTACCAAAATTATGATACTTATTAGCTGCAGGTCTGTAGCTGCCAGTCTGAAAAAATTCCGATGGACAACCTGGGAGCTGCAGTGCCTTCCATAGTAAAAATGTGCAATTTACAGTGCACATAAAAATGCGCTATTTTTGGACTGATTAATCTCATTTATGAACACATTCTGTACAAATATTTGATCCAAAAAAAAATCCTTGGACATTTTACTACAGATATCGTCACTTTACTTGCCTCTGATAGTCTTTAAAACACCATCACCAGCCCTGTAAATTGAAGTGGTGCAGTTCGTTTGCATTTTAAAATGGCGACTCTCGATCTCGACGTGAATTAATATACTTCATTTTCCGAGATCTGTTATCATGTTTAAGATAAAGTGTGAGGCAAGTAAAGTGACGATATCAGTAGTAAATTGCCTGAAAAATTTAATGGTACACGTACTCATTGTTTTCACAGAGTTTGTGTGAAAAAAAGGTTAATAGGTCCAAAACTAGCAAATTTTTTTGTGTGCCGTAAATTGCAGTTATTTTCTATGGGAGGCACTGTTGCTCCCAGGTTGTCCATCCAAATTTTTTCAGACTGGGAGCTACAGACCTGCAGCTAGATACTTATAAAACATATATCAGCAGAGCATAAATTATTGCACTTCAAACTTTACATAAAAAACTAAAATTGATGACAGCATAATAAATAATTCTTTTTTTTTCACCAAGAATAATTGTCCATGACACATTATCTATTTGCATCACAGCATGCATAATTGAGGCTGCAAGATCTAAAGAAAAAACATGTAATTAAGTATTCCTTGTGAAACTGAAAGTTAAATCAGTATTTATTTTGCTTAGTTGATATATACCACATAACTGAATGGTTGAAAGATAAACATCAAAAAATGCAAAATGACATGTTCAGCAAAAACCATCTAGGCGGTCTATCTCCGACAATTTAATTATTAAGCCTTTAAGATTTCCACAAAATTCTCGACACAACTTTTCTAATTGAAAAAATTAATAACCTTCTTCATCCGAGTCTTTTGAATCTTTTACATGACTTTTCTTCTTTCTTTTTATCTTCTTTTTGTCTACATTAATAACTTCAACCATATCATCAGGCATAGCATAGCTATATTTACTAATTGGAACATCCTTTTTCTCATCATTAGATGCAGCTATTTTATTCAACCTGTGCGGCTCATTTGTTGCCTCTTTACATGTTTTTCCTACCCCCTTCTCATCTTTTGCTATAGGTGTACTGTCTTTAACAAAAGACCCTATATTCAATAGCTTTTTTATATCATTCTCAATTTCTCCAACACTCAAAGTTTCTTTGTTTTCTGCCATTCCTGCTTATTCATTCTGAAAAATAGTAAACACTTTACACAGAATGTTAATTTATTATATGCAGCTACATAACTGTTTACATGCATAAAAATTTGTAACTATCATCTAGCTAACATTTGTGTTTGCAATATGGTAATGTCATTATTCATCGCTTATACAGTACTCTTTTCCCTTATGATTTTTTATTTCCGAAGATAACCATACATTTTACATGCTTAAACTGTATCAGAAAGTGTTATCTCCTATGAATGTAAAAAGGTTACAAAAAGTGAAAGTATTATTCACAAAACCATGCAAGATATTTTACTGTGAATGTCTAATGTTCAACTGTTCTTCTACACTTACCTTTAAAACTACAACATTACTAATTTTATAATTTTACGATATGACAATGATAACATTTCCCAAGATTAACTGTCATATATTCCAAGAAATTTAAAAATCAACAAAATCATGGGCGCTGACATATTTGATCATGCATGATGGGTAGAATAAAAGAGTGCATGATTATTTGATTTAATATTATTGGATTGTTACTCCTTTTGTATTAAAGTATAATTCTTTCAAAATACACATGAATTATTTTTTAAAAAAATACATTAATTAATTTTTTTGTCGTAATCGTCAAATCCGAAACTACTACTGTATTTCGTATACTAACTTATCTATTCGTGAAACCTGTCATTTTTAGCGATGTAGGGGTTTCAAAAATAATTGTTACGTTACTTCTATCTCCTCATAAGCATGTTCTCGAGTGGGGGTTACTTCCGCGGATTCAACTGTCCATTTTTTGCCAGTGGTCTTTGTGAACGCCCGTATTGCCACTACCGACATGTAAAGACGGAGGAAGGTAGCAGAAACATTTTTTTATTCATGCAGTGGAAATGTCATTCAAATAAAGAAAAGATTTGTACATGTTGTTATTTGTATTGTTACACTGTTTTATTGAACTGATATTCTATGTAGCTTAGAATGAGTTTTGTTTTATGATGATAGCATTTTTAAGTTGTGTTTAATGCAACTGGTAAAATGATGTAGTACACATATATCTCATTCACCAGTTCACAAAACAACACGCTCTTCTTTTCTTTAGGATAAAATGTATATTTCATGTTATAACAATGGGAATTCAAGGATTCAACAGTCTATCCACGGGGTTGTTTATTCAGGCTTGGTATTACCATGGTAATTAATTGTAATTGTTTTTCAGAAAAACCACAAAGTAAAGCAGCAGCTGGGTACTCTGATGCACAATATGAAGTGAATTGGAATCCTGGGAAAAATTCAAGTGGTTCCTTGGGTGAACATGTCAAATTAAACAAGTATACTGGAGAACCTGAAATTTCAATTGATCCAAAGACAGCAGACAAAGAAACTCCACCAGAAGAATTTGAGAATGTCAACAAATATACAGGAGAACCAATCCTTACCCCAGAAACAAATGAATATATTGTAGAAGTGAAAACTAATTGTCAAAATTACAAACCAACAGATAAAAAATCTTTGAAGTCTCGGAGACCAAAATTGAACATACCAAAACCTGTTCAAAAGGTGAACAAGTATACTGGTGAACCAGTTGTTGAAAGTGTTGAAAAACAAGCATACACACCAGAAGCCAGGGATTTCCCTGAATATAATCCTACTCCTATCAATCAGCTAAAACCTAGTCCACCAAAATATAAAACTGACATTTTAGATAATGAAAATGAGCAAGAGTACGACCCACAGAGTAACTTTTCTACCACAAGTTTACTTAAGCCTTCTCAGCCCCTGGCCATAAAAAGGTCATTTACGTATGATCCAACCACACCTGACTTTCACCATCCTGCCAAGAAAGCTAAAGAAGAACAAGAGGTCCCAGTGTCTGATAATGAGGACAAAAGCGATGATGGAGAGTTGGGAATGTTCAGTGAAGATGAAGAAGAAATGATATCTGAATCGAGGGAAGATGATGTAGATACAATAGACAATGAGGAAGAAGACTCATCAAAGCCCTCGATGATTACAGATGTCAAAGTGTTTGAAAGTTTACTTATGCCAGTTATGGATCATGATGATAGCAATGATAGATTAAGTGATACAGAAAAGACTTTATCAGACTCAAAGAAAAAATCTAATGAAAAAACAAAACATGCCAAAAAATCAAAAACTAGTGATAAAACTTCAGATCACAGTAAAAAATCATCAAACAGTTCAATACAAAGAAATGGGCATTCTTCAAAGGAGAAGGTGTCAAAAGCAGAATCTTCAAAATCTTCTAAATCAAGTTCATCGTCAAAATCAAGAGAACAGTCATCATCCAAGCCATCTTCCAGTAAATCCTCAGTGAATGGTCCCAAAAATTCATCAGACAAACAAAGTTCCTCTCATTCATCCTCCTCTGATAAAACACCTCACAAGCATTCTAGTTGCAAATCCTCATCTACTTCATCATCCTCTTCCTCTAAAAATAAGTCATCTGAAAAAGAATCATCCAAAAAGCCCAGTTCCTCCTCATCTTCACATCAGAATCACAAACACAGCAAGCAGTCATCACATAGTAAAAGCAAACATGAAACAAACACTAGTAAACATGAAAAAAGTTCTAGCAAAACTGAGAAAAGTTCTGTCAAACATGAGCATCATAAACATTCATCAGATACAACATCAAAACATGACCATAAAAAACATGATTCTGTGTCCAAAAGTTCCAAAGAAGGCCACAGGAACTCTACAGAGAAAGAGAGAAAGAAAAGAGATAGATCAGTTTCATTAGACAGCAATGGATCTAAGCGAAAGATAGTAAACCTGAATGTGGATCTGTTTGGAGAAGACAGTGATGGGGGCCCTTCACTGTTTAGCGATGATGAGGAAGATCCGTATGAAGAGTGTCTTCGGATTTACAATGAGAGCAATGTTTCTAGACCATCACCCAAAAAACAACATAATGAGATGGTATTTATCTTCATATTATTTATTATCTGTCCAATAGATTTGTTCAAAAGAGGTCATGGTCTCAATATCAATAAAATTTAATTCCATACAGTGACTACTCATTACCACAATAAAATCTGAGTGTGTTAGCGGAAGAAACTTTAATACGTTAATTGTTTTCATTGCCTGATTTTATATTATATTCATTGTTGTTATACATTTTTAGAAATTGAATGATGCAGACCAGAGTGAAAGCATGCAAATACCAGGGAAGAAGAGGACTGCTCACATAGGAAGCAAAGAGGTGTGTATGTCAATTTTGTCTTTGAAGCATTTCAAGCCACAGACTTGATTCCTTGTATCAGGATACACGGCAAAAGAATGCACTGAGAAGAAGTATGTGGTTGCCAGTACCCTGTATAAATTATTGGAGGAGGTGGGTGTTGTCTCTGACTGTAACTAAGATATCATTTTTCAGGTTACAAGAAAGATCCCAAAAAAGCCCAACAGCAAACTATCTCCAGCTCAAATCATGCACAACCGTTTTGTTCAAATGCAAAAGCAGGCACAAGAGGAGGCTGGAAGATCTGTAAGTAACAGATAATTAAAAAAAAGAATTTTCGAAAATTTGTTTGCATTTTGATAATTTCATTGAATTTTGAAAACATCATGAAAGATCAATGAACAAGCATGCTCATTGATTCAATCATTCAAGGATATTTCAATTGAATTTCTATTGTTGGTTGCTTGATAGCAGGAACCATCAACTTCATCAGCCAGCCATTCAAAACAGAGGGTTGCCCATCATAGTAAGCAGGCAGGACATGGGACCAAGATAGTAGATGGCAAAACAGTCATCACTACAGTGTCTAAAACCCAGAAACGTACAGCTCATGTACCCAATGTGGTATGATACACATTCATATACAGCAAAAAAGTCTTCTAACATGCAATTATATTTTCCGTTCCATATTATTTTGCAATGTCTTATTTTGCATGAATACAATTATTTATTTATATGATTTTCTTCAAATCTTGGTAAGACAATCAACATGTTCTTTCAGAAAAACTTGAAGCGACCTACAATTCCAGCAGAATATGGCAGCAAGGTCCCAATCAGTGTGAGACAAAGATACTTAAACACCATTATTGATGAATGTCTACCTCTCTATCAAAAGGAAGAAGATGCATTTAAAAGAGTAAGTCTATATTCCAATACTCTGTACCAAAAAATTGTTCTTTGGGAAATTTAGATGACCTTTACCCTTTTGATATTAAAAAGCAGTAAAATGTTGATATATTCTTTACCATGACTTGTAAATATAAGATATCCTAGAAATTAGACACTAACTTACAGGTATAGTTGCAGTTGACAGTGAATTTGTAATGGCAAAACTTGTATTGTGGCTATCAAGTAAAGCAGTGTAAAAACAAATTGAAAGCTCTTCATCTTACTAAAACAAAATTTCATGATACATGTAGTAATTTCACTATTATGATCTGTATACTTGCATATAGATTATATATAAAACTGATTTGTTTGCATATACATATTTTGTATAAAGGGTTTTCTTTTTTGACAGGGTCTGGAGGAAGAACTCTCCGTGTATAAAAGAGCAAGCAACAAAAATGTGTACCTCAATGTGGCATGTAACACGATCAAACGACTTCGAACTGAGACTGCTGAATTTTGTTCATCGCCAACA